>NC_035441.2:165118244-165455332 GCF_002127325.2 Helianthus annuus | reverse complement strand
AAGGCTCGGAAGTTTCGATGTCATAGTAGGCATGGACTTTCTTCGTGAAAACCGTGCTGAAGTTGTGTGTTCCGATAAGATGATTCGTTTTGTGCTAGCTAGTGGTGATATTCTATGTGTTTATGGTGAAACTACTGCAAAAGATCTCAAGCTCATGTCATGTCTTCAAGCTCGCAAATATCTCCGCAAGGAATATCGAGCCTTCTTGGCCAACATTGTTGTAGCAGAAACGGACAAGAAAAGGAAAGTTGAAGTCAAGGATGTTCCCGTTGTCCGAGAATTTCCTCAGGTGTTCCCTGATGATCTTCCTGGATTACCTCCAAGTCGTGATATCGACTTTCGAATCGACCTTATTCCAGGAGCCAACCCAGTGGCCAAAGCTCCGTATCGACTCGCTCCATCTGAGATGCGAGAACTCTCAAACCAACTCCAAGAGTTACTTGAAAAAGGCTTCATTCGCCCGAGCACTTCTCCATGGGGCGCACCAGTCCTTTTTGTCAAAAAGAAGGACGGGTCGTTCCGAATGTGCATCGATTACCGAGAATTGAACAAGCTAACCATCAAGAACCGATACCCCTTACCAAGAATCGATGATCTGTTTGACCAATTACAAGGTGCTCAGTGTTTCTCCAAGATTGATCTACGTTCAGGCTACCATCAGTTGCGGATTCAAGAGGAAGACATACCCAAAACCGCTTTTCGAACCCGATACGGCCACTACGAATTTGTTGTCATGCCTTTTGGTTTGACCAACGCACCCGCGGTCTTTATGGATCTGATGAATCGCGTGTGTAAACCGTTCTTAGACCGTTTCGTCATTGTATTTATCGACGATGTCCTGATCTATTCCAGATCGAGGGCCGAACATGCGCAGCATTTGCGATTAGTTCTCGAGTTGCTTCAGGGAAACCAACTCTACGCCAAATTCTCCAAGTGTGAGTTCTGGTTGGAGGAGGTTCAATTTCTGGGTCATATTGTGAATAGTCGGGGTATACACGTTGATCCTGCAAAGATTGAGGCAGTCAAGGGATGGGTTACGCCAAGGAATCCGTCAGAAGTTCGCTCTTTTCTCGGATTAGCCGGTTACTACCGGCGATTCATCGAAGGGTTCTCAAAGATTGCTGTACCACTTACCTCCCTTACTCATAAAGACAAGCCTTTTGTGTGGGGAACCGCGCAGGAGACTGCTTTCCAAACCCTCAAACACATGCTGTGCCATGCACCAGTTCTTACACTGCCGGACGGAAGCGATGACTTCGTTGTCTATTGTGATGCTTCAAACCTTTGACTTGGCTGTGTTCTCATGCAACGAGACAAGGTTATAGCTTACGCATCTCGACAGCTCAAAATCCACGAGAAGAACTATACAACCCATGACCTTGAGCTAGGCGCAGTTGTCTTTGCCTTAAAGATTTGGCAACACTACCTGTATGGTACAAAGTGTACGATCTTCACCGATCACAAGAGCCTACAACATATCTTTAACCAGAGAGAACTCAATATGCGTCAACGCCGATGGGTAGAACTTCTCAACGATTACGACTGTGAGATCCGTTATCACCCAGGCAAGGCGAATGTAGTTGCAGACGCCCTCAGCAGAAAGAATTACGTGATAGGTGTTCGAAACATCCAGGCTCAGTATAACCTCGAAGCTCTCATCCGCGAAGCACAACACGCTTGCTTTAACGAGCGTACGTTGAAGAAAGAACGAATCTATCACGATGGAACTCAGCTCGTGAGCAAAGCCAACGGGATATTCTATTATCTGGACCGAATCTGGGTTCCGAGGAGGACAGATTTGCGAAAGATCATCATGAACGAAGCCCACAAATCCCGATATTCCATTCATCCCGGTGCGGACAAAATGTACCAGGACCTTCGCTACAAGTACTGGTGGCCTGGGATGAAAAGGGATATTGCTCTATATGTTGGTAGCTGTTTAACTTGTGCAAGAGTCAAGGCTGAACACCAAAGACCTTCAGGCTTACTCGAACAACCGCCGATACCCGTATGGAAGTGGGAAAGCATAGCTATGGATTTCATAACTAAGCTTCCGACCACGCCATCAGGTCACGACAGTATTTGGGTTATAGTCGACCGTCTAACCAAATCAGCCCACTTTCTGCCAATACGAGAAGACTATAAGGTGGCCAAGTTAGCCCAAATCTACACCGACGAGATCATTAAGAATCATGGTACGCCTCGAGACATCATTTCTGATCGCGATGCTCGGTTTACATCGAGATTGTGGGAAACTTTTCAAGCAGCTCTTGGTACGACGCTGAATTTGAGTACCGCATTCCACCCGCAAACCGACGGGCAGACTGAAAGAACGATTCGTACTATTGATGACATGCTCCGTGCGTGTGTTATCGATTTTGGTGGTAGTTGGAGCAAACACCTACCGTTGGTCGAATTTTCGTACAATAATAGCTACCACTCCAGCATCGAGATGGCACCTTTCGAAGCCTTGTATGGTAGGAGATGTCGCTCGCCTATTGTATGGCACGAGGTCGGTCATTCACAATTGACTGGGCCCGAGATTCTGCAAGAAACGACTGACAAGATCCACCAGATAAGGGAAAACTTGGTGAAGGCCCGGGACAGACAGAAGATGTACGCCGATAAACGACGCAAGCCCCGCGAATTTGCAGTTGGCGACTACGTACTCCTAAAGGTATCGCCTTGGAAGGGAGTAGTCCGATTCGGCAAAAGAGGGAAACTTTCGCCTCGATTTGTTGGACCTTTTAAGATTCTGGAAAGGATCGGTAAAGTTGCCTACAAACTCGAATTACCGGAGGAACTCAGCAATGTCCACCCGACTTTCCATATTTCAAACCTTCGAAAATGCGTAGCCGACCACGACGCAATAATACCACTCGACGATCTTCAGGTCAATGAAACGCTACACTTCGTGGAAAAGCCTGTCGAAATCATGGACCGACAGACCAAGCAACTCAGACGCTCTCGCATTCCTATTGTAAAAGTACGATGGGAAGGCAAACGAGGCGCGGAGTTCACTTGGGAACTCGAAAGTGACATGAAGGCCAAGTACCCGCAGTTGTTCAGATAGATCTGAAGCATCAAATTGGTAAAATCACACGGCGATGTACGGTTCTCAGCCTAATTTCGGGACGAAATTCCCTAAAGGAGGGGAGACTGTAACACCCCGTGTTTTCCCAAAGTCAAAGTCAAAGTCAAGAGTTGACTGTTATTGAAATTAAAGATCAATAAAGATTAATTTCATTTTAGTTTCATTTTGATTTTCATATTATTTGGAGTAAGTGTTGTATAATCAAACTAATCGGCCGATAATCGAACTGTGAATCAACGACCGACTGTGAATGATAGGAAGTAACAATGCAATAAAGCTAGTCAATCAATAATCAAGCTAATCGAATCAATCATCGAACTCAAGTGTGGATAATTTTAATGCTTTTATACGTGTGTGTGTGCCTTACGTGTTACTTGTGCATGCTTACTTTATGTTAAAGTGTGTGGTGAATCAATCAAATCAAATCGAGACTCAAAGGTGAATCAAACTCAATCGAAATCGAATCCAAATCGTGGTGTAAGGATGCTTGTATGTTAGATATAGTAGTTGGGACTAAAAGTAATTTGATTAGGAAATTCTATCATCCTCAAATCATCGTTCTAAGTCGGAATACCGAAAATCGTCGCGAAACACTCAAAACCAGGCAAGCCGATCGAACAGGGCAACCTGATCGAACAGGCTAGCCGATCGAACAGGCTGTTCGATCGGGCAGCCGCTCGATCAGGGATGCTGTTCGATCAGCCAACCCTTTCCACTTTTGGAAGCCTATAAATAGGGCTGTCCTTGTCAAACTTTCCACTTTTGGAAAAGCTCTGACCGACCAGCCTCTTCTTCTCACTAAATCTCAGATTTCTCTCAAACCGGTAAGTATTTCGCTCTGATCCTTGTACGTTTTTGTTCATTAATCGATTCTACATCTTTCTATCTTTCAAAACTTGGATTTCATCCATGAAATCACCAAGATCTAGGTGTTCTTGGGTGATGTCATCATGTGTTCTTCAAGAACACTAAGTTTTGACATCATTCCACCATGAATAGCTTAGATCTAACCGATTTCCACATAAATAACCTAAAATCTACCAAAGATCTTAACATTTCACGGTGGGAAAGGATTGGAAGATGGGTTTTCATCTATCTTTCAACTCTTTTACACTCAAAACGGTGAAAACGAGACTTGAACCGATTTATAAATCAATCTAAACAAACACATGGTTCAAGATTCGGGTCTACCGAGAGATATACCGATTTCGGGTTAAACGTTAAACTTAAGTTCCAAACCGCCTCTGGCCGAGCTTGGGTGATTCCTGCTCGAGTCAGTAGACTAAGTAGGGACTTCAGCTTTGTGGTTCAACTCGTAGTCAAAATATCTCTAAAACATCAACAATTAACGGGAATAACCAAGTGTTGAGTGATAGGTTAACCGAATCGAGAAGCTGGCCGAACGGCTAGGCTGTTCGATCGAACAGCCCAACCGATCGAGCAACACCAGCCGATCGACCAGGCTAACCGATCGACTAGCACTTAGACCCACCAACTCACAAAGTGTAGTATTGACGAGGTACTGTTCGATCGACTACACCACTCGATTGAACATTACTGCTCGAATCATGAGATACTATACTTCAACACTTAACCTTTTCGAAACATTGGAATGTCACCCGATCGAGCATGCTACCCGATCGAGTGACATATTGTCAAGTCCTTGCTGCTAACCGATCGGTTGGGCTAACCGATCGAACAGCTGTTCGATCGGCCCACTTGAAAGGTAATGCTGCAAGAACTTCAAAAGTTCAAACCATCATACACAAACACATCCTTCACATCAAAGGAAGAAACAATCCACTTGAAGGAATCAGCCGATCGAGCCAGCCGGCCGATCGAATGGATGTTCGAACGGACTTTCAAACCAATCGAACAGCCCACTCGATCGAACTGCCGTCCGATCGAATGGTCTACTCGATCCAAGTACATTGTTCACTTTTTCCGCATTACTCATTGTATTGTTATCGAACTATTCAGGCTAACCTATTCTCAGTGCTCCTTTCAATCCACAACCAACCACTGTGAGTATACTCGATCCCTTTTTGCTTTCAGCACTTTTGGGTGTTACATACGTAATCTATCAAATTCACAAACGACACAAACTATTTGAACGCTAACCTACTTGCATGTATTACTTGACTAAATGATTGCTGTTTATTATGTTTACACATGGAGTGCTATCTGCCTGCTTTAGCAACGTAGTACTATAGTTTGGACTCAGCACCCGTTCACACGGGGGTTGCTAAGGACAATTACTTGCATGGATTACAGTGGTAATCATGTATTGCGAACTGTCTCGGACAGTCAACTCGAAGTCGTTGGTATCGATGGTCCCATGTTGATAATTTACATGCATCGTTTGCCCTTGTGTACGTGCTTGGTTATGCGTAAACTTTTCGAACTTTATATGCTATATCAAACTTGTGTACTCACCTTTACATTATATGTATTGACTTTTATTTTAACGTATGTGACAGGTGTTTAAGCTACTAGCGTGCTAGGGAAGCGAGGCAATAATAAGCTTCTAGGAGCCTGTGACCTTAGGACAGTGTCCACATACCTGCTCCAGGGCCATAATTATCTGTAGATCTTGTACTGGCACCTGTAGTCAGTAAGATCTACCGTTAACCGTCTAGAAGTCTTAAAACAATATTTAAATTCGGTCTGTAATAATTAAGAATCTGAGTTGTCGGAACAGTTCCCATATTGTTTAGTTGATTTCTATGATAACTTGTTATTATTTGGGACACGGTATGGGACGTGTTATATAACTGAATTGTATGATAGTTGTTGTGGAAACTTCTGAACAATCTGTTTCGCTCAGTGCCGCGCCCCGATGATTCCGCCATCGGTTGGGGTGTGACATTTAAACTTACCGACAAAATTCCCATTATTTTATAAATCAAATTAATATTATTAAAACAAAAAAATTGAAAACCAAATTCTTTTAAATAAATTGCAGAAAATCCTAAAGATTCCAACAAAAAAAACATGTTTACAGTCTTAGAATAAAAAACAAAATGCACGTTTTTGTAACAAAACTAACATGATCTTTAACATACATAAAAAAATTACTTTTTTCCGAATTTATTAAACTTTGCTTCCATGTATTTCTGCCATCGAGCATGTTCGGTCCGCTCTCGTTCACGTTCAACACGTTCTTGTTCCCGCTCTCGTTCACGTTCAACCCTTTCTTGTTCCCGCTCTTGTTCAAATTGTTCAAAACGGGCTTCAATGTTTTGTCGAGCCTCTCGTTCCTTTCCTAGTTCAGCTTGAACTTTTTGGAGCTAAAGTTTATTAAAACGAATATAATTCGCACACATTAACAAGTAACGGGTCAATCTAGGGGTGAGCAAAATCAACTACCCGACCCGACCCGAAGAAGAACCGACCCGATACCCGATAAGCCATTAAATCAATACCCGATATGATACCCTATAAATCGGTTCCGGTTCTATTGTGAGTCGGGTATATCGGTATTCGGGTAAAGAACCGACCCGACCATTATGTTATGTAATTATATATTTTAGCGGCTAAAATATGAAGTCTGACAACATGTGAACATGATTATTGAAGCAGTTGCAGCAATTCTGATAACATGTTATTGAATGTCACTTCAGTCTTACCCAAGAATATGAAGCGATCAAAGGTAATCAAAATATTCATCAATAGTTTGCTAAACTTTGGTAGGTGTGCATCACAACTTATGATATCATTACTCAGTAAATAATAAAAAAATGGAAAACAAATTTACTTAGCTGATGTTCACATAATCACATTTATATGAGTTTCTAAGGTAATAGCACTAGTCATACCACAACCTCGTGAAGCAGCTGCAGCAATTATGAACAATATTGAAGATTTATTGAAGTATGGATTTAGTTCTGATATATCTTATACTGTTTGATATATCACGAATTATGTTAACTCATTTTGATGGGCTTTGGCCCAGATTAGTTGTTTTGTACAGAATCCATATATTTATCTCGGTTCCACAGGTTTGGCTTCGGTTCTTTGTTGTTCCCTACCCGACCCGAACCGATACCCGACATACTTGATTTACAGGAACCAAACAAATACCCTATATCCTATATTAAGGTCGGTTTCGGGTATTTTTCAGTTCGGTTCTCGGTTCTAATCGGGTCGGACCTATTTATGCTCACCCCTAGGTCAATCCAAAAAAATGACCCAAACAAACATACATGTATATATTAGATAGCACACACTAGTCTGATACATTCATACATATATATACACACAATAATAGCAGTAACATTACCTCATGCGATTGTCGAGTATCTGACACACTAGCTGTGGAAGATGTTGTTCCAGTCAACACAAAATGTGGATCAGAAGATCCTACCCCAAACAACTGACGACCCTGACACTCGGGATGCAGACTCTCCCACAGTTCCATATCATCGCAATCCGTGTTCCCATATTTATTTTCAAGTTTTTTCATGTAGGAGACCTACAGTTTATCAAAACAAATGGCTTGATATTGTACTAAAAGATGATACAATAATTATAAATAAATGATAAAAGATAATTTACATATGAACGTTTTGAACGATCGGTAACAAACTCTAACTTATCATAGTCATTTGCACTGATCTCCCATCATTTAATCTCTTTTTACACTATTTGGTGGCGTGGGTATGAAGTAATACTTCCGCGAATCCAACCTTTTTACCCTTTATTTTTTCCTACATAAAAAGATGCAATGTAATTTATAAGTTCTAAGTGTTCATGTAGGTTTCTAAAAGTAATAATATGATTAGCTTACCAAGTTGCGACGGTGTTCGTCAAACCCTTTGGACCCGCCTGTATGACGACATAAGTCATTCTTCCGGTTTTCTCTCCCTGCTTTGGACTTCTTTTCCCAATCTTTAGTGTTCCAAGACTATAGTGGTAAAATATATATATATATAATTAATACATAAAAATAATTAAGACAAAAAATGTAAATTATTAAAACCCTTACCATACACATACGTTCCCATTTCCTACGAGGCACTCCATTGGGCGGATATTTGCATTGTATCTTAAAATTGTATCCGACATCGGGAATATCTTCCCTCGCCTTTAAAGCTTTCTTTTTAGAACTTTTCCTCATATCGCTCATTATGCCTCTAAATCGATCCTTGAGCACACAAATAAACGAATGACGTATGCTCTGGTGTGCTTTTGGATCCCACCTATACATAGTCTACAAAAACAAAAATAAAAATGCAATAAATAATACATATAATCATAACATATACAAATAAATAATTGATAAATTACCCGGAAGCGGTCAAACATGCGCTTCTTTACGTTTTGGGGGATCGTTTTAAACGTGACCCAATCTCCATCAAGACATTGTTCAAGTATTTCCTTTACACGTCTATGTACCTTTGAGTCTACAAACCTAAAATATTGAAAAGAAATTTGAGAATCAGTATAGTATACATGCTAAAACATGCAAAACAGATCATAGTTTACCCGCATGAATCTAAGTAAATATAGTATACAATATGAGGCTCCCTAGTAGACCTTAAAATTAATGCACAATTTGTCCAAAGCTGGCTGTTTTGTTGCAAAATCTGTCCAAAGGTGACAACTTTGACATTCAGTTTTGCGAACAGTTTTTCGGGGCTCAAATGGTATTGAAAAGTTACGAAACTTTTTGGGTGAATAATCCGCTCAAAGTACTACATTTTAGGCTAAAACCCGCTCAAAAAGGTTTCGAAATGACCAAGATATGGCCTCTTAAAGTCGGTTTTAAATTCTGATCCACATTTGGTTCAAACACCAAAAATCAATCACATATTTAATATCCCATAAGCATCAATAGTCAAATAAAAACACATCGTGATGGCTGCAGAAACATAATATTTTTGTAAAGCACAACCAGCAACACATCTATCATCATTACTATGAAGGGTCACAAGTTCACAACTTTAGACGGATTATATGAAAGTCAGACCAAATTGGATCCCATAGAAAATCTTCCAAAAAACAACTTTTATGATGAAAGGAACGATCTTGGAAACAAAATCAAAAGGCATAATTGAAGTTTCTATGATTTATTCAAACCTTGTATAAATCACTTTGATATTTATAAAGTCAAAACCAAACTTTGCTGCTTATTTACTCTTTGGTGAAGTATTTAAATTAGGGTTCATTGAACAGCTACTTCCAAATCAAAAGAGCAAACACTTTCTAGAAATCTGTTGTATTTCAATTTAAGCAACAATATGGGCAAATAGATTCCAAAGTTTGATTAAATATCGATTTTTTCCATAAAATCAATCAAATAATAAAGTATGAATGATAAATATAATAAATGACAAATTCGGGTTTTAGTATAGATGAAATTACCTTGTGAATCAATAAGGATTCAACGAATTCGAGTCTATCCTCATACTGATTGTGAAGGAAATCTTTAATCGTTGATACAGAGAACAATACTATGTCTGTATTGAACAGTGGGCAATGAGGGAAGCGGGAAAACTCATTCTTTTTCTAGACCCGCTTGTTATTCTATCATACCCATCCCGACCCATTAGTTTTTTATTATTTACCCATCCTGACCCACTTACTTTTTCTCTAACTTCTAAATTTACCCATCCTAACCCCCTTGTAAATTATATTAAGCCCAAAACAACCCATGAGTTCCTTTTTTAAACCCAAAATAGCCCAGACTTAACTCAATGGGCCAAGATTGCCAGGTCTAAATTACACCCGAACCGTTTAACCCGGTTCCGAACCGAACCGGTTTTTAAATGACCTGGTTCTTATATTTAGAGTGTAACGGTTCCCGGTTCGGTCCGGTTCGGAACCGTTGCACAACCCTACTACCAATACTAGTTTATAACATCAATAAACAATATAAATTAAAATATTAAACTAGAAACATACTTTTTCCCATTGCTTTGTATGAATTGCCTCCCATCACCGTCACCACCACCCTCGAAGTCGTCACCACCACCCTCAAAGTCGTCACCGTCACCCTCAAAGTTGTCATCGTCCTCGCTGACACCATCACCATCGTCACCATTGTAACCATCATCACCAACGTCATCATCGTCGTCACCAGCATCATCATCATCTAAAAAGTTAAAAATAGTAATTAATAAAATGATAACTAATAAAAAATTAGTAATTTATATTGATTACCATTGTCGCCATCATCAAGGATATCACGTGACAAATCTTGTAACGTTGTACCATCCCTATCATCAAGAATATCTGGTGACAAACTATTTAACGTCCCACCTAAATCAGTCATTGGATCACCCTCACCCATACGATGATAACTGCCCCTTACACCTCTGTGGTATGAAATTGAAGGACCTTTTGGAGGTCGTACCATCAAATATGGCCCTTTAGTCCATATAGTAGGTTTCTCAACAGTTGCCTTCCCATTGGGATGTTTTGGATCCAATTTTTGGGATCTTTGTCTCCCAGAAACAGCATCACCATCACCTCTACTAAGATCAGGCTCCCGAATAACAATGCCACAATCAATGCGTTTCCTTGAAACTTGTTTTGTCTTTCCTCCACGCAGACCACTACCAACACCACTACCACTACTACGACCACCACCACGACTTGTATTATCTTTACCAGCATTCATATTGTATATAGCCTGCATTTAATTGAACATATTTGGTTAGATAATATATATAAGATTCACAAACTCTATGATAGGAAAAAAAATATACAATGTACATACCATATGATAAATCTCAAATAATAAGTATACAACAACAAACAATTTATGTTCCTAACAATCATGTTCATCTTCATCTAAAGAGTGGTCAGAATAAACGTTTGCATCAACATAGTCACAACCATCATCATCATCATCATGAAATGTAACCCGGTCTAAGGGATCTTTCGTCGTCGAAACCCTAAAAGTCGTCGTTTAAACCCTTAAATCCGTCGTTCCACTGATCCGCCAGATCTAGATTTGTCGAAACTCCATTTTTCATTGCTGCTCATTATGGTTGTCGTTCACTACTGTTATATAACCACCGACAAGTTTGTGAAGAAGATGAAGAGTGGGGTTGTTCCAGATCTGATTTCTTCATTTCTCGATTTCGTTTTATGTTGAAATTGTTAGGGTTTTTGAGTGTACGGATTCATCTACATGTTTTTGTTGATCTGAATTGTTTCGATTCAATTTGATGCTCTTGTTTGTGCTAATATGTTGTGTTTTTAGAGGATTTTATAAATTGAGTGGGGGTTGTGGTGGTCATGGTGGGTAGGTGGTGGCTGATGGTGGAGGTTGAAAGAGATGGTATGTATATGTGTAATAGAGAGAGATATTTATTAAGTTTTTTATATGTTAATTTTTATGTTTATTTATTTGAGTAAATAATGTAGAATGACTAAAATACCCTCATGTGGGGTTCAGTTGGTCAAATTTAACAATAAACCTAACTGAGTTCGGGCTAAAGCACATAACGTGCAAGGGATCGCAAACATCGAGTACGCTTTTGTACTTTTTGAAGACAAAGGACACACTTTGCAATCTGGCATCAACATAAAGGACGTTTTTTGTAATATTAAAAGTGTATATTATATATAGTATAAAAATCAAATTAAAGTTTTAAATCATAGAAAGGAAATTCGTAGCACATAGGGTATTAATGTTTGTATAATATAACTTTCACCATCATCAACAATCACCCAACACCACCATCAGCCGCCACCATCACCATCAACAATCACCACCGTCAGCCGCCACCACCACCCCACCATCAACAACCACTACCACCAGCCGCCATGGTGGTGATTGTTGATGGTGGTGGTGGCGGGTGATGGTGGCGGTTGCTGAGGGTGGTGGTGGTGGTGATTGATGGTGGTGGTGGGTGATAGTGGTGGAAGTGGTGGGCCAATGGTGGTGGTGGTGATGAAAGTTAGGATTATTAAAATCCAAATAATGTTTTGTGGAAAAATTGTCGCAAGTTGCGACAACTTTGCCGCGATTTTAGATTTTTTAGTCTGTAAAATTGTTTCTTATATTGTATGAACAAATAACAAGAGTGATCAAATAAAAAGATAATGTTTTGTGGGGAAAATGTGGCAAGTTGCGACTACTTTGCCACATATTTTGATATTTTAGTTTTTAAAAATG
The DNA here is from genome assembly GCF_002127325.2 of Helianthus annuus. Lineage (NCBI taxonomy): Eukaryota > Viridiplantae > Streptophyta > Magnoliopsida > Asterales > Asteraceae > Helianthus > Helianthus annuus. The sequence goes on along the minus strand of NC_035441.2, from coordinate 165,443,108 downwards.
ATTACTTTTATCGTACTAACAATTAACATTCAAAGAGCCTTTGGCCTACCTGTATCAAAGTGTTGGACAAGACTTTGTCTTCTCATATATGAAAGAGGGTTCAAATCCCATTGACAAAAAATTATGCCGCTCAAAAAAAAATAGTTAACAAAAATTGATAACTAATATAGAAAAAGTGTAACGTACAATAGGGCTTATCGTATGCTCGTACGCGATTGTGAAATCACATGTTATAAAAATGCATGTTGGAAATTGCATGTTTGTATTTTTATGAAATCGCATGTTAGTTTTTTTGTACCAATTTCGCATGTTAGTAAATATGATGAAATCGATGTTGGTATATAAAGCAATTTCGCATGTTGGTTTTTTCAGCACAATTTGCATGTTCATGAGTTAATTCGCAACAGATCGTACGACTAGGATGATCGCGTACATTTTGTACGATAAGATCCATTGTACGTTAACCTGCCTCAAATAATATAATTAAATTTCGTGGGAAAATCGTTGGCAGTTGCTACAAATTTGCCACTGTTTTGATTTTTTTAGTCTTATAAATTGCACTAACTAATAATAAATGTTAATAAATGAAAAAGAAATAAAGTTTTGTGGGAACCTTGTTGGAAACATAGTTAACTTTGCAACGAAATTGCCACAAATACAGGTTTGGTGACTATCTTGTCGAAAAATTGTGGGAAAATTTATGGTTTTTAATATTTGTCTAAAATTTGTGGGAAATTTTTCAAAAAGTTGCCACAAGTTTGCCACTGTTTTGAATTTTAAACTAATAATAAAAGCTAATAAATAAAAAAACTAAGTTTTGTCGGAACATTGTTGGAAACATAGTTAACTTTGCAACGAAATTGCCACAAATATAGGTTTGGTGACTATCTTGTCGAAAAATTGTGAGAAAATTTATGGTTTTTAATATTTGTCGATATGTCGCCAAAATTAAGTTGTGGGAAATTTGTCAAAAAATTTTGTAGCAAAAAAACTATTTTTCTAGTAGTGCTAACAATAAACCAAAATCTACTCATATTTTTATTATTTTTTAAAGGCAGCCAAAATCTATTTTAAGGCATCTTTGACAGATTTCTGTTACCTTTGGGTATTAATATTCATGCCTCACATAACTTCATCTTCAAATGCAACATATACGAACATCAATTAGAGATTATAACAAGAACTGGCGAAGCATATATATAACTACATATTGGTTGTGCAGTGTGAATGCTCTACTTACCCCGACTAGGGTCCATACCAGGAATAACAACTTCTAGATAAGATTTTTAACGTTTGAAAATGTATTCCAAACAACCTAGACACTTGTACATATGAAAATGTTATAACCTTTAAAAACCACACAACATCATTACTCCATTTTTAAGAGGGCCCCAAAAGATTTTTAGGAACTAGAGTTCTTGACTTTGTAAAGATTCATGAGCGGCCATGAGATTTGAAATTTTCGACCTGTACAGAAAACAAAGAAAATAACTCGTTCTTTATATGTTGCATTGCATGGATAGTAGGTTGTATGATCATTATTTTATAAACACTTTGGTTTCTTATTTGTACTCCTGATGAAATATGATACAACATGATTGGATATTGAACATACTTGGGTCCTACACTGAAGTTAATACTTAATAGCCAAACGTTTCTCTATGTTTTATAATGCATTGCGTTGCTTAGAGATATGGGCATAACTGCTCACAATCAAGTTGTAAGGTGTACATTACTTGTGTATGCATCATGTTCTCCTAGTTACAACATATATTTTTGTGTTAGTAGTTAGTACAAGTCATAGGGTAAATCTGGTTTAAAATATGTGGTTCTTTCTTAGGTGTGGCTACAGTCCTACACAATACACCTTATTGTGATTTTTATGAGCATCACATATAGTAATAAAGATCAGCCGTTATAAGAACCATAAGCGATTTTATTTTATGTTTTTTTTGCAAGAGACCCCGATTTTAGAATTTGCTTTAGGCCCCAAGAAAAGTTGACTGTACTTCCTCTATTCTTTCTGGATAATTGGAGGGTATTCTATATACTATACTTACTATGTAGGCAATGACACACCATATAGGCATATTCAAGGTTTCAATACTCAAAATGCAAGTCAACAGGCCGGAGGGTGTGGTTCCAGCAAAACCAAATCGGTACCAATTCCATGTCATACTTGACATTTTTCATTGGGTTGAAGAGGATGGACACTTGACTTTTGAATCGGCAAGGAGGGTAAGATCTTAAACCTCCTTGCCGCAAATTGTGAAGGCAATCCCACCTTCACATGACGATTGAAATCGGCAAGTGAGGCAAAACCCATCCTATCCCTTCTTCAAGTGCGCAAATCTCATGACCTTCCAATCCATGCTGATGGCCTTTTACCGAGCCCACTCCCTCCGGCCTTAGTTCTAGTCCACTTCCTCTATTATTGCCAGTTACTTGGAGAGGGTGTTTCGCTAACAGCTGATATGACAGGAATTGGTGCTAGATTAGAATCTGGGTCACATGACTCACTCATGCGTCCCAATAATATGCCAATTAAAGTTAAAGATTTAGATTGTGGGTTAGGTTGTCATCATTCCTTTGATTGAAACTCATTATTCACTTCCACCAACTTCATTATGAAGATCTTGAAATATATTTATATTTTCTACTTTTTTTTTCTTTTTCACGAGAAAGTTAGTCAACAATGGACACATGTCCATCAACAAACGTACAAAACTTTGTTATATAATGACGCATTAGTCATCAAATATAATCATTATTGCCCCTTGGATACAATTTGGACACATGGTCGTGTAGATATTGACATTAAAAGTATGGAGATGAAGCACAAATCATATTATTACTTGAAAAAAATGCCAAATTTGCATGTAATATTATGATTTATTAAATGTATATATAGAGAGAGATGCGGATCATGGTCGACAGAGTGAGAGAAAGGTCAATATGTTGTAGGGAAAAGTGGGTTCAAATGTGGTTTTGGAAAGGGATTTGCCAATGTGTTAATGCATGACAGAAAACTAATTTGATGAATTGACGGCATTCACAATGAAAATTCGTCTTCGATTTCCTTTTATATTTGCCTTTATAAACTTTTATCCTTTTAACCTATATGTAAAGTCACCGGACTTGAAAAGGGTTTAAAGTCCAACTCAACCATTGTATCTTCTTTTCTTTAAATTTTAACTCTACTCTTAATTCAACCAGTGGGTTTTACCTGCTTCATGCGGCAGGATTTCGATCAAAATCAATTCAATTCATTAGATAACAGGCACTTGCTATAACAAACGAAAGAAAAAACCAAGAAAATAAACTCGTGAAATGCCCAAAAAAATATCAACATGTATCTTATATTGTTCAAAATCGTTACCGTTTCCAATAATACTGATAATGATACCGATATTCGATTAGAATCGGTTTGGCTGGTCACGACACCATCATAATTAGTTCAATTCATTACGTAATATGTTACTTTAGCAAACGAAAGAAAAAACCAAAAAATAAATAAACTCGTGAAATGCCCAAAAGAATATCAACATGTGTCTTATATTGATCAAAATTAGTATCGGTTCTAATAATACAGATACTGATACCGATATCCGACTAGAATCAGTTTGATTAGTCACGACACCGATACATACCTGTACTTGCTATAGCTTACAGCACAAAAAAAACTAACAAAATTTTTACAGGGATGTGGTGAAACAAAGTTAAACACAACTATGCAAGCTGCTTTTTTAATTAATTAACGAAGCGAAAGTAATTAGAGAAAACTCGAATTATATACGGAAGGGATCATGTGTGAATCACCAAGTTATTTGACAATAACCATCAATCAAGCAAATATACATACCTCGTATGAGCTATATGTATATTTTATTTAGTTTTTTTTTTAATTTTTACAATAACAACCTTTTTATAAAAAACATATTGAAATATATTTGATTGATTAATATATATACATATATATTATATATGGAGAGGGATCTTTTAAGAAGACTTTTTAATATGAGAAAAAAAAAGTAATCTTCACCCTATATTAATAATACATATATTATATATGGAGAGGCATCTTTGAAGAAGACTTTTTAATATGAGAAAAAAAAGTAATCTTCACCCTATATTAATAAGATCAATAATTTATAATGATGGTGACAATTTTGTAACTAATGTAACCATTTTAACTTAATTATTAATATCAAAATGACATTTTGAATATTTTAGTGGTTGAGTTTTAAATCTAACAATTAATTATTATATCTCTAATTAATTAGTAAAAAAATTTATATTACATATGTCTAAATTTATTATACACATATCGAAAATTACTCTACATATATCCTACACATAATGAATTCTATCATACATATATTCTACACATATTGAAATTTATCTTGCATATATCTGATATAGTTCAAAATTTATTCTATAAATATCGTAACTTTATCCTACATTTATCCTACACATCACGTGATTGATGATATGTTATAACAATGATTTGTTAATGTAATTGATGAAAATTTTGTAGCTTTTTCTTATTATATGGTTATGATAAAAAAAAATAGTTGGATTAAAAATTTTGTAAAACATAAAAACAAAAGGGCTATAATTTTACTTAGAGAAAAGTGCCCGGATAGTTCATGTGGTATGCCCAGATTTCATCTTTAGTCCCTACATTTTCAAAATTACAACTATAGTCTCCAACTTTGTCAAATTCATTCTCGGATAGTCCCTGACGTGGATGAGGGTTAATTTTCTCAGTTAAGTTGATGTGAAATGACTATAATGTCCTTAATAGAAATGATATTAATTATTTAATTTAACTTTAAAACAAAGTGGGGACTACCTTTACCCACCCACCCACCCACCCACCCCCTTCTCCTTCATTCTCTCTTTCCCCTGTCCGTCTGCAACAAATCATACATCATCCTCACCACAAAAAAATAACCATCACCCTTCTTCAACAAACTACCATCACCCTTCGCACAACCCACCATCACCCTTCTTAAACCACCGTCAAATTCCACATCTTCTCCGATCAACCAACGATAGTTTCAAAATTCCACATCCAAACTGGTGATGGCTTCAAATTCTACATCTAAACCATTGCTCAAATTCGATCTAAACTGCCGCTCTCCATCGCTTAAATTGGATCTGTGTTGAGCTTGTGGTATAACAGGATGCCTAATTTAGGGCAATGAATTATGTTGTTCTGTTTAAATTGTTAAATGATAAGCTTATTAAATATTTGCTAAGGGTGTACGGGGTGTTCGCGGGGAGTGGTTACGGTGAGGCTTGTCCCCGATCGGGAACACCGCCGCCATCAATACGGGGACCCGAATCGGGGGGTGATTTAGGTGTGGACTCACCGCTGACTTTGCACGAGAATTGAGGAACGGCTCTTTTTGCAACGGTCCGAATTTAAAAAAAAAATTCACTTTTTTTAAACATATATAAATAACCATCTCATTCACTCCATTTTTTTATACTCAAACCATATCATTCTCACACATTTTTTATACTCTCCAACCACACCCACTTCACTTTTTATTTTTTATACTCTCAAACCACACCCACTTCACACCGAGCAATGGAGAACCAACCCCGCGAGGCCAAGAAAAAAACTAAGGGACGGGTCTCGAAACCGTCTCGTGGTGGTTCGAGCGGTGCAAGTGCTCAACCACAACCCCCTTTCGGATACACTTCACAACCCCCGTTTTTTTTCCAACAACCTTCACACCCCTCGTTTTACAACATCCAACAACCCAATTTCGGCTATTTTCAAAATTTGTTATCAATGGACGCTCCTCCTCAATCCCCCGCCTTCGACCCATATGCTTTTCGTTCCCCACAAGTTCCATCTACACGAGGAAATGTCGAACGTCCTCTACCTATTTACGACGACGAGGACGATGAGGTAGTGCCCGAAACTCAAAATTTGGGCGACGAGGGAGAGGACGAGGACGATGAATATAATGTGGATGAAGACGCGGGCAACGAAGAAGATAACGCTCGGGATAAAAAAGGGAAAATGGTGAGAGAAAAATGGACAAAGGACCAAGAAGAGGCGTTGGCGAAGGCGTGGGTACATTGCTCTACCAACAAAAAAAAGGGCAATCAACAAAACCGCGATAGTTTTTGGCGTAAGATTTTAGAGCATTTTAACAAAACTGTCGGTGGAAGTAACTGGACCATTCATCAAGTACGGTCTAAATGGAACCCGATGATGACGAAAATAAACTTTTTCAACGGCCTATACCAACAAGCGGTAAAAATTATATTTTTTAACATTGTATATTTTTAATTTTTTTTCTAAGTTCATATTTTTTTATAACATGTAGGATCGCACACGAGGAAGCGGATCTGTCACACCCCAACCGATGGCGGAATCATCGGGGCGCGGCACTGAGCGAAACAGATTGTTCAGAAGTTTCCACAACAACTATTATACAATTCAGTTATACAACACGTCCCATACCGTGTCCCAAAGAAAAATAACAAGTTATCATAGAAAGCAACTAAACAATATGGGAACTGTTCCGACAACTCGGATTCTTAATTATTACAAACCAAAAGTAAATATTGTTTTAAGACCCCTAGACGACTACTGTGGATCTTACTGACTACAGGTGCCAGTACAAGATCTACAGTTAATTATGGCCCTGGAACAGGTACGTGGACACTGTCCTAAGGACACAGACTCCTAGAAGTTTATTATTGCCTCGCTTCCCTAGCACGCTAGTAGCTTAAACACCTGTCACATACGTTAAAATAAAAGTCAATACATATAATGTAAAGGTGAGTACACAAGTTTGATATAGCATATAAAGTTCGAATAGTTTACGCATAACCAAGCACGTACACAAGGGCAAACGATGCATGTAAATTATCAACATGGGACCATCGATACCAATGACTTCGAGTTGACTGTCCGAGACAGTTCGCAATACATGATTACCACCGTAATCCATGCAAGTAATTGTCCTTAGCAACCCCCGTGTGAACGGGTGCTGAGTCCAAACTATAGTACTACGTTGCTAAAGCAGGCAGATAGCACTCCACGTGTAAACATAATAAACAGCAATCATTTAGACAAGTAATACATGCAACTAGGTTAGCGTTCAAATAGTTTGTGTTGTTTGTGAATTTGATAGATTCCGTATGTAACACCCAAAAGTGCTGAAAGCAAAAAGGGATCGAGTATACTCACAGCGATTGATTGTGGATTGAAGGGAGCACTGAGAATAGGTTAGCCTGAATAGTTCGATAACATAACGATGAGTAACGCGGAAAAGTAAACAAAGGAAAACTGGATCGGATAGACCAATCGATCGGACAGCAGTTCGATCGAGTGGGCTGTTCGATTGGTTTGAAAGTCCGTTCGAACATCCATTCGATCGGCTGGCTGGCTCGATCGGCTGGTTCCTTCAAGTGGATTGTTTCTTCCTTTGATGTGAAGGATGTGTTTGTGTACGATGGTTTGTACTACCTTTCAAGTTGGTCGATCGAACTGCTGTTCGACCGGTTAGTCCAACCGATCGGTTAGCACTTTGTTGTTTTCAAGTATGTCACTCGATCGGTTGGTATGTTCGATCGGGTGACATTCCAATGCTTTGAAAAGTCTAAGTGTTTTAAAGTATAGTATCTCATGATCCGAGCAGTAATGATTACAATCGAGTGGCGTAGTCGATCGAACAGTACCTCGTCAATACTGCACTTTTGTGAGCTGGTGGGTCTAAGTGCTAGTCGATCGGTTAGCCTAACCGATCGGCTGGCATAGTCGTTCGGTTGGGCTGTTCGATCGAACAGCCTAGCCGTTCGGCCAGCTTCTCGATTTGGTTAACTTATCACCTAACACTTGGTTATTCCCGTTACTTGGTGTGATTTGGAGATATTTTGACTACGAGTTGAACCACGAAACTGAAGTTCTTACTTAGTCTACTGACTCGAGCAGGAATCACCCAAACTCGGTTAGGGACGGTTTGGAACCTAAGTTTAACATTCAACCCGAGATCGGTAAATCTCTTGGCAAACCCGAATCTTGAACCATGTGTTTGTTTAGGTTGATTTGTAAGTCGGTTCAAGTCTCGTTTTCACCTTTTTGAGTGTAAAAGAGTTGAAAGATAGATGAAAACCCATCTTCCAATCCTTTTCCACCGTGAAGTGTTAAGATCTATGGAAGATTTTAGGTTATTGATGTGGAAATCGGTTAAATCTAGCTTATTCATGGTTGAATGAGGTCAAGAACATGAAGTTCTTGATGAACACCAAGAACACCATGATGACATCACTCAAGAACACCTAGATCTTGGTGATTTCATGGATGAAAATCAGATTTTGAAAGATAGAAAGATGGAGAATCGATTAATGAACAAAAACGTACAGAGATTGGAGTGAAATACTTACAGATTTGAGAGAAATCTTGGATTTAGTGAGAAAGAGTGGCTGGTCGGTCAGAGCTTTTCCAAAAGTGGAAAGTTTGACAAGGACAGCCCTATTTATAGGCTTCCAAAAGAGGAAAGGTCAGCTGATCGAACAGCATTCCTGATCGAGTAGCTGTCCGATCGAACAGCCTGTTCGATCGGCTAGCCTGTTCGATCAGGTTGCCCTGTTCGATCGGCTTGCCTAGTTTTGAGTGTTTCGCGACGATTTTCGATATTTCGAGTTCGATGAACGATGATTTGAGGATGATAGAATTCCTAATCAAATTACTTTTAGTCCCAACTACTATATCTAACATACAAGCATCCTTACAACTTGTTTCCAAAGTCGGTTTCGATTGAGTTTGATTCACCTTTGAGTCTTGATTGATTTGATTGATTCACCACACACTTTAACATAAAAATAAACATGCACAAATAACACATAAGGCACACACACACGTATAAAAAGTACTAAAATCCCCACACTTGAGTATGATGCTTGATTTGATTAGCTTGATTATTGATTGACTAGCTTTATTGCGTTGTTACTTCCTATCACTCACAGTCGATCGTTGATTCACAGTTCGATTATCGGTCGATTTAGTTTAATTATACAACACTTACTCCAAATAATACGAAAATCAAAATGAAACTAAAATGAAATTAATCTTTATTAATCTTTAATTCCAATAACAGTCAACACTTGACTTTGACTTTGACTTTGGAAAACACGGGGTGTTACAGGATGTAAGGATCTCGACGTGATGAAAGTCGCGTTAAAAGAATTTAAATATAGATTTCCGAACGGTTTTCAACACATCGAGGCGTGGGAGGTCGTTCGAAGACACGAGAAATGGGCCCAAGTCCCATTGTTGGGTGAGGAAGGTGAAGGTTCGGCACATAAAAGAAAGCCCGTTGACGTGGACCCTTCGATACCGGATATGAACGAAGACCCCTCGCCACAAAGACCACAACGGCGAGACAAGCGTCAAGCTACATCGTCCGAGGGAAGCTCGGCCGAGTTGGCGGCACAATTCAAAGTGTACACCGCCATGAAAGAAGCGAAGCAAGCGGTAGAATTGGAGGCGATCGAATTGAGGAAAAAAAGAGAGTCGGAGGCTCGCGAGCTCATATCGAAACAATGCGAGACGATGAAAAACTACAATTACGATCGAGATAAACATTCCTCAAGCCGCACGACGATGTTCCGCCAAGTATGTTGCCGTTCATCCTCGCCCGAAAGCGCGAAATCGCTAACAAGTACGGGTGGCCATGCGATTTCTAAAATTTTAATTTTCTAGTTTTAATGTAATTTTTAATTTCTACTTTGAATGTGATTTTTATTTTCTAGTTTGAATGTATTTTTTTTAAATTTAATGAAATGTCTTTTATATAATTTATAAACATGCATAATTTTACAAAAAAAAAAAATCGAACTCACCTAAGAGGGGAGTGCCGCCATCAAAAAGGGGTATTAGGGGAGTATTAGAGGGGAGTTGACGTGGCACTAGTTGGTTGGTTGGGCGTAAGAGAGGGGACTCACCTCTTAGGTGAGCACCCCTTACACCCTAACTACATGATTTAAATGAGTAGAATAATTCAATAAATCCCATTGATTTAGTGACAGTGATGTTTGTCAACCACTCGGTGAATAGCTTCTCACTTTAACTTGTGATTATGTAATAGATTTGTGTGAATTCATTGAGTTTGTATCTGTGTTGAAATGGTTTTATGGATTAGTATAGTTTGGTAGGATAGGATATCTAACTTAGGGGGATATGCGGTGGATGAAGGCGGAGTGATCGGTGATGGGTGGTTTAGAGATGAAGTGGGTGAGGCAGTGGTGGTTGTGGCAGTGGCAGTGGTGGTTGTGGCAGTGGCAGTGGGTTAGAGAGATGGGGGAGGGTCTGAAGGTGGTGGTGAAATGTGGAGATGGTGGTGAAGGGTGGGGAAGATGAAGTGGTGGTGGTTTGATTCTTGCAGACAAAAAACGAGAAAGAAGAAGAGAGAAAATGGAGAGGGGTAGGATAAAGGTGACCCCATTTGATTTAAATATATTTTTTTACCTTTAAGTTATTTTTTTAATAATAAGGGCATTTTAGTAATTTCATACTCACTTAACTAAAAAAACTAACCTTCATCCGCGCCAGGGACTATCCGGGAACGGAAATTGAAAAGTTAGGGACTATAGAGGTAATTTTAAAAAGTTAGGGACTAAAGGTGAAAAAAGGTCAAACTACAGGGACTATCCGGGCATTTAACTCTTTTACTTAGATGCTTAAAAAGTGGAATTGACCGAATTAATGTAGTGACTCATGTAAGTTAGTTACTCTTATACCCTTGTAAATAAGAAATAGAAAGAAAATTTTGATTGGTTATATATTGAGAAAATTACGAAAATAGCTAGGAAAAAGGTTGATTTACGAAAATGGTCAGATCATGCGTCTTTGGAACAGGGCATCCGACATCTTATGCGTCCGCCAGTGACGTATTGACACGTGGCAAAAAGTTAGGGGATGCGTCCGCCGCCAGCGCATCCGGTCCAAAAAGTATGCCGATGCGTCTGGCTCAGCTACATTCCGAGGCGCTTGGCTGGCTAGCTCTGGCTCGTTGAGTAGCTCGTTTGGAGGAGACATAGGACGCATCAGGTGGCCTCGGTATGCGTAATTATATATTTTTTTCACATTATTTTTATCATTTTGGGATTAGTTGAAATTATTTTTTTCCCCATCTACTATATAATGCAACGAAAATCAGTTTTGTTGAGGTTATTTTTAACATTTTGTCTCCAAATATAAAATTTTAATTTTCCCCAATATATACAACCAATTTCATAAAACGCCAATGCCAATCTATCCGCCTTCCGATAGTCTCCAAATAGAAATGAAGTTGTTTACATGTGTTCCAGTAGCGCATATTAACTAATACTGCTCCTAAATATACGCATATTTTTGTCAGCCTAGGGATGACAACTTGTCTGTATTTTTCGCCTGCACATATGTCTTGACCGGGGAACATTACCAGATGTTGGGTTGCCAGCTCAAGACGTAGCATTAGCCACTCCTTATTTTCTAGGGGGATCGGGAAAAAAACATAATCAATGTTAAAAAAGGAAGGAAACGGGCTTAATTTACCATTACAGTAAGTAGCCACGTTTTTCGGAACCGATTCCAATAAACACTCATAAAACTTTGGTGGTAGTATTGTCCAACGTAAATTTAACAACAGGTCTTTTTGAAGCTTTCTACTTCTCCAATTCATCAGTCTTCCAACCCAGGCTTCGATATGCTGTAAAAATTGTAGTGTTAGTAACATATTTTAACAAAAACAGTTTACGTAAAATTGTTGATATAATTTACTGTTTCGTTGAGATAGCCGTTGAAACGAAATCCCAATAAAGTTCCACAAAAGTTTTTGTCAAGCTGTATGGATCTATTAAAAACAGCTGAATAACAGAATGGCGTGTCGCCTCTGTTGTAGAATTCAAGCACCTCTTTCGACCAATTTTCTGTTTCATCGTCTGGTATCGCCCATCTACCGCGGTTGTGCTGATGTAAGCTATGTCTATTATGTAGACAGTCTCCTTCTCCGATATTTGGGGGTTTACGTCTTCTCACATCGCCTCCAATTTAATACCATCTTTCCCACATACACCATACCACATCTTCGAAGCACCTATATGCATGTAATTCATTGAATATAGATGATAATCTTCAACATGTAGTTAAAAATAAGAAAACCAATTAAATTTGAACAACTAGCCAAAGCCTAATAAATTTCCAACTCAAATATAATAAAACTACTAAATATAGAAAACCCATAAAACATAATGATTTTAATACCTGCAGAATTACATTCAAAAGCAATTCTTGCTAAGCTTTTGCAATCCGGCAATCTTTCCATTGAAGATTTATACCTGTAAATATGGGAATCAAAGGATTGAAGACCTGGGATGAAATTCACAGACATACACCGAATGTGTTCATTAAACCTTTTAAAACCCTAAAATCGTTAAATCCCCAATTGAAAACCCTAATTGTAACATTGAAATTGTAATGCACCTAATCCAAACGCACCTGAATAGAAAGCCTCTTCCAAAAAAATGTATGAGAACCCTAAATTCGAAACAAACGTGACGAAGTGTGAACGAAAGGGATCAAAAATATGGTTAACGAATTCCATTCAGTATCTAAAAGAAACTTACAATTTATTCAAAGAACTAAAACCAGATCTGAACAAAAACGATTACGTTTCACACAATCAGAATCCGATCTCATACCCTAGCCCTCAAATTCTTTCTGGATCTTTGAAGTTTGAAGGTCTAAAAATCGCACATATCATAATTAGGGTTTTGTAGAAACGTAGGATTATAAGATTAAAACTTAACATACCAAGATCTAGTTCAGAGGGAAACGATTTAGGATGCATCAGAGAATCGCCTCGCTGAGAATTAGGGTTTATGAAAGATAAATCAAGATTAAACAAATATGAAACATGAATCAAAGCATAAAAAACATATGTGCATCAGATTTAGGATAAAAAATGACTTACTTGTTGCCTTCAATCGTTGCTTTCAATCCTTGCTTTAAACACCTAGGTTTGCAATTGGCAAAATAAGATATGGAAAGGTTGAGGAGAGAGATGACTGTGGGAAGAAACGTACGTGAGAAGGAGATATAGGAAATAGATTGGCGCCCATTGTGAATTATCTGGCCAAAGAGGGTGTCTACATCAACCAATTGATTGGCCAAGAATAGGGACATGTGGCAAAGTTGAATTATTTTAGTGTAATAGATAGATTTACAAGGCTACATGCTTACGATTTTAGTTTACATAGCTTCATGGACTAATACTTATAATTGTTGTACTTGACATACTATCTTAACAAGTGGACCAACTTAAAAGAGTTGCATTATTATTCCTACTATACATCAAACCATTCATGAACTCGATCAAGTGTATGATTGGATGATTAATCATAGAAGCCTCACATCAGAGTAATGGTCTTTGTTTTTTGGTTTGGATAATGCTGAAAATTTCCTATTTATGTTTCGGCATTTTGTTTAAGTTTTTTTAATTATGGCCCCTTCGATCTGTCACTTTTCCTTAAAGCCCACCTATTGTATTTTGTGTTTTTGGTTTAAAGAATGATAATTGATTTAGAAATATCGTATAAACATTAGGTAAATATTGCTACTTAATAAATACATATGTACAAACATATATAACACTATACATATATAAATTGGTGTTTTGGGTTTCTAAAAAATATATGGAAATCTTGTATAAAACATTTGGTAATAAATAGATACAAACATATAAATATACACACCTATCCATATACCTTTTAGGCTTGGTACAAATACTACCTGCAATATACATCTCTCTCATGTAAACCTACATATCGAAATTTATAGAAAGCTTGTTCTAATTGGTCGTGGTCACATCTTAATCCCTAATATTGAGGGAGTGAAGTACGAATATGTGCTCTTTTTTTTCACAAGTTTAAAGTGTGTTGTCTTGTTCAAGTTTAAATTGTTTTGTCGACCGATTTTTTTTTTATTTTGTTGATTTTAGTTGTTTTATTGTTATAAAACTAGTTTCAAATCTAGTATTGGTATTCCAAGTATGTGTATCCTTGAATTGTTTTACTCTGTTTTAGGGACAGACTTAGGCATATGGAACTAGAGCACTTGATCCTTTTTCATATGTAATAATAGGGTAGGGATAGTGTACATTAATTCAGAAGTGTGAGAAGTGTATTATAACACTATATATAACACTATATAACACCATATAAACATCGTATAACACAATGTAACACCATATAACACCATATAACAATATATAACACTATATAACAATATATAACACTATACATCTATCATAGACATGCTATCAGACAAAATATAATGTTATATTTGTTATATAGTGTTATATAGTGTTACATAATGTTATATTTGTTATATAGTGTTACATAGTGTTATACGGTGTTTATATGGTATTATATAGTGTTATATATAGTGTTATAATACACTTCTCACACTTCTGGATTAATGTACAGGATCCTCTACCTGTAATAATATATAATACCGAGTGTTGGTTGTCACTTCATATTTTCAACATATAACTCCTATATATAACTTACGTGATTAAAGCAACGATGTGATGATATATGGATAGAGTGGTTAAAACGTATTTAAGGGTTGTTTGGCAACTTCTGAATTAGTGTTGAACTAGTAAGAGGTATGAATCATTAATAGTTGAACCAGTAAGAGGTCTGAACCATTAAGAGCCAGTATAATGGTTAACCGTTCAGAGGCAAATGTATGACCAGTTCAGATAAGAGGTCTTAACCATTCAGACTCAGTATAATGCTTAAGCATTCAGAGGCAAATGTCTGAATGATTCAGACATCTGCTTGCGAAACGAACAGTCTGAAGCATTAAGTGCTGAACCAGTAAGAGTTAAAAGCCTCGTTAAGAGCTAAATAAACAGCCCTTAATTTGGATCGACTAACCAATTTTCGGATTTAGTTAACAACATCCTGTATTTTTCTTTTCTTTTTTGCGGTTTTATATGTAGTTTTTTTCCATGTAAAGCCCATCTTTTAATGCTTTTTTTTTCTAGGTCAACCTATTTCATAATCAACGAACCTTTTCTTAAAAAAAAAAAGGGTAATGCACGGTACCTCTGACCGTGGAGGGGATAACCCCTCCCAGGCCGCTACCCGACAAGCCTGAGCCTGGCAGTAGATACCCTTGCCGAGCCGACCTTTTGAGGGTACTTTGTTCGCCCCAAGGTTCGAACCCGATACCTCTTAGTAAGAGTTGGGTGTCGGTGGCCAACTGGGCTACCCAGCAACCTTTTCTTAGGTTTTGTTTAACATGTCATTTTTATTTATATTTGTCAAATTCCTAAAGAAAAAATAATAGAGAAAGAGGTGTTACTTATAAGAAAAAAATAATATGAGTTATGACCCACATACTATTAAAGATCCTAGTTGCTATTTTTTTGTGTTTTAATGGATACCTCTTTTTCTCTTTTTTTTTTTTTTTTTACATTTCCTTTCTCTAAAACAACCAATATTATAATAATGAGAAAAAATAACCTCATAAAACCATCTTCTGCCCTCCAATTGTAATCCGATTACTTAGAATCAATATTTATTTGTGATTTTGATTGATTTTATACTGTTGAAGTTCACAATGACAATGTGTTCAATAATTACTAAAAATATGCGGATGACTCTCTTAAACAAAACTTTATGTTGAAATTGAAACGCCCTTTAGAAACTAATGAGAGGTTACAAAATATTTTAGTAACACAACTCAGAAAACAAATTGGTAACCGTACCAGTAAAAAAAATTATAGGGAAACCATAAAGTTATAACCCTGAATCCCTTACAAAACAAAATCTAAATCTTGACCGAAGCTCCACTGTACAACTTCAATTATACGGACATTTTTTCCCATCATCATTGGATTTTTATTTATTTATTTTTTTATGGTAAAATTACAAGGGTCAAATGCCTTTTCACTTTTTCAGCCCTGAAGCCCATAGCCAACTGGATCAGCCCAACCTTCGAGTTTCTTTTTAGTAAGCAAATGGATCTTAAAAACTGGATCAGCTAGGGTTGGGCTTCTATAATGTCGTCTTTTTCATTTACACAATAATTATTTCAAAAAAAAAATTAAAAAAAAAAAAACTTAACAAAAAGGTTAACATCAGTTGGTGAAAAGTTCCATATGTGTAACGTTTGATTCAACATTACGACCCTATGTGCAATTGTCTGTACTTTGATCAAACATTCAATGCATATAAAGCATAGAGACTATCAATGCAATTATTAACTTTATAAATAATTGATCTTACTATAAGTCTTTCCGTAGTGGGGCTTTATATGGCGCCTAACCCGTCCATAACGCCCTATGCCCACCCCCCCCCCTCCCGGGCGCTATATCACTTGAACTAGCATCCCTCGCGAAAGTTATAACAGGGTGAACACATTTGCCTCTCACACACATATCTAACCCGGAAGGGGTTCATTGTCAAAAAAATATTTGGCTTCGGATTAATTTATTCGGATCTGGACATTTTAAAAAGAATACTAATAAATGCTTATTAAGTGTACAGACAATATAGTGTTGTCGTATTAAAGAAAATGATAACACGGTTAATTTGATTATTTAATAGCAACTTATGTATTTTATTAAGAGTTTACGCCACCCAGATGATGAATAAACAACCGGACTCAAGCCTCCACATGACGGTGACTACCCAATTTTCTCTCTCAACGGACCACTACTCTCTCTCCACAAACACATATGACATATCTATAACCTGTCGTAAGTTTATTGATTAAAAATAAATAATATATAACACCTAAACCTTATCTTCTTATCCACGATGTTAACTGCATCACCTTTCCTTTATTTTTCTCCAACATGTATTCTACTTCAATATTTTTTCTTCTTTCCAATATGTATAGTAAACTAGTTTTTTGCTCTGCTCGCGTTGCGGGGCATCAAACTGAATATTTCGCTCTCATAACATGTACCTCTGTGTTATGATTATTTGTACATACTACTCATAACACGATCTAAAAAAAAATTACATCGAGTCAACCAATTAAAACAAAACACTACCATACTTTTGCTAAAAAAACTAAAATGATGGAAAAACTATTACTTGCCACGAATAAAAATTACACCGAGCCAACCAATTAAAACAAAACACAACCATAGTTTTGTAAAAAAAAAAAAAAACTAAAACAACGGCATGTCTGTAATTTTATACCGGGGCAAAATCATAATTTAACAGGGAAAAAAACATAAACAATGGCAAAACTATAAATTTGAGTTGAGTGCAAAATCGTGATTTGGCTATGAGAAGAAAAACAACACAACCAATAACAAAACTGTAAATTTAAACGGGACAAATCGTAATTTTGCTAAACCAATAGAGAGGTATCAGGCAGCTATCTGACACTGTTTCCCTCCATGTTTATAGAATCACCCGGAAGACCTGAGGGGCGATGATTTACCTTGCGGAGTTTTTCGCTAGGTATTTGACATACAAGATCAGGGTGTAAGGGGTGCTCACCTAATAGGTGAGTCCCCCATCTTACACATAGCCAATCAGATCAAGCCACGTCAACTCCCCTAATACACTCCCCTAATACCTTGTTTTGATGGCGGCACTCACCTATTAGGTGAGTTGTTTTTTTTTTTTTTTATTCTCTAAAATAATGCATGTTTTATAAATTAAAAAAAGATTAGTAAAAATAAAAATTAAATAAAAGACATTTCATTAAATTAAAAAAAAAACATTCGAACTAGAAAAAAAGATACATTCAACCTAAAAAAATATAAAAACAAACTACTCCTCGTCCGAATCAACTTCAAGGTGAGGCAAATCTAAACTTCCAAGATGCTCAACGAGATCGTGTTTTAGCCTCCAATGCGTGTCTTCGTCAATGAGCTCCGTATAGGCTGTATCATCGAAGACGGGTTCGACTGGAGGATCTTGAATATGAACCGGTGCTATCGCCCTTCCGTCGTCTTTTATAATCATGTTGTGTAAAATAAGGCACGTATACACGATGGACCTTATTTTTTTCACCGTTTTCGAACGCATTGGACGATTTAGTATTCCCCACTTCGACTTTAACACACCAAACGCCCGTTCCACATCTTTTCTTGCGGCCCCGTGTTGCCTCTTGAATTTTTTTTCGTTCGGGTCGTGTGGATATGGAAAAGACTTCACAAACACGGACCAGGTAGGGTAGATCCCATCAGTAAGATAATACCCGCGTTTGTATAAATGGTTGTTCACTTGAAATGGACAATTTGGCGCCGTTCCATTTCGTTGAGCAAGAAATAATGGAGATTGTTGCAGCACGTTGATATCGTTTTGTGAACCCGCTGGCCCACAAAAAGCATGCCAAATCCACAAATCTTGAGACGCTACCGCTTCTAACATAACCGTCGGGTATTGATGATCGCCTCTCATGTATTGTCCACGCAATTCTGTGGGGCACATTCTCCAGACAAAGTGTGTACAATCCAGACTCCCTAACATGCCAGGTAGGTGATGCCTATCCTCATGAGCCTGATACAATAGCGCGATGTCGTGGCTCGTTGGTCTACGTAGGAATTCACCGCCATACCTTTTAAAAATAAAAATTAAATAAAAGACATTTCATTAAATTAAAAATAAAAACATTCGAACTAGAAATAAAAAAAATACATTCGAACTAGAAAAAAAAATACATTCACCGCCATACCTTTTACATACCGTCTCGCAGAAATATTCAAGGCACTCACGAGAGGTCCTTTCAGACATATTTAAATACTCGTCCCCCTCGTCTGGTGGGTTACCGGTTGCAAGTTGTTTAATTGCCGAAGTAACCTTTTGCAATGGTGTAAAGCTTTTCTTCATTCTACCGTCTAAGCCTTCTTGAAACCACTCGTCATACGCTTCCACGTCACTAACAATTTTTAGGAACAACGACTTGGACATACGAAACCTGTGACGAAAAGTATCTTCACTAAATTTTGGATTTTCATCGAAATAATCGGCCATGAGTGTCTCGTGGCCCCCCACACGATCCCGACGGACATATTTTTTTTTACTAGACGATGCCGTGTCTAGTAGCTCCGCTTGCTGGATGAGATTTTGGAAGAAAACTAAGCTACTATCGCTTGACGACGCATCGCCATCGTCGGGAAAGTCGGGTATGGTAGAAAGAAACGGGAACTTGGAATCCATTTTGTGTTTAAAAGATATAAAAGTTTTAGAGTTTTGGTGTGGGTTTGTTGTGAATGTGGTAAAAAATGAATTAGGTTTGGTTAGTATATATATTGTTTTAAAAAAAATTGATTTTTTTTTTTTTATAAAAAACGACCGTTGGCAACGGTCTAATCTCGTTCATCGTGCCATTTCCAAGCGGTAACCCCACACCCATCTTCACCCCCGATTCGGGACCCCGCGGGGATGGCGGCGGTGTTCCCGATCGGGGAAATGGTTCACCGAGCCCCTCCCCGATTGCGCCCCGTATACCCTCATTACTCCTGTAGAACCTATCACTAAAATATAACTAGAGAGAGATAAGGTCATGCAAAGAAAAGGGTTGTCTTTCAATCTTTCATTTAAGAACTTTGCGATAAGACACTTCAATCCTCATTAATACTTGTATTTTTATGTCATCATCACATGTCGCGCTTATTTTTCAAAACAATTAGTCATTGTAATAAACTAATTTAAATAAATACACACCAACTCATAAATACATACAAGTTTATATATAAATTTTTAACAAAACCAAAATTTATTTTTATAAACATATAAAGTTATATTATAAAAATACATATAAGTTTATATGTTCATAAAAATATAGAACATTTATCAACATTTTTATTTTCAAAAAAAAAAAACACCTTCATCCGTGAGATTGTCCCTCCCTTCAAACGGCTCCACTATAAACAATTAGGGGTTGAATCGCATGTCTTGTGACGATTGTGAGGGCCGGCTTAACGTTTTTGAGAGCCTAAAGTGAAATAAATTTTTAGGCCCTTTTTTCGTATCAAGTGCTTAACTATTAAGGTATAAACTAGCGTTTCATATCAACAAATCAAGTGTTTAACCATTATGGTATAAACTATTAGCAAATTAGGGACATAAATTATCACTCAAAATAAATAGACTAACGATTCAGAAAAGCTATTACATAAACGATTCAAAGCTATTACATAGAAGTGATGAATGATCAAAATTACCAAAAGGGTGATTAACAAAATTGAGAACAAAGTAAATGATATCTCCATTTGAAGTTTTGTTTCATTGTTCGAAGGTTGCTTTATTTATTTTCTCGAAACTCAAACACATAACCTAACTTTGACTTCTGGGCTAAAATTAAACTCAACTAGCTTTCTGTTTGATTCCCTTTTCATTTACCCAACACAAACAATACAAGGCCAAAAATATCAAATATATATAGGGTCAGGATCATTTCAGAACCATAAATATTTACAGAACTCGCAGAACTCCTAATAAACAATTTTTTTATTTATATATTTTTATGTTTAGGATAATTTTATCATTTATTATGTGTATTTTTACGATTACATACATGTTAAGAGTAATTTTATCATTTTTTTATTTATAATTTTATAATTACACATATGTAAACTAGTTCTTTTACATATATGTAATTAGTTACGACACATATATATAATTTTGACAATTAAACATATGTAAACTACTTTTAACATGTATGGTAATCAAAGAAATACATATAATAGATGATAAAAAGATCATAAATACAAAAACTTATATATAAAATGATAGTTTATTAGGAGTTCAGAAAGTTCTGTAGTTATTTAGAGTTTTGAAATGAACTTAACCCTATATATATATAGGGGTAAGATCAAATAAAAAGTTTATTTTGCCTAAGTAGGATGAGAAGGAATCTTAACCATTCATTTTTCAAATCAATGGCTAAGATGAAAGTGTAAGAGAAAGGAGGAGTGCAAAGGTATCTTGGGAAATTCTATTTATGTACTTTCTCTCTCCACATGCAAGGCACATGCATATTTCACCCTCATTTTTTAAACGTTCATAACTTTTTTATACGACCTTATTTTTCATAAAAATTTCACCATAAAATCGAGCGTCTTTTTATCTTTAATTTGAGTACTATATTGCTATATAAAATATGAAAACTAAAAAAACCCACTAAAATGTGTTGTATTTCTATGTTGTATAACATTTTTTTTGTGCTGGATTTTTGTACTAAATTTTTTGTGCTGGATTTTTTTATCTTAAATTTTTTTTTCTTAATTTTTTGTACTGGATTTTTTTGTACTACATTTTTTTGCTAAATTTTTTTGTGCTATATTTTTTGTACTAGATTTTTTTGTGCTATATTTTTTATACTACATTTTTTGTACTATATTTTTTGTACTACATTTTTTTACTATATTTTTTGTACTAGATTTTTTGTGCTATATTTTTTTGTACTAGATTTTTTGTGTATTTTTAAAAAACAAAAGGGGTGCCACATGTCATTTTCACTCCTATTTATAAGGACCAAAATGCCCTTGATTCCTACTTTTTAGGAGTGCCACATGTCATCATCACAATCCTTCTTAGGCTACTTAGGCAAAATCCACTTTTTAGTGGATCCTTCCCCTATATATATATATATATATATATATATATATATATATATTAATAAAAATTTAAGATGAGAGACCCTAAGAAATAAAGACCCTAAACTAGTGCCTTGTTTCACTTACCCTTCAGCCGGCATTGACGATTGTAACTAGCTCTACTATAACACACGATCATGAGCTAGCCATTCGTATCATTACGAGTATTATAAGTAAATGTGACTAATACCTATAATAGCAATCATCAATACACACCGAAAAAATGTGATTGTTCCTTTTTTTTCATACACATATGTATAGACAAATTAAGTTTATTATTTTCAAATAATTTTTTTTGTATCTTTCTATTAAAATACTTTTGAAGTAGCTAGTAAAAGATTTGATTAAAAAGTTATTTAAACAAAGAAAAATGTAAAAAAAAAAAAAAAACCCTCACTTATTTCCAAGTAGTTATAAAAGTCCTTTTTTTTTTCGAAATAGTCATGTGGTGTTGTTAAAAGGTTTATTTTCCAACGAGTAAAAAGTTTATCAAGCATTTTTATATAAAAAAAATATAGAATGACCTTTTGAACTTGAACATAAAAAATGTGACCGTTTTTTCTTATATTTTCTGTAAAAAAAAAATATAGCATTCTTATGTAAGACCAATACTTTTATTATTTGTTATTCAAATAATGTATTGTATTCGTAAAATAATGCAATGGATATTGTACATATTTGTTAACGTATTATAAGATATAAGGCTTTTTTTTTCTTTTTTGAATTGCATGTCTTTTCAAAAAATTTTATGAATTATTGGTTTAAATATTCAGTTATAAGTCAAAAGTTTGGATTTAATTTGGACCACACTAAGCATTCATCTTTTTAGAATGGGTTAATGCTTTTTTGGGCTTCATAAAACGTTTAACTTTTTATTCATAATTTTTCTATTAGAGGTTATTTCATTTTTTCAGTATTTTATAAATATTTGATATTCCTAGATGTCGATCTCTCAATAAAGTTTTTAGTGTTCTTATTAGAAACGTGTATTAGAACTTTTATGACTAGTTTTTTTTTCTCAATTGTATAAACCGATATGAAGAGGAATAATTGCCTTTTAAACATCAACAAGTGTGAACATACATAAAACATTTTATCAGTTTTGTTATTTATGACTAAACTCACGATTTCAACATCTCTTTTAACTTATTCGAATTAGATGTTTAGGAATTATATATTTTTCTTTTCATTTTAAAACGTAGTTAACAATAAAATATACTTTTATCGCTAGTTTGCAGATAGCTAATTGAAAATAGATATATTATGTTGTAAAACAAGAATATATGTCACCAATGATTGGATGAAAATATATAATTAATTTGTTAGTGGAATCCAAATTGAAAGTAATTTATGCCTGATGACAACAGTTTTTGGTTGTATTATTTAAAACATCCTAGTTTAGCTTTTTACAATTCTACATTTCATTTTTGTTAATTATAAGTTTCTTATGAAGTTGAAAAGGGCATTTGCCTAATCATCCTACATATTTATTACATGAATGCACCTTTTCTTGTGGTAAATTTAATGGTTAAATTTGTGATAAAATAAAAATAAAAAATATTATAAGACAATTACAGTATAAAACAATATTCGATTGTAAAAGATTACAAAATTGCCAAAAACAAAATGAAGCGGAATGTCATAAAAGCTTAAAATAAGCATGCCTTTAAAATATATGTCTATATACATGATAAATGACATCTTTTTTGTATTAATTCACTTACTAGTGTGATCAATATTCCGTTCAGAAAAATATAGTGTGATTATTACACATACGAAAATAAATAAAGGATATTGTGCAACCAAATGATGGGCACATCACATAAGAACATGAGCAAAGGGAGAATTGGCTCGTTTTCGATGTTTCTAGTCTTCTGTAGTTTGGTTTTCTTGTTGTCTTTTTCTCATTTTCTGTTGTAGCTTCCCAGCAGCTTGCTGGCTCTTTATATATAGATATAAAGTGGTTTGCCGTTAAAAAAAACATGAGTAAAGGGTGTTTTTGGCATTCAACATCATCATTATTACAAGAATTTACATGATATTCTTCCCCTATATGTATTTGGGTCGGAACAAATATTATGGATGATGATGATATGATTTAACTTTGAACAAATTTTAGACATAAAAGGTAAAATATTACTCCAACGTTATTCTACAAGAAACAATAATAATATCCACCTGTCACAACTTCAATTGTAAGGG
This sequence comes from Helianthus annuus, assembly GCF_002127325.2. Lineage (NCBI taxonomy): Eukaryota > Viridiplantae > Streptophyta > Magnoliopsida > Asterales > Asteraceae > Helianthus > Helianthus annuus. Next base: position 165,419,259 of record NC_035441.2, on the reverse strand, counting down.
TTATAACTTACCAAATATCACGGATCTCGACTTTCTAATCACTATTTATACCTTCTTAATTCATGGTCCGACATTTCTTGATAAGTTTCATTAAAAAATTAAGAATAATAACAATATTATTAATAATAACAATAATAAAAAATTAGGCATCTTTCAGGTGTCAATACATATCCCCAACTCAAAAAAAGAAAACTAATTATCCAAACAATTAATATGTAAGAAAGCAATATATAAACAATAAACATGAGTGTGTCGATCTGTCACCTTATTAGTGATCCACCAGGATAATTAACAAAACCTTGAAATAACTAGTGGAACAAAAACAAAACGATAAGCCATGAAGAAGCGACAACCATAATCTTAATTCTTCATTAATTTTCTTTTCCTAGTTGATTAATCAATCAACCATATAACCAAAAAAAAAAAAAAAAAAAAATAGCAACATAAATATTTATAAACTTTTGGATGACGATGATGAACAACAACATGTATAATCCTTAATATTAATCCCTTCGGATTCTGCATCTCTACCTTCCTCTATCTATCTATAACCTATAAAACTATATGTTTTTCTTTAAAAATCAAAATCAACAATTGATAAAAACCCTTAATTAATTTTCATCTGAAGATTCTGGGCTTGGAAACTGGTTAAGGTCCAAAGACTCCGACGACTGCGAGTGGTGGTTCGAACCACCGTTTCGGGTTTGAAGAGCATCAACTTTAGCTCCAACTTCAGTAGCTTTCTTCCTGATGGAATCAGAAGACAGGTCAAGAAGGTATCCATCGTCTGCAATGGAGTCAGGGAAGTTGAGGTGGGCGGAGGGGCCACGGAGGTAGAACACGGCGGTGTCGTAGGCTCGGGCTGCAGCGATGGGGGAGGAGTAGGAGCCGAGCCAGATACGAGAGCGTTTGTTGGGTTCACGAATCTCAGCCACCCACTTGCCCCACTTCCTCATCCTTATCCCTCTGTAGGGTTTGTCTGCGTCTCTCTTCTTTCGCTTTTCGCCGCTGGAAGTCGGTGAGTATCCGCCGTCGGTTTCCATGTGTGACGACGGTGGTGCACGGTGGCGTTGATTTAGAGAGGAGGAGTAGGAGGAGGAGGAGGAGGATTGTGATATGGATTTGGAAAGAGGGTCAAATGAGTTTTATATGAAGATATACTTGCATATATGGCACTACATAGCATACTAAAGTTATTGTAAAATAACTTTTTTTTTATATATTAAAACGCTCAAGGGTTTAGTTTAGTTTTATTTTTTTTATAAGAGTAAATTACAAAGTTCGTCCTTTATGTATGCCATTTATTACAAAGTATGTCCTTTATCTTTAATAAGCTCAAAAAACATACTTAATGTTTTAAAAACCATTCAGGTTATGTCCTTTACCCTAAACCTAGTTTGTTTTCCCAGTTAAATCAGGTCACGTGAGAAGCACATGAGGGCATTAATGTCATTATACCTACCAATTACTGTGCCCTATTATAAAACCCTGAACCCCACCATCATCTTCTCCATATTTCAATCACCTGCACATCAACATACCCCCTTCTTCTCTCTATCTAACAATTCTACCACCACCACAACCTACCTGCCGCCACCACCGCCACCACGACCCACCTGCCGCCGCCACCACCACCACATTGAGCGGCCGTACGGCGAGGGTTTTTCTTCTTCGAATAGCGGAGATAATCCAGATATTTTTTAGGGTTTATTTTAAGGGTCAGTTGAATGAGAAGAGAGTTAAGGGTTCTCGGTTAATAAATGAAACAATGACAACTGGGGAATTGGTGTGGTGATTTGTAATTTGAAGGATGAGATGATTTTTAAGATGACGAAGCCTCTGGATTCGACTGAAGGTGATCAGATGAGCAAGCAGAATGTGGAGGGGCAAGCGTTGATGGAGGCTTTGAACGTTGCAACTGCTTTGAAACTTGTGAGAATTGTATTGTGTTTCCTAGGAGGGAACAGCGAGAAATTTTTGTGGGATTTGTGGAAATGGAGCCGTACCGTACAGGGTTTCTTTCACAAGTCCATCAAGTTTGATAATTTCATCAAACCCATCAGAAATTATCAATCTTTTTGTTGAAATTTTTGTGGGTTTTTTTTGGAAGTTGTTAAAGATGGATGATTTCTACAAACCCAACTAAAATTATCAATCTTTTTGTTGAAATTTTTGTGGGTTTGTTTTAGAAGTTGAAAAAGATTGATGATTTCTTCAAACCCAATTGAAATTATCAATCTTTTGTTGATATTTTTGTGAAATATTTGTGGGTTTGTGTTGGAAATTGATAAAGATTGATGATTACTTCAAACCCAACAGTAATTAAATATCTTTTTGTTGAAATATTTGTGGGTTTGTTTGGGTTTTGAGAATGCTATGCAGATTCAGTTGAAGATCAGTTGGTGCAGATAGGAACTGTGTGAATTTTGTGGGTTTTATGTAGGATTTTTGTATTTGGGGAAGAAAAAGAAATGTTGTGCAGGATGATACCCAAGTAGAAGAAGATGGTGGTGACGGTGGTTGTGGTGGGGGGAGGTGGTGGGAGACGGTAGGAGTAGGTGGTGTGTATTTATAATCTTTAAGGTGATTGAAAGATGGAGAAGATGATGGTGGGGTTTAGGGTTTTTATAACAGGGCACAGTAATTGGTAGGTAGAATGACATTGATGCCCTCATGTGCTTCTCACGTGACCTGATTTAACTGGGAAAACAAACTAGGTTTAGGGTAAAGGACATAACCTGAATGGTTTTTAAAACATTAAGTATGTTTTTTGAGCTTATTAAAGATAAAGGACATACTTTGTATTAAATGACATACATAAAGGATGAACTTTGTAATTTACTCTTTTTATAACTTTATGAAATGAAATATACTAGTTTTTTACGACTTACGCGTTGTGGCGAGAATGTTAAACCGAATAAAAATAGACATATTAACGGTGAATCACGCACATACGTTACGGGGTGTTAAGACGTCAAATTTAGACCGAAATGTAAAACATTATTAGAGTAAAAAAAATAACTAAGTTGAAGATTTACGAAGTGTTGAGACATCAAATTAAGACTGAAACTTAAAACATTATAGTAAAAAAACATCTAAGTTAAAGATAAAAAATATAACAAAATATGTAATGAAACAACATTATAACGATTCTGATTTAAAGTAAAATATTATAGAAAAGATTTGTGAATATGTAAAAACAATTTGAATTTATAATATTCACAAAGTTATTTAAATGATATCATGGTATATATTCTATATCATTTTGGCCAACAAATCTTTTCATAGTGCAAAATATATAACTCTTGAAGTAAAACTTTTCCAGTAAAATAATAAATAATAATGTAACACTTTAAAAAAGAAACCAAGGAAGGTTTACCGCAAATCTTGTACTCCTGTTGTTGTATTATAATAAATAATAATACAAATATATATCGTTTAATATTTAAAATACTTTGAAAAGAAAGCTGTAAAAGACTGTTGTTGGTTTTTGGCCGTTGCTTCTCGACGACCACCGCACCAATTGTTTTTTACGGCCACTCCGTCTTCCATCGATCTTCCTCCGACAGCCGCCCCTAATCTTTTCTGATCTACTCCTGACACTTGTACTGAAGTTCCAGCTACATGTCCTTCCATTGCTTCTAATCGGAGCGGATCTCCAACCAACTCTCCTAATGCTGCTAGCCTCAACAGAGTCACCTCCCACGGATCTTGTTTACGTAACGACAACGAAGAAAATGTGAAGTTCGGTTTTCCGTTCGCGTCCACGATGATGATGTTGGCTTGGAGTTGAGGAACGCCTTGGTGGCGGTACGGTGATCAGCAACATGTTATTTTCTAAAGATGGTGGTGCAAGCAGGTTGGCCTAATAGATTTGAAGCAATTGACCAATTGAAAAAAAAAGTGTGCTCATTTTTGTTGTACATACAGTTGAAACAAAGAAGTGTGTGCTTTATTTAGTTGTACAAAATTGAACAGTGTTATTAACTCCCAAAGAAAATTTATCAATAAATATAGAGAAAATGTGCTGATGTGATGTACTATATAATTATGTGATATAAATGTCGTATATGTGCTTTTGCTCACGTATGAGACTTTAAATTCACTAATGTTTTCGTCAATGCATCTTTTAAGTGATCTATAGTCGTGTGACACTTTTCCTCGCGTAACATCAGTACTTTGTCTGTTAGTTAATTAAATATTAATTATGTATGTGATCGTGTCACTACAAGATAGAGGGCTTTTAGGGATGCATATGTATCCTGCCGAAGTCTGTCTATGATAGCGGAAATCGTTGTTAATCCATCAGAACCAGTTCCTTGGAAACCACCATTTGTGTGGAGAGTTTACTGATGAAAGTTACTATAGAATCACCCACAAATGCTATAACCGGTAGATTACCGAACGTTTTGTACATCAATGATATTTTATTCTCTTAAATATATGTTGTTGGCTTCTATTAATCCAAATAACATGATAAAAAATGTAATATAAAGAAATTCAAATTATCAAAGATTCGTGTTACAATAAAAAAATGTCATAAGATGCTAAATATGTACCAAAGAGCTTATAGCCTAGTGGTACCATAGTGTTAGAGAGACATCCCTCCCTATGAAGTTGAAGGTTCTAGTCCATAGTCGACAAACGGTGTTAATATTAGAGTAACATTTGGGGGTGTGGGTGTGGGTGTGAGTGTGTTAGTTAGATGTTCTAAAAATGTGTTTATAATTAATACAACAAGAAACCATTTAGCTAAGTACGGAAGTGTGGCCACGCTGTTGACGGAGCCATATTTAGAAATGCAAGAATACATGGTCGTTAGGATTAGTTCTTGGATAAGCTTCTGCTCAGCCTCCAGTTGTGATTACAACTCATGTTCCTGTTGCATCAACCACATTGTCGCGTCCCGTGCCTGCCATTTCCTCTTCATCACCTCGAGTATTTTTCTTCTAACGTTGTAATATACAAACAAATGATAAATAGTTGTTAACAATAAAAAATATTACGTTAAATAAAAATAATTGTATGCCTTTGAAGAAGAACAAGGAATGTAAGATCCCGTAGTGCATCGGTTCACCGGTAATAGAAGATTTGGCTATACCACATTTGACCTAAGTGAAACTCTAGGTAAAATAATCAGGGTCGGCCCTGAGAATTCGTGTACCCTGTTCGAGTTCTAAAAAACGTGCCCTTAGACCTTAACAAAATTGGGTATTGGGCTCAGTAAAGGTCTAAACCTAATGCCAATGGGCTAATAACTAATCTAAAGTATAATAATAGTTTTGTAATTGGGCCTATGTTGGTGTTTGTATAGGTATACCCTATGAAAAAAGAAATTTTTACATATACATATCGGGTTTTTTTCTAAAAATAGCGTGCCCTCGGAAATATCGGGCCCTGGCCGGTGGTCCTCCCCGCCCACCCCCAGGGCCGGCCCTGAAAATAATGTATTGATCCTCAATAACTAATAAAAACCAACAAAAATCACTATTGGAGTTTATTTAAAGGGTTAATGGATTTAAATACCCTCAACTATTGCCATTTGGCCGCTGGCACTCTCAATTTTGACTTTGGCTCACACCCCTCTCAACTTAACACTTGGGTTGTTGTGTCACCCCGTCGTTAAATAAACACTAACTGGGTTAGTTCTTTTTCCTGACGTGGCCATTTTGTCCAACGTGGCATGGTGACATGGCCTGTTTTTATGAGGTGATGTGCAATTTTTTATTTTCAAATGTGTATTGTTATTTTTTTTAATCTGATTCAAATTAAAAAAAAACAAATACATATTCAGATCGAATTCATCGACGGACTTCCATGCCGCGGTTTCTCCGACAAGCCTTTATTGCCGGAAAACTCTGATTCATATTCGGATCGAGATGCTGAGATTGTGATTGTAACATCGGTGGCTCCACCGCTCGCCTACGCTTCTGAACCTTTGATTGGTGAACTTTGACCGGATCCTGAACATTATCCGAAGAATTACCGAGTTTTGATGTCATCGAAAATCCGTCAATAGGTTCGCCGATCTGCCGTAGTGTTCCGCCGCGAAGAACTGTGTCTACAGCTGCTTGGCACACGTACCAGTTCCCCGTCCAGAGAAGTCCGACGGCTCTGGTCACCGGATTCACTATCCGGCTGGCGGCTTCGAATAACAGGGATTGAAAAACAGCTGCAGATCATCAACAAGTTTCCGTAAATCGTTATGTTCATAACAGTTAACAATTAACGCATTGATTACAAACCCTAACATCTAGTTATAGTCATAAATTGATGAAAATATGAAATCACACACTGATACACGCACAGATTTGACTATGTAACAATTAACGCATCAATCACAAACCCTAACATCTAATTAGAGATGAAAATGATGAAATCAGGCACTAGTTTGATTCAATAACACACAAACACACACTGAAACACGCACAAACATCAGATTCAACTAAATTTCAGATTCCGATGGTTTACATCGACATTGATTTAACCGTTTTCCGGTACGGCGAAGATGAACGACATAACAGTTATTCAACTAACGCATCAATCACAAACACTAGCATCTACTTATTCACGAAAATAACGAAATCAGGCAATAATTTAGTATAAATATTATCAAATTCAACTAAGTTTCAGATTCCGGTGGTTTGAATCGACGTTATTTTTCCGGTACGACGGAGATGAGCGATAATCACAAACCCTAGCATCGAGTTAGTGATGAAAAAGATAAACTCACGCCTTAATAAAAACAGGCCATGTCACCATGCCACCTTGGACAAAATGGCCACGTCAGCAAAAAGAACTAACCCAGTTAGTGTTTATTTAACGACGGGGTGACACAACAACCCAAGTGTTAAGTTGAGAGTGGTGTGAGCCAAAGTCAAAGTTGAGAGTGCTAGCAGCAAAATGGCAATAGTTGGGGGTGTTTATAACAACCCTCCTAAAACCCTTAACATAACCCTAAACGTTCCTATTATACCCCGTATATGAGAAACGACCCTAAAACACCTTAATATTTACAAAAATCAAATAAAAACAAAAATATATAGGTCTTGCAGGCCGCAACCCGGACCCCTAGGACTGTCGCGGGGCGCGACGGAGTGACACCAGGCGACACATTAGTCCGCCACGTGTCCTAACGCGCGTGAAGGCTACTGGTTGACTCGACCATGCTAGGCCCTAGCCTAGTGGCCTCGCGGGCCGCGAAGGGCGACCCCAAGTTAGTCGCGGGGCGCGAGCCGCCGTACGAGCAGCCTATAACAAAGGGGCCCCAGGCCTCCGTTCATTCTCGTTCAATTCTTTTCTTTTCTCTCAAAGACATAGTGTTATTATACTCGGGAATAATACCCTCTAAAAAGCGAAGCTCTGCCTCGCTATAAGTGTTATAACCCCCGATCACGTATTTATTACACTACCCGATTGATCTAGGGCTCCGTAACGCATGTCAAGGCTCTGCCTGACTCAGTTCGTTGGAGTTCTGTCTCGTATTGTATGGCTAATGTGATTTGGGTTATCTTACTAACACGTGTGCATTGTTTAAATTTTAATAGATAATAACCAGGAGAAACACTAGGAAACTATAGTATTATGAAGTCAGCAATGTGAGTCATTCTCTTTTTCTACCAACTTATTTTACCAAAACCTAAAATGTTTTAAATTATACCTAACAGTGATTGAGTCTATGTATTCTACAATTACTGCCGGTATGTTGGGGTTTTGTATACATTATTTGAAATCCGTTACTATTGGACAAAGAGTTAGCCAATGAGTAACATGACCCACAAGTCAGGATTGACAGTACTGAATGAGTAATTGGGCAGATATAATTGAACATTGTAATCGCTCTCAATACTGTAAAGTTATAAAAGTTGTTTTGATTAAACTGGGATGCACTTGCCAGTACTTCTTGCTGATAAAACCTTTTTAAAACGCGTTTCAGGTAACTTAATGTGAAGCTAATAGAAGCCAGCTGGAGAGAACTGAAGGCTTAGAAAAATGGCTATAAAAGTTACCAAATTAAAAAGGAGTTTATGTTTTCAATAATTAGGATTTATCCCTACAAATGTATTATCAAATGAAAACTTGGGTTTTATCCCATTTATTATTATAAAATGTTTGGTGTTTTAAACTCTGATAAATATTTCCTAACTACGGTCCTGATGTATAAATTCCGCTGCCAAATTAATAAACACCAATACCACCTGCTCTGAGTGTGTCTCGCGGCCGCCCGCTCCCGGGGCAGGGATCGGGGGCTACGACAGAAGGTGGTATCAGAGCTACAGCCACTGGTTTAAGCCCTTTAGGTGTTCTACCTAAATTTTAATCAATTGTGTTAGGAAATAATTTATGTGATTATGTGTAAATATGTATATTATTATCTTGTGTTATTTGACAATTTGTTAGTTTACAGTATGAGTGAGAATGGTACAGCCGACGCTTATCGTCAATTAGCTAGTTCCCCAAAAGATGAAGGAACCTCATCTCAGCCAAACCCCTCAGGATACTCAGCTAATACTGAGGAAGGAATATTTATCTTTAAGGCACGGTCTGAGGAGCCATTCCCTCCTAAAAAGAGAGGATGGTTTAGTAGAGGAGTATCCGAGAGGAGAAAAATAATGAAGAAATTACAACAACAGAGGGCATTAGCGAAAGCCAATAGGGATGTAAATGCACAAACCCAGGAAGCAGTTAATAGACCATTATGGGAAGAGGAACTAGATAGACAATTAGCAGACTTCCATATGTTAGCCACTACAGCAGCAGACCCTAATCTGAACCAAATAGCCGAACCCCCACTACTACCCTTATTTCCAGACCAACAAATGTTAGAACCCAACCAGGAGGATCAATTCCCAATCCCAGCAGTCGACCCCTATGAGATCCCCAGAATTCCCCCACCAAACCCTATAGCTCAGTATACCGACCTGAACCCTTTAGACCCATTTTGGAACAGCGATGGTATATGCAGAGTGTGATAAGAAACCCATACCCTTACGGACACCCCATACCTCGATACCCTGACCCAGTACCAGCATCATTACCTCCCATGAATGAAGAAAATATGCAAGAACTTCGCCAATGGGGCGATGAGTTAGTTGAAGAAGGAGATAGAATTCGACAGATATGAGATAAACTCGTCTGGAAGTACTACGAGCACGAGATACAGTATTGGATACATAATACCCAGTATAATATAGATCTGTGTGTAATTTTGTATTTGATTGTGTATATATATATATATATATATATATATATATATATATATATATATATATATATAAACCAACTAAAATAAATTAGATATCGATGCATAACTACTAGTGTGTTTAATTTTCAGTTGTAATATGTAATCGAGGCATATATATATATATATATATATATATATATATATATATATAGGGAGGAGCTCATGCGAGAACCACCCTTATTGTGAGAACCTTGAGAACCAATGTGAACACAACCTAAAATAGCTAAAAAACCTAAAAAAAACCTAAAAAAACCTAACCCCCAACCCCCCCCCCCCCAAAAACCTAAACCCCCCACCCCCCCCACCCAAAAAAAACCTAACCCCCCCCCCCCAAAACCTAACCCCCCCCCAAGCTAAAAAAACCTAAAAAAAACCTAAAAAAACCTAACCCCCACCCCCCCCCCCAAAAAAAAAAACCTAAACCCCCCCCCCCCCAAAAAAAACCTAACCCCCCCCCCCCCCAAAACCTAAACCCCCCCCCCAAGCTAAAAAAAACCTAAAAAAACCTAAAAAAAACTAAAAAAAACCTAACCCCCACCCCCCCCCCCCACAAAAACCTAAACCCCCCTCCCCCACCCCCCAAAAACCTAACCCCCCCCCCCCCCACCCAAGCTAAAATGCTAAAAACTAAACCCCCAAAAAACCTAAAAAAATCTAAAAAAAATCTAAAAAAATCTAAAAAAATCTAAAAAAAAATCTAAAAATTTTTTTTTGATTTTTTTAATATTTTTTAGGTTAAAATCGCTACTTTTCGAAGCAAAAAAAAAAAAATTTTAAAAATTAAAAAAAAATTTTTTTTTTTTTTTGATTCGAAAAGTAGCGATTTTAACCTAAAAAATATTAAAAAAATCAAAAAAAAATTTTTTATGTGATTTTTAGCTATTTTTAGGCATTTTTGGTGTGTTCACATTGGTTCTCGCGGTTCTCACAATAAGAGGTGGTTCTCGCATGATCTTCTCCCTATATATATATATAAAGAGTAAAGTAGTAACGTTCTACGTTTTTTTATCAATCTGCTTGTGTGATTGTTTATATTAAATCTTAATTTGTAATATTAATGCCTGATAAATTTTTGTAATTCAGATGTCGAAGGAAGTAAATCAGGAAAACCAGAATAATGTTAATAACGAAACCAAGTGAATAATAGTGCCATCGAACACATAGTCACACAAGGAATTATAGATGTTATGCCATATATTATCAAAACTGTTAAAGAAGCAGAAAATAATAAATTTGTAACTGGAAGTAAACGTCAACCCACTGAACCAAGTCACAGTGTGAATGAAAATCACAGACCACTGATCCAAGCTCTAATTCCAAAAAGAAGAAGAACCATCTCATATGGTTGTTCTTATAAAGAATTCTTGGCCTACAAACCAATAGAATTCTCAGGCAATGAAGAAGCCATTGCAGCCTTACGTTAGTTAGAAAAGACAGAAGCAGTCATAAAAATAAGTAAATGTGCAGATGAAGATAAGATTACGTTTGCTTCTAATCTTTTTAAGAATGCAGCCTTAGAGTGGTGGAATACCATTCTCCAGTCTAGAGGAAGTGACAGAGTTTATAATATGGACTGGACTAACTTCAAAGAGATAGTCGAAAGAAAATTCTGTCCTCCTCATGAAAAAGAACAGATTGCCAATAAGTTCTTAAATTTTAAAATGACTGGAATAGACTGCAAAGGTTACACTACCATATTCTTTGAATATGCTAGGATAGTACCAACTTTAGCCTCACCAGAACCAATATTAATCTTTCGTTACATTTGGGGATTAATTAGTGAAATCAGACATGTAGTCAAGGCAGCTAGGTCGCAAACCATAGAAGAAGCAGTAGAACTGGCTAACGCCCTGACTGATGAATTGATACGTACACAAGAGGAAAACCAGAGAAAGAACCTAGCTCAAAAGCTTACCCAAGAATATCACTACGGTAATTCCAACCGTGAGAAAGGTACAGGTTCTTCCTTTGCACCCTATTGCAAGTATTGCAAAAGGAAGCACTCTGGAAAGTGCTCAATATACTGCAACTTTTGCAAAATATCTAGACATAAGGAAGAAGACTGCAGGAGGAAACCTAGCAATAGGCTATGCTTCAAGTGTAGAGAAGCTGGTCATATTAAACCAAACTGTCCGAAACTAGCTATATCAATACCAGCAAAGCTAAGGCAACTGAAGGACCAAAAAAGAATGCCAGAGCATTCGTTCTGACAACTGAAGAAGCCAAGATGATTCCGGATGTGATTGCCGGTACGTTTTTAGTTAATGATATATTTGCCAAAGTATTATTTGACTCTGATGCAAATCAAAGTTTTATCAATACTTCTTTCTACAAACTTCTCAACCAACCATTAACTAAACTTCAACAAGACTGTCTGGTGGACATGGCAAATAGAGATTCCGTTAAGATAAGTGAAGTCTTGAGGGAAGCAAAAATAGAAATTCTAAACCATCATTTTTCTGCCAACCTTTACCCAATGAATCTGGCTGGATTTGATATTGTATTAGGAATGGATTGGTTGGTAGCCAATCATGCCAGCATTTTATGTGATCAAAAGTCTGTACAAGTAAGTACACCAAAAGGTGAAAAGATCACAATTAATGGAGACAAGCCAACCAGGTCAACAAAATTCATCTCTATGATGAAAGCTGCAAGCTATGCAAAAAAAGGAGCAATAGTGTATATGATTTCCATAATCAGTAACACTAAAGGAAAAGAATTAAAAGATATTCCCATAGTATCTAAATTCTCAGACGTTTTTCCAGAAGAATTACCTGGATTACCGCCAGCTAGAGAGGTTGAATTTAGAATTCACCTCATACCAGGAACGACACCGATTACCAAAGCACCATACCGTTTAGCACTGACAGAAATGCAGGAACTGAAGAAACAATTGGACAAACTTCTTGATAAGGGTTTTATACAACCTAGTTCATCCCCGTGGGGAGCACCGGTCTTGTTGGTCAAGAAGAAGGACGGATAGATGCGTATGTGCATCGATTACTGGGAATTGAACAAGGTTATGATTAAAAATCGGTACCCACTACCGAGAATCGATGATCTGTTTGATCAACTTCAAGGAGCTCGATTCTTCTCTAAGATCGACTTACGTTCAGGATATCATCAATTGAAAGTACAGGAAGAGGACATTCCTAAGACTGCTTTTAGAACAAGGTACGGTCATTATAAATTTACCGTCATGCCATTTGGTTTAACCAACGCCCCAGCCACATTTATGGACATGATGAACATGATATGTAAGCCATACCTGGATAAATTCATAATTGTCTTTATAGATGATATTCTAATCTACTCTAAAAGTAAAGAGGAACATGCAGAGCATCTGCATACACTTCTGACATTATTGAGAAAAGAGAAGCTTTATGCTAAATTCTCAAAATGGGAATTCTGGTTACAAGAGTGCAATTCCTTGGACATCTGGTTAATCATGAAGGAATTCATGTGGAACCCAGAAAGATCGAGGCGATTACCAAATGGAAAGTCCCTGAATCACCAATGGAAGTAAGAAGTTTTCTTGGACTGGCAGGATATTATAGAGGGTTTATTCAAGATTTCTCTAGAATAGTCATTCCATTAACCAAACTGACCTGCAAATCAGTTCAGTTTGAATGGGGACCAAAATAGGAAGAAGCCTTTAGGATTCTTAAGCAAAGGTTAACCAACACACCCATACTCGCATTACCAGAAGGAACTGAAGACTTTATAGTCTATTGTGATGCGTCTAAGTTTGGATATGGATGTGTGTTAATGCAACGTCAAAAGGTTATAGCTTATGCCTCTAGACAGCTTAAGAAACATGAGGAAAATTATACAACCCGTGATCTAGAATTAGGAGACATAATTTTTGCCCTTAAGATTTGGAGACACTATCTTTACAGTAGTAAGTTTGTTGTCTTCGCAGATCATAAGAGTTTAAGATATGTTTTTGGGCAAAAGGAAAAAAATATGAGACAGAGACGCTGGATGGAAATTCTCAGTGATTATGATTGTGATATCCAGTATCACGCTGGAAAAGCTAATGTAGTAGCTGATGCTTTAAGTCGAAAATATCATGAAAAGCGAAAACGAGTATGCTCTCTTAGGTTAAATCTGCAGATAGATTTAAACGAGCAAATTAGAGAGGCACATGAAACAACGATCAAGGACGATGCTGAAGGTTTAAAAAGAATGATTAAGGAATTCGAACAAGTAACAGATGGAATCTTGAGGTTTTATAAGAAAAGGATCTGGATACCTAAACATGGAAACCTACGCCACAGAATTTTTGAAGAAGCCCATAAATCTAAGTATACGATACATCCCGGTAGTGATAAGATGTATCAAGATCTAAGAAAGAATTTCTGGTGGATAGGAATGAAAAAAGATACAGCAACCTATGTTGCTAAATGTCTAACCTATTCACAGGTTAAAGCTGAACATCAGAAACCTTCAAGGTTATTTCAGCAATTAGAAATGCCAATATGGAAATGGGAATTGATAACAATGGAAGAGATGCTTAGAGCCTATGTAATTGATTTCGGAGGAAATTGGGACGATCATTTACCATTAATAGAATTTTCCTACAATAACAACTATCATACCAGCATCAATGCTGCACCATTTGAAGCACTTTATGGACGAAAGTGCCTGTAACACCCTGCTATTTCATGCTTTCTACATTTGGAAACCCTTGCTTGTAATTCTATTTTTGGAAACTTTGTGTTCTTGTAATCGTCCTTTCATTGTAATCGATGTAAAATCCGAGACTTGAATCATAATGGAAATTCGTATTTTCTTCAAATACATGTTATACACATTTCATACATACTTATACGTTTGAACTTGTTAATCATATGATACTTTACTCTCGAGTTGTGCAAAATATGACAAACTAGTAAACATGTGCACTATATGCTAAATTACGCAAATTCGATACTATTTCTCGACAAATAAACATAATTATACTTGTTTTATGTTTGGTTTATGGTTTATTTACATCACATGCCTTCAAATATGTAATCGTGCTTAAAACATCCTAATTACACCTTAAAAGTTCAAAACTTGGAAGTAAAGGGGCTGAATTGTCAAAATAACAAACTTTAATCCAACTCACACTACCTGGCGGCCCGCGACCCGGCCCAGGTGTGTTGTTCGCGGCCCGTGAGCCCGTCGGGTTCGCAGAATCTTAACCAGCTCGATATTTTGGCGCATTTTTGTGTTTAGTTTGAGTTTTAAACTCGTTTTTAGCATTTAATACACAACTACAACCTAACCCAACACTCCCCTATAAAACCCAAGCATAATCCTCACATTTTCCACTTTGCAAATCATTCTAAACACTCTCAAATCAGTCCATAATCTGCTGTTAATCAGGAGCTTAATCAGAATTGCAATAAGTTCTTCAAGTGAGCATAACTCACTCAATACTTAGTCTTTTGTCTTGATTCTTTTTCCTACACTCTTGGATTGACCTTAGGAACATTTGCACAGGTTTTCCATGGAAAACCAAGGTCTAGAATGTCAACAAAAAGGCTCCAAAGTGGACTGCAACTTTCCGTTTTCACTTAAACTTTGTTAAACTTAGCTAAACTTGAGTTCTCTCATCTCAAACCTATGTCCTAATGCTCATAATCAATTAAATGGTTAGTTGGGCTTAAAAACAAGGCCGAGACAAGTATAATCAGAGGTTAAAACCTCATAAACTTTCTGTTTTTTGTTTTGGGTTTTACCCACAAGTAGTGTTCAAGCTCAAAGCTTGATGTTTGTGTGATTATGGAACAAGCTTGGGCTATTCCAGTTGAAAATCCACACACTACTTGATGTTTTTCAATAAATTAGTTATACATATTTCGTTCTTTACTTGTAAGTTCATGACCCTCCTTGTTGTTTATAACAACAAGTGTAGTGGTGAACAAAGAGGTGCCTAAATGGAAGACTTGATTCTTCCTACCTTATGCATGATTTCTATAATACTAAGAGGTTCCTAAATGAGGTATTTATCTCTTTACCTCATGCTTGACCAATATGACATGTTAATATTCATATAAGTTATATAATATATTCAACAAACCGAACTCTTAATGATGAACAAATGGACATTTGTCAAGATAGTAAGTACATCATCTTAGACATTAATAACTTGTCACGATTCTAATGGGTTTTGTCCCATGAAAACATTTAAGACTCTTTCGAGTTTCATAGTGTCAAGACACAAGTGTCATATGTACTAAATGATTATTTTCATATGTCTATTTTCATGTTATTTAAATTCCGAATCTATAATCTTCCGTTAATTCCCAAAATTCACACACCTATGTTTCTACGTGTAGAAGGACAAGGTGCTCCAAACTAAACAACCAACTCTCGCGGGATTATCAAGTAAGAAAGCTTGAAAAACCATGAGTATACTCGATCCCTTTTTACTCTTTAACACTTTGGGATGCAACATGTATTTTATACAAAATCACATGACACTTAAACTATTTTAATCATACTCTATCCATGCTTAACATGATACTATATGTGATGCTTGTTAATCTCATATGCCATGTAAACTATTTGGTCGTTATATGCTCATTAACTTTGCTAGCCTACCTTAACAATTATAGCGCTATAGGATTAACGCACCGCCCATTAGACTTGGGGTATTGTTAAGTTAAACATGTTACCTCCCGCTACTCTATTGGGATAGGCTATTTTAACGCGTTGTATACTTGGGTTTGAACATATTGTACGCCATGTCATGCATACTACTACTCGCATATTATGAATCATGTTGGATATGAGCACTTTTTATTCTATATTATGCTATGTAACAAAACTTGTATACTCGCCAACTTTTGTTGATTATTTTAATACATGTTGCAGGTTGATAGACTTGATGATGCTATGAAGAATGAAATTTAGGTGGACTCAGATACATAACTAGATTAATTTTGTTATTTGATGTATTGTTGAAACAATGTTGTCTTTTGTTTGATCCTTGTATGACAATTTTAGCAGTTTTATGAAATTTGAATTTAATTTATATTGTCACATAGTGTCATGAAGTCTCTTGCAATCTCGTTTTCTCATCTCACCCCGATGTTTCCGCCATCGGTTGGGGTGTGACAGTGCCGAAATCCAGTCTGTTGGGCAGAAATTAGAGAAAAGCAACTATCTGGACCAGAGATAGTACAAGAAACAACGGACAAGATTATTCAAGTCAAGGAAAGACTAAAAGCGGAATGAGATCGTCAAAAGAGTTATGCAGATAACAGATTAAAACCATTGGAATTTCAAGTAGGAGACAAGGTATTGTTAAAAGTTTCTCCTTTGAAAGGAGTAGTCAGATTCGTTAAAAGAGGAAAGCTAAGCCCCAGGTATGTTGGACCTTTTGAGATTATCAAAAGAATAGGACCAGTAGCTTACCAGCTACAACTGCCAGAAGAAATGGTAGGAATACATGATGTATTTCATGTATGTAATCTCAAAAAGTGCTTTGCAGACGAATCTTTGGTAATACCTCTTCAGGACATAGAGGTAAATGAGAAACTTAAGTTTGTGGAAAAACCCATTCAAATTGAAGATAGAAAGATTAAGAATCTCAAACACAAGAGATTAGTTCTGGTCAAAGTGAAATGGGATTCCAAGAGAGGACCAGAATACACTTGGGAGCTCGAGTCAGAGATGCAAAGGAAATATCCACACCTGTTCCAGTAGATCTCGAGGACGAGATTTAAATCAAGGTGGGGAGGATATAACAACCCTCCTAAAACCCTTAACATAACTCTAAACGTTCCTATTATACCCCGTATACAAGAAACGGCCCTAAAACACCTTAATATCTACAAAAATCAAATAAAAACAAAAATATAAGGGTCTCGCGGGCCGCAACCCGGACCCCTAGAACTGTCGCGGGGCGCGACAGACTAACACCAGGCGATACACCAGTACGCCACGTGTCCTAACGAGTGTGAAGGCTACTGGTTGACTCGGCCAAGCTAGGCCCTAGCCTAGTTGCCTCGCGGGCGACGAAGGGCGACCCCAAGTTGGACGCGGGGCGCGAGCTGCCATACGAGCAACCTATAAAAGGGGCCTCTGGCCTACGTTCATTCTCGTTCAGTTCTTTTCTTTTCTCTCAAAGACATTGTGTTATTATACTTAGGAATAATACCCCCTAAAAAAGCGAAGCTCTGCCTCGTTGTAAGTATTATAACCCCCGATCACGTATTTGTTACCCTACCCAATTGATCTTGGGCTCCGTAACGCATGTCAAGGCTCTGCCTGACTCAGTTCGTTGGAGTTCTGTCTCGTATTGTAAGGCTAATGTGATTTGGGTTATCTTACTAACACGTGTGCATTGTTTAAATTTCAATAGATAATAACCAGGAGAAACACCAGGAAGCTATAGTATTATCTAATTCAGCAATGTGAGTCATTCTCTTTTTCTACCAACTTATTTTACCAAAACCTCAAATGTTTTAAATTATACCTAACAGTGATTGAGTCTGTGTATTCTACAATTACTGCCGGTATGTTAGGGTTTTGTATACATTATTTGAAATCCGTTACTATTGGACAAAGAGTTAGCCAATGAGTAATATGACCCACAAGTCAGGATTGACAGTACTGAATGAGTAATTGGGTATATATAAACATTGTAATCGCTCTCAATACTATAAAGTTATAAAAGTTGTTTTGATTAAACTAGGATGCACTCGCCAGTATTTCTTGCTGATAAAACCTTTTTAAAACGCGTTACAGGTAACTTAATGTGAAGCTAATAGAAGCCAGCTGGAGAGCACTGGAGGCTTAGAAAAGTGGCTATAAAAGTTACCAAATTAAAAAAGGAGTTTATGTTTTCAATAATTAGGGTTTATCCCTACAAATGTATTGTCAAATGAAAACTTGGGTTTATCCCATTTATTATTATAAAAAGTTTGGTGTTTTAAACTCTGATAAATATTTCTTAACTACGGTCCTGATGTATAAAATTCCGCTGCCAAATTAATAAACACCGATACCACCCGCTCTGTGTTAGCTCGCGGCCGGCCGCTCCTGGGGCAGGGGTTGGGGGCTGCGACAATGTTTAAATCCATTAACCCTTATTTAAATCAAAACGTGTGATTGATATGTAAAAACGATGATTATTGGGGAAACTATGCTAAAACAAATTCAAAGTCTCAAATTGATGAGTTTGTTATTCTAATAGGATGATGTAGACTAACTTATCATTTGAGTTATTCCAAATGAGCTTGGTTATCCACACATTCCCTCATTTTATTTGCACATCCCTTGAACCTTATAGGAAGCGTATAGGGCAATATGGTTCCTTTGGGTCCAAGCGTATTATGCAGTACACTTCCTATATGTGTATTTGAAGTACAAACTTTTCAGAAGATGGTCAGCTAATGCTTAGGGGATCAGGGGAAGCGTATAGGGCCATACGCTCCCTGAAGGAATTTTCTTATCAAAAGACCAGGGAAATCATATAGGTCTATACGTTCCCTAGAGGATTTTTTTTTGCAAGAGCTGCACATTATTATTAGTATCTTTTTAAACTTTATTATTTTTAAAGTAATTAAGTTGTTTTTTTTTTGTTATAAAATGATGTTGGTTTTTTTTGTTATAAATTTATAAAAGACGTAGTGAAAATCAAGAGCAGTGGTGATATATATGCGGATTAGACACCAAAAATAAACACTCAAAAATGGCTACAATTTGAGGAATGTGTTTTGAGACGGCATCAGATTTCTATTTAGGTCTGGTGGGAAGAAAAGCTGCATCCAGGAGGTTGTCAAGTGTTTTCGCTCGACGATTCCATTCTTGGGTGGTTGGTTTGGCCCTTGTTCCTGTAACTCGAATCCTAGCCCGTTATATCCCATTTTAGTTTTACACCATTGTGAACCTGACGCCTTTTTTACTCTCTGATCGAGGTTCTCGGCATTGAAAAATCATCGTAAACTAAATCACACGTGTATATGTTGACATCTAAGAGATATACAGTCAAGAAAATCAAGAGCAGTGGTGATATATATGCGGGTTAGACACAAAAAAAAAACACTCAAAAAATGGTTACAATTTAAGGAATGTGTTTAGTGACGGCATCAGATTCCTTATTGATGGATAAAGGTCTGGTGGCAAGAAAAGCTGCTTCCAGGAGGTTGTCAAGTGTTTTCGCTCGACGATGCCATTCTTGGGTGGTTCGTTTGGCCCTTGTTCCTGTAACTCGAATCCAGCCCGGTATATCCCATTTTAGTTTTACACCATTATGAACCTTGCGTCTTTTTTACTCTCTGATCGAGGTTCTCGACATTGAAAAATCTACGTAAACTAAATCACACGTGTATATGTTGACATTTAAGAGATATACCGTCAAGAAAATCAAGAGCAATGGTGATGTATATGCGGATTAAACACCAAAAAATAAACACTCAAAAAATGGCTACAATTTAAGGAACGTCTTTAGCGACGGCCTCAGATTCCTAATTGAAGGAGAAAGGTATGGTGGCAAAAAAAGCTGCTTCCAGGAGGTTGTCAAGTGTTTTCGCTCGATGAATCCATTCTTGGGTGGTTGGTTTGGCCCTTGTTCCTGTAACTCGAACCCTAGCCCGGTATATCCCATTTTAGTTTTTCACCATTGTGTATCTTACGCCTTTTTTACTCTATGATCGAGGTTCTCGGCATTGAAAAATCTTCGTAAACTATATCACACGTGTATATGTTGACATTTAAGAGATACACAGTCAAGAAAATCAAGAGCAATGGTGATATATATGCGGATTAGACACCAAAAAATAAACACTAAAAAATGGCTGCAATTTAAGAAATGTGTTTAGTGACGGCATCAGATTCCTAATTGATGGAGAAAGGTCTGGTGGCAAATAAAGCTGCTTTCAGGAGGTTGTCAAGTGTTTTTGCTCGACGATTCCATTCTTGGGTGGTTGGTTTGGCCCTTGTTCCTGTAACTCGAATGTCACACCCCCAAAATCCACCTGCGGAGTATCACCGCTTGGGAGCGTGACTGACCAGGATCAAGCCACCAATCATATTGAACATGTAATTAATATATAAAAATAAACGCCATTCAACCACCAATATGAAAGGTGTTCAAACATAAGTGTGTTATCACTGTCTAGCGGAAGCGTATAAATAAAATCCAACTTAAATAAGTATGAAAGGTCATAAGTGTTTAATCAAGACAATCACGATCCAAGCCCACAACGACCAGCTCCTCCCTGTGCAAGCTCCATGTATCTAACAACCTGCAAGGCATGTAACAGAGGATCAACAACTAGTTGAGCGAGTTCACAGAAAGTAAATGCGTAACAGTAAGTTCATTTGTAACATGTGGCTCTACTGGGCCGATAGTACGTTCTATTGGTGGGGGCTTCCCATGTTGTATATCCACTAGACTATTCGTAACCATAAGTGTTCTTCACAACCGAGAACAGTAGTACGTACGAGTTTTACGTAGGTATTACGTAAGTATCCTTCACAACCGAGGATAGTAGTAAGTATAAGTATACGTAAATTGTGAGTATGTGTCCTGCACAACCGAGGACAGTGAGTAGCATAAGTATGTGTCCTGCACAACCGAGGATAGTGAGTAGCATAAGTATGTGTCCTGCACAACCGAGGACAGTGAGTAGCATAAGTATATGTCCTGCACAACCGAGGACAGTGGGTAGCATAAGTATGTGTCCTGCACAACCGAGGACAGTGGGTAGCATAAGTATGTGTCCTGCACAACCGAGGACAGTGAGTAGCATAAGTATGTGTCCTGCACAACCGAGGACAGTGGGTAGCATAAGTATGTGTCCTGCACAACCGAGGACAGTGGGTAGCATAAGTATGTGTCCTGCACAACCGAGGACAGTGGTATGGTAGTCTAGTATTAGTGTCAGTACGAATCTATTCAACCTTATTCCTTCAATCCCATTCCCAAGCCCTGGGAATCCCATGCCTTAGTAAGAGTGTGAACTCACCTTGGTTTGCTCGGTATGCTATGCTCTAGGGTTTATCAAATGTCTAAGTCCGTTACACACGACCTAGGATATGTTGCACATGATACGATGTAAGGGTTTGCATCAAATTAGGGTTTGCAAATCATTGACATTCAGGCAACTGTGTTTTGTGTGTTTATTGTATGCAGGATGATATCACATAGACTGTTCGTACATGCAGGATCATACAGTTGCATTCAGTATCATGCGATTATATAGAATCATACATCACGTAAACAGTTAATTGTATTCACAGAATTCACGCGCCACGTCTTTGATTTCACAGTTGAGTCTAACGTGGATGTTAACCTAATTGCCACTGTTAACATCCTTAGTACATTTAGCAGCGTTAATAATTTTACCAGTTTAACGGAGTTGGTGGCTTAACAAAGTGACATACACATCTTGACAGATTCCAATATTATGCAACACACAACTCATGGCTTCCTTTTGATCATTACACAAAGTCAGACAAGGAGAAACACTCCTAAAACTCGGACAGTAGGGCTCCCCCCTTAAAGGTCGGATAAAGGGCTTGCCCCTTTGAAATTCGGACATCCCCTCCCCCACATAAAAAGCTCGGACAAGACCTCCCCATCATGAAACTCGGACTAGGGGACAAGGGATTCACAAAGTCGGACATGGGGGGGGTATGGGGATTAAAAGTCGGACAGGGGTATGGGGGGTTAAAACTCGGACCCTTTGACATGAAATAAAACTCGGACAACAAGCTTGTCCTTTCAAAAGCTCGGACCTCACTTGTGTGATAAAAGTCGGACCTTCATGCCATTACTTAAAACTCGGACATAGTGCTTAACACAAAGCTCGGACTTCACATTTAAATAAAGTTCGGACCCATCAATCATACAAAAGAACTCGGATACTAGCATGCCTTATAAAAACTCAGACAGTCAATCATGCACAAAACTCAGACAATTATCATTCATTAAGACTCTGACTAATGTTTAGGGTTACAAAACTCTGACAATGCACATAATCAAAGATCATAACAGTTACGTTCTTGTGTTCATACAATCGTGAAACCCTAATTACATACACTGGCAACCATTTTAATCCAAATATCAGTCACAATTGAAGCATATCATGTAACAAACCATTACACAACTAGTCACCATCATATTACAATAATCAGAATCAAATTAAAGCACAGAACCATCAAATCAAAGCTAGGGTTTACAAGTGTTCTAATAATCAAGAATTGATATAATCAAGCAATCAGGAATAACAACGAATCATTTATAATTACCTTGGATTGATTCTAGACAGAAAGAGGATAATCAAGCGTGATTAAGAACTTGTGATGATGATGATTGATTTCCAGAGAAAACCAAAGAGAATGAAACTACGTACTTTGTTTTGTGTGCCAAAGATTAGTGAAAAGGGATTAGGGTTAAGTATCTCTAGGATTTCACTAATTACCCTCTACCTCCCTAAGTATCATATCTTACACATATACACCATCTCATAACAATTTCATATTTTAACCACCAAGTTTATGCATTTAACAAATTTATCACAATTACACATAACCATGCATAATCACACAATGCACTTTATTGCATCAAAACGTTACAGTTCCATAGCAATCAATTGTGCAAATAAACAACTAAACAATAAGTGAACGTGCAATAAATGCGAAATAGAAATCTTGGAAATTCGAGTTGTCACATCGAATCCTAGCCCGGTATATCCCATTTTAGTTTTACACCATTGTGAACCTTACGCCTTTTTTACTCTCTGGAGGCATTGTAAAATCTTTGTAAACTAAATCACATGTGTATATGTTGACATTTAAGAGATATACAATCAAGAAAATCAATAGCAATGGTGATATATATGCGGATTAGACACCAAAAAATAAACACTCAAAAAATGGCTA
The DNA here is from genome assembly GCF_002127325.2 of Helianthus annuus. Classification (NCBI taxonomy): domain Eukaryota; kingdom Viridiplantae; phylum Streptophyta; class Magnoliopsida; order Asterales; family Asteraceae; genus Helianthus; species Helianthus annuus. Next base: position 165,396,128 of record NC_035441.2, on the reverse strand, counting down.
CAATTTAAGTAATGTGTTTAGTGACGGCATCAGATTCCTAATTGATGGAGAAATGTCTGGTGGGAAGAAAAGCTGCTTCAAGAGGTTGCCAAGTGTTTTCGCTCTACGATTCCATTCTTGGGTGGTTGATTTGGCCTTTGTTCCCGTAACCCGAATCTTAGCCCGGTATATCCCATTTTAGTTTTACACCATTGTGAACCTTACGCCTTTTTTACTCTCTGATCGAGGTTCTCAGCATTGAAAAATCTTAGTAAACTAAATCAAACGTGTATATGTTGATATTTAAGAGATATATAGTCAAGAAAATCATGAGCAATGGTGATATATATGCGGATTAGACACCAAAAAATGACCTCTCGAAAAATGGCTACAATTTAAAGAATGTGTTAAGTGACGGCATCAGATTCCTAATTGAAGTAGAAAGGTCTGGTGGGAAAAAAAGCCGCTTCCAAGAGGTTGCCAAATGTTTTCTCTCGACGATTCCATTCATGGGTGGTTGGTTTGGCCCTTGTTCTTGTAACTCGAATCCTAGCCCGGTATATCCCATTTTAGATTTACACCATTGTGAACCTTACGCCTTTTTTACTCTCTGATCGACGTTCTCAGCATTGAAAAATCTTCGTAAACTAGATCACACATGTATATGTTTTCATTTAAGAGATATACAGTCAAGAAAATCAAGAGCAATGGTGATATATATGCGGATTAGACACCAAAAAATAAACATTCAAAAAATGGCTACAATTTGAGGAATGTGTTTAGTGACGGCATCAGATTCCTAATTGATTTAGAAAGGTCTGATGGCAGGAAAAGCTGCTTCCAGGAGGTTGTCAAGTGTTTTCGCTCGACGATTCCATTCTTGGGTGGTTGGTTTGGCCTTTGTTCCTGTAACTCGAATCCTAGCCCGCTGTATCCCATTTTTGTTTTACACCATTCTGAACCTTACGCCTTTTTTACTCTCTGATCGAGGTTCTCGGCATTGAAAAATCTTCGTAAACTAAATCGCATGTCTAAATATTTACATTTATGAGATGTACAGTGAAGAAAATCAACAGCAATGGTGATACATATGCGGATTAGACTCCAAAAAATAAACACTCAAAAAATGGCTACAATTTAATGAATTTGTTTAGTGAAGGCATCAGATTCCTAATTGATGGAGAAAGGTCTGGTGGCAAGAAATGCTGCTTCCAGGAGGTTGTCAAGTGTTTTCGCTCGACGATTCCATTCTTGGGTGGTTGGTTTGGCCCTTGTTACTGTAACTCGAATCCTAGCCTGGTATATCCCATTTTAATTTTACACCATTGTGAACCTTTTGCCTTTTTTACTCTCTGATCGAGGTTCTCGGCATTGAAAAATCTTCATAAACTAAATCACACGTGTATATGTTGACATTTAAGAGATATACAGTCAAGAAAATCAAGAGTAATGGTGATATATATGTGGATTAGACACAAAAAATAAACACTCAAAAAATGGCTACAATTTAAGGAACGTGTTTAGTGGCGGCATCAGATTCCTAATTGATGGAGAAATGTCTGGTGGCAAGAAAAGCTGCTTCCAAGAGGTTGTTAAGTGTTTTTGCTCGACGATTCCATTCTTGGGTGGTTAATTTGGCCTTTGTTCCTGTAACTCGAATCTTAACTCGGTATATCCCATTTTAGTTTTACACCATTGTGAACCTTACGCCTTTTTTACTCTCAGATCGAGGTTCTCAGCATTGAAAAATCTTCGTAAACTAAATCAGACGTGTATATGTTGATATCTAAGAGATATATAGTCAAGAAACATGAGCAATGGTGATATATATGCGGATTAGACACCAAAAAATGAACTCTATAAAAATGGCCACAATTTAAGGAATGCGTTTAGTGACGGCATCAGATTCCTAATTGAAGGAGAAAGGTCTGGTGGAAAAAAAAGCTGTTTCCAAGAGGTTGTCAAGTGTTTTCGCTCGACGATTCCATTCTTGGGTGGTTGGTTTGGCCCTTGTTCCTATAACACGAATCCTAGCCCGGTATATCCCATTTTAGATTTACACCATTGTGAACCTTACACCTTTTTTATTCTCTGATCGAGTTTCTCAGCATTGAAAAATCTTCGTAAACTAAATCACACGTGCATATGTAGACATTTAAGAGATATATATTCAAGAAAATCCAGAGCAATGGTAATATATATGCGGATTAGACTCCAAAAAATAAACACTCAAAAAATGGCTACAATTTGAGGAATGTGTTTAGTGACGACATCAGATTCCTAATTGATGTAGAAAGGTCTGGTGGCAGGAAAAGCTGTTTCCAGGAGGTTGTCAAGTGTTTTCGCTCGACGATTCCATTCTTGGGTGGTTGGTTTGGCCCTTGTTCCTGTAACTCGAATCCTAGACCGGTATATCCCATTTTAGTTTTACACCATTGTGAACCTTACGGCTTTTTTACTCTCTGATCGAGGTTCTCGGCATTGAAAAATCTTCGTAAACTAAATCACACGTCTAAATGTTTACAATTAAGATATATACTGTGAAGAAAATCAACAACAATGGTGATACATATGCGGATTAGAAACCAAAAAATAAAAACTCAAAAAATGGCTACAATTTAATGAATGTGTTTAGTGACGGCATCAGATTCCTAATTGATGGAGAAAGGTCTGGTGGCAAGAAAAGCTGCTTCCAGGAGGTTGTCAAGTGTTTTCGCTCGACGATTCCATTCTTGGGTGGTTGGTTTGGCCCTTGTTCCTGTAACTCGAATCCTAGCCTCGTATATCTCATTTCAGTTTTGCACCATTGTGAACCTTTCGCCTTTTTTACTTTCTGATCGATGTTCTCGGCGTTGAAAAATCTTCGTAAACTAAATCACACGTGTATATGTTGACATTTAAGACATATACAGTCAAGAAAATCAAGAGTAATGGTGATATATATGCGGATTAGACATCAAAAAATAAACACTCAAAAAATGGCTACAATTTAAGGAATGTGTTTAGTGACGACATCAGATTCCTAATTAATGGAGAAATGTCTGGTGGCAAGAAAAGCTGCTTCCAAGAGGTTGTCAAGTGTTTTCGCTCGACGATTCCATTCTTGGGTGGTTGATTTGGCCTTTGTTCCTGTAACTCAAATCCTAGCCCGGTATATCCCATTTTAGTTTTACACCATTGTGAACCTTACTCATTTTTTACTCTCTAATCGAGGTTCTCGGCATTGAAAAATCTTCGTAAACTAAATTACATGTGTATATGTTGACATTTAAGAGATATACAGTCAAGAAAATCAAGAGCAATAGTGATATATATGCGGATTATGCACCAAAAAATAAACACTCAAAAAATGGCTACAATTTGAGGAATGTGTTTAGTGACGGCATCAGATTCCTAATTGAAAAAGAAAGGTCTGGTGGCAAAAAAAGCTGCTTCCAGGAGGTCGTCAAGTGTTTTCGCTCGACGATTCCATTCTTGGGTGGTTGGTTTGGCCCTTGTTCCTGTAACTCGATTCCTAGCCCAGTATATCCCATTTTAGTTTTACACCATTGTGAATCTTACGTCTTTTTTACTCTATGATCGAGGTTCTCGGCATTGAAAAATCTTCGCAACTAAATCACACGTGTATATGTTGAAATTTAAGAGATATACAGTCAAGAAAATCAAGAGCAATGGTGATGTTTATGCGGATTAGACACCAAAAAATAAACACTCAACAAATGGCTACAATTTAAGGAATGTGTGGCGGCATCAGATTCCTAATTGAAGGAGAAAGGTCAGGTGGAAAAAAAAGCTGCTTCCAAGAAGTTTCAAGTGTTTTTGCTCGACGATTCCATTCTTGGGTGGTTGGTTTGGCCCTTGTTCCTGTAACTCGAATCCTAGCCCGCTATATCCCATTTTAGATTTACACCATTGTGAACCTTACGCCATTTTTACTCTCTGATCGATGTTCTTGGCATTGAAAAATCTTCGTAAACTAAATCACACATGTATATGTTGACATTTAAGAGATATACAGTGAAGAAAATCAAGAGCAATGGTGATGTATATGCGGATTAGACACCAAAAAACAAACACTCAAAAATGGCTACAATTTAAGGAATATGTTTAGTGACGGCATCAGATTCCTAATTGATGGAGAAAGGTCTGGTGGCAAGAAAAGCTGCTTCTAGGAGGTTGTCAAGTTTTTTCGGTCGACGATTCCATTCTTGGGTGGTTGATTTGGCCCTTGTTCATGTTACTCAAATCCTAGCCTAGTATATCCCATTTTAGTTTTACACCATTGTGAACCTTACGCCGTTTTTACTCTCTGATCGAGGTTCTCAACATTGAAAAATCTTCGTAAACTAAATCACACGTGTATATGTTGACATTTAAGAGATATACAGTCAAGAAAATCAAGAGCAATGGTGATATATATGCGGATTAGACACCAAAAAATAAACACTCAAATAATGGCTACAATTTAAGAAATATGATTAGTGACGGCATTAGATTCCTAATTGATTGAGAAAGGTCTGATGGCAAGAAAAGCTGCTTTCCAGGAGGTTGTCAAGTGTTTTCGCTCGACGATTCCATTCTTGGGTGGTTGATTTGGCCCTTGTTCCTGTAACTCGAATCCTAGCCCAGTATATCGCATTTTAGTTTTACTCCATTGTGAACCTTACGCCTTTTTTACTCTCTGATCGAGGTTCTCGGTGATGTATTGCAAAATACATCATTTATTCGTGTAAAGTTTGTATTATTTTCGTTATATTTAGTTTTGATTTTCGTTAGAATATGTATACTATTGATCAAATCGTGTTTCGTAGGTATTGATGCTCAAATATGCGAGAAACCGAGCAAAACGAGTTAAAATATTGAAGTGTCAAGTCTTGGAGCATGTTGGAAAGGTTGAAGAGTTGAAATAAAGTTTAAAAGCTGAAGAGTCAATTTCTGGCACCCCATCACCTACTGAGCAAGTTTCTGGCACCTGGCGAGAGTCTGAAGTTAGTAAATGGGCTGAAAAACAAGGTGGCACCCCACCACCTTGTCCCTGAGTTTCTGGCGGCCAGCCAGAACGTCCTGATTGGTAATTATTACGAATTTAGTAAAGGGTTATTTTGGAAAGTCATATAAAAACATCCAAAACGTGTGGAAAAACCCTAATTCGACCTTGGGGCATCTTGGGCGACTCTTGGAGCATTCTTGGAGCAATTTTGGAGTTCTTGAAGCCTAGGAATCATCGGTACGAGTTCGGGGAAGAAGGCTTGAAGATCGAATCGGGTTTTCTAGTTCTTTATTCTTAATTTTTCTTACGAAACTTGTGATGATGAATTCCGGTTTAGATTTCTTTGAATTGTTTTCATGTCTTAGTATGCTTGGCTAAACTTATAAACCGCCTAGACTTGATGAATGGATTGATATAATGTTTTTACCGTTTATGTTATTTGCATGATTGTTATGGATTAATTGTGTTTTGTAAGCGGTTTGATTTAATGATTTGATGTATATGCGTACTTTGAATTGGTTTATTGTTATTACTTGCTTCATATGATTCTTAGTGACGGTCTATATCACAACATAGAGTCATATTAGGGTTTAGGATTTCGGTGAGTGTCTATATCACATAAGAAAACCTTAACTCTTTAGGGAGAATTGGCCAATAAACCCTAGAAGTAACTAGTAATTATTTGCTAAGTCTTAGTGTTCTACTAGTCCTAATACCTGGAAAGTGAAGGGCTATTGGTAGGTCTTACCCGGCGAATTGCTTTAGATAGGCCTTGGGAAAGGTTATATCTTGGTTTACCTGTCGGTTTTATTAGTCTATCAAGTCAAATTAATTACTTCAAACTACCCTAGACCTAGGATTGGAAAAGAGTAGGTCAACATTAGGGTACTTACACAATAATTAGACAACTGGAAAGGCGTCTAATAACCGGTAGGATTAACGGCCTAGGTAGTTCCACAGGTTTCTCCTTGAGAAGGGTCGAGGGGCCTCGTTGGTTCTTAATAGGTTTAGTACTTTAAGATCCCGGTTCCATAACTCGTGCATTTAACTTAATCGGTAATCTCTTAAAAACAATCTAGGATTCTTGTCTAGGTGGTCTCGTTCTCATATAAGTAAAGTTCACAGTCTACGTTCGTCTTTAGTCTAGTTCTAGTTTAATTTAGTAGTTTAATATAGATTTCCTTAGTTTCCGTAATCCCCCCCCCCCAAACAAATAAAACAGGTTTATGTCGTGTTTGTCAGTGTCTGTTAGAGTCTAATTTGCGTGATACATAGAGTCCTGTGGTTCGATACTCGGACTTACTTAGGCTATACTACATTGACCGGTACACTTGCCGGTTGTGTGGTTTAGGTTTAGAGAGTCTGTTTTATAAATTTAAAGCTTTGTAGTGTCTAGTTTAGAGAGTCTAACTTAGTTAATTTTTATAGTCTGTTTAGCACACATCACTCGGCATTGAAAAATCTTCGTAAACTAAATCACACGTCTAGATGTTTACAATTAAGAGATATACAGTGAAGAAAATCAACAGCAATGGTGATACATATGCGGATTAGACACCAAAAAATAAACACTCAAAAAATGGCTACAATTTAATGAATGTGTTTAGTGACGACATCAGATTCCTAATTGATGGAGAAAGGTCTGGTGGCAAGAAAAGCTGCTTCCAGGAGGTTGTCAAGTGTTTTCGCTCGACGATTCCATTCTTGGGTGGTTGGTTTGGCCCTTGTTCCTGTAACTCGAATCCTAGCCTGGTATATCTCATTTCAGTTTTACACCATTGTGAACCTTTCGACTTTTTTACTCTCTGATCGATGTTCTCGGCGTTTAAAAATCTTCGCAAACTAAATCACAGGTGTATATGTTGACATTTAAGACATATATAGTCAAGAAAATCAAGAGTAATGGTGATATATATACGGATTAGACACCAAAACATAAACACTCAAAAAATGGCTAAAATTTAAGGAATGTGTTTAGTGACGACATCAGATTCCTAATTGATGGAGAAATGTCTGGTGGCAAGAAAAGCTGCTTCCAAGAGGTTGTCAAGTGTTTTTGCTCGACTATTCCATTCTTGGGTGGTTGATTTGGCCTTTGTTCCTGTAACTCAAATCCTAGCTCGGTATATCCCATTTTAGTTTTACACCATTGTGAACCATACTCATTTTTTACTCTCTGATCGAGGTTCTCGGCATTGAAAAATCTTCGTAAAGTAAATTACATGTGTATATGTTGACATTTAAGAGATATACAGTCAAGAAAATCAAGAGCAATGGTGATGTATATGCGGATTAGACACCAAAAAATAAATACTCAACAAATGGCTACAATTTAAGGAATGTGTTTAGTGACGGCATCAGATTCCTAATTGAAGGAGAAAGGTCAGGTGGAAAAAAAAGCTGCTTCCAAGAAGTTTCAAGTGTTTTCGCTCGACGATTCCATTCTTGGGTGGTTGGTTTGGCCCTTGTTCCTGTAACTCGAATCCTAGCCCGCTATATCCCATTTTAGATTTACACCATTGTGAACCTTACGCCATTTTTGCTCTCTGATCGAGGTTCTTGGCATTGAAAAATCTTCGTAAACTAAATCACACATGTATATGTTGACATTTAAGAGATATACAGTGAAAAAAATCAAGAGCAATGGTGATGTATATGCGGATTAGACACCAAAAAACAAACACTCAAAAATGGCTACAATTTAAGGAATATGTTTAGTGATGGCATCAGATTCCTAATTGATGAAGAAAGGTCTGGTGGCAAGAAAAGCTAATTCTAGGAGGTTGTCAAGTTTTTTCGGTCGACGATTCCATTCTTGGGTGGTTGATTTGGCCCTTGTTCCTGTTACTCGAATCCTAGCCTAGTATATCCCATTTTAGTTTTACACCATTGTGAACCTTACGCCGTTTTTACTCTCTGATCGAGGTTCTCAGCATTGAAAAATCTTCGTAAACTAAATCACACGTGTATATGTTGACATTTAAGAGATATACAGTCAAGAAAATCAAGAGCAATGGTGATATATATGCGGATTAGACACCAAAAAATAAACACTAAAATAATGGCTACAATTTAAGAAATGTGATTAGTGACGGCATTAGATTCCTAATTGATGGAGAAAGGTCTGATGGCAAGAAAAGCTGCTTTCCAGGAGGTTGTCAAGTGTTTTCGCTCGACGATTCCATTCTTGGGTGGTTGATTTGGCCCTTGTTCCTGTAACTCGAATCCTAGCCCGGTATATCGCATTTTAGTTTTACTCCATTGTGAACCTTACGCCTTTTTTACTCTCTGATCGAGTTTCTCGGCATTGAAAAATCTTCGTAAACTAAATCACACGTCTAAATGTTTACATTTAAGAGATATTCAGTCAAGAAAATCAACAGCAATGGTGATATATATGCGGTTAGACACCAAAAAATAAACACTCAAAAAATGGCTACAACTTAAGGAATATGTTTAGTGACGGCATCAGATTCCTAATTGATGGAGAAAGGTCTGGTGGCAAGAAAAGCTGCTTCCAGGAGGTTGTCAAGTGTTTTCCCTCGATGATTCCATTCTTGGGTGGTTGGTTTGGCCCTTGTTCTTGTAACTCGAATCCCAGCCCGGTATATCGCATTTTAGTTTTACACAATTGTGAACCTTACCCCTTTTCTACTCTCTGATCGAGGTTCTCGACATTGAAAAATTTTCGTAAACTAAATCACACGTGTATGTGTTGACATTTAAGAGATATACAGTCAAGAAAATCAAGAGCAATGGTGATATATATGCGTATCAGACACCAAAAAATAAACACTCAAAAATGGTAACAATTTAAGGAATATATTTAGTGACGGCATCAGATTCCTAATTGATGGAGATAGGCCTGGTGGCAAGAAAAGCTGCTTCGAGGAGATTATCAAGTGTTTTCGCTCGACAATTCTATTCTTGGGTAGTTGGTTTGGCCTTGTTCCTGTAACTCGAATCTTAGCCCAGTATATCTCATTTTAGTTTTACAACGTTGTGAACCTAATGCCTTTTTTACTCTCTGATCGAGGTACTCGGCATTGAATAAACTTCGTAAACTAAATCACACGTGTATATGTTGACATTTAAGAGATATATAGTCAAGAAAATCAAGAGTAATGGTGATATAGATGCGGATTAGACACCAAATATGAACACTCAAAAAATGGTTAAAATTTAAGGAATGTGTTTAGTCACGGCATCAGATTCCTAATTGATGGAGAAAGGCCTGGTGGCATGAAAAGCTACTTCCAGGAGGTTGTCAAGTGTTTTCGCTCGACGATTCCATTCTTGGGTGCTTGGTTTGGCCCTTTCTCCTGCAACTCGAATCCTAACCCGGTATATCCCATTTTAGTTTTACACCATTGGGAACCATACGCCTCTTTTACTCTAATCGAGGTTCTCGGCATTGAAAAATCTTTATAAACTAAATCACACGTGTATATGTTGACATTTAAGAGATATACAGTTAAGAAAATCAAGAGCAATGGTGATATATATGCGGATTAGACACTAAAAAACAAACATTCAAAAAATGGCTACAATTTAGGGAATGTGTTTAGTGACGGCATCAGATTCCTAATTGATGGAGAAAGGTCTGGTCGCAAGAAAAGCTGCTTCCATGAGGATGCCAAGTGTTTTCGCTCGACGATTCCATTCTTGGGTGGTTAGTTTGGCCCTTGTTCCTGTAACTCGAATCCTAGCCCGGTATATCCCATTTAGTTTTACACCATTGTGAACCTTACGCCTTTTTTACTCTCTGATCGAGGTTCTCGGCATTGAAAAATCTTTCTAAACTAAATCACACATGTATATGTTGACATTTAAGAGATATAAAGTTAAGAAAATCAAGAGCAATGGTGATATATATGTCGATTAGGCACCAAAAAATAAACACCCAAAAAATGGCTACAATTTAAGGAATGTGTTTATTGACGGCATCAGATTCCTAATTGATGGAGAAAGGTCTGGTGGCAAGAAAAGCTGCTTCCATGAGGTTGTCAAGTGTTTTCGCTCGACGATTCCATTCTTGGGTGGTTGGTTTGGCCCTTGTTCCTGTAACTCGAATCCTAGCCCGGTATATCCCATTTAGTTTTACACCATTGTGAACCTTACGCCTTTTTTACTCTCTGATCGAGGTTCTCGGCATTGAAAAATCTTCGTAAACTAAATCACACGTGTATATGTTGACATTTAAGAGATATACAATCAAGAAAATCAAGAGCAATGGTGATATATATACGGATTAGACACCAAAAAATAAACACTCAAAAAATGGCTACAATTTAAGGAATGTGTTTAGTGACGGCATCAGATTCCTAATTGATGGAGAAAGGTTTGGTGGCATGAAAAGCTGCTTCCAGGATGTGGTCAAGTGTTTTCGCTTGACGATTCCATTCTTGGGTGGTTGGTTTGGCCCTTGTTCCTGTAACTCGAATCCTAGCCCGGTATATTGTAACACCCCGAAAATATAAATTCTTATATTATAAATTTAACGTTGGTAATAAACAAAATAAACTAACTAGGAATAAAAATAACCGAGTTAGTTACAAATCTTGTAGTAATAAGGGAGTTGATTAAAAGCACCTAAAAATTAAACTTGACAATAGTTGAACGGCCAAAGATGTTAAAATTGAAACTAGTATTTTATAAAACAATAATAAAAAATCCTAAACACACACTTGTGTTTGTGTCTGGATCGAAGAAACATAGGGGGCGACCAAGCTCTTCCCTTTCAAACCCTAGTTCTTGAAAATTGATCAAATTGAAAGCTTAGATCAGTCCTAAATTGATGACCAAGCATAAATTAGTGATCATCTCAGTGAAGTGATCATAAGGTATGTCAAAATTTACAATTTGGTTTCATCTCAACTTTTTGATAATTTGTGAAATTGAAATCTGAAATTGATTAGTTGATGTTTGGATGAAATTAGGGATGAAATCATGATTAGGAGCAAACCCTAGTCTATAACTTGATGAATTGATGCTCAAATGATGAAATTCATGGTCACCCATCTAGTTGTTAAATGGGTTTATGTAGATAGATGAATAACACTAGGAAATTGATCATAAAATCGGTGCTAATGGTTTGCATGAAGTGAATATGATATTATTGAGTATGTTAGATTAGATGAACTTGTCAAAAATTGTTTGATTTTGGCTAAATAGTTAAGTCATGAACTTGGTAAAGAATTATGTAAAAATGATGCCCATAAGGTGTTTGTAGAAACGCCTAAGATAAAGGTAAAATAATAAAATTTAGACAAAAACACATGTTTGATTAATTCGGCAAATATTGCGTAATGAATTATAAAAAGAGTTCTAAACGTTTATGGTTGAACTCTATAGGAAAGGAAACCGGAACGTCAAGCGGAGAAGCCGGTGGCTATACACGTTTGAAAGGAGCGCTTTGAAGGTACGTAACATTGGTTCCGTTACATTTACGCTTGATTTGAATGTTGATAGTTGAATTAGTATCGTGTAATACCATAGTATGTATAAAAGTGACAAGGTTCACTAAATAATTAGAACGGGTCAAAAGACTTGAAAAATATGTTTGGCTTGTCATTGAATTGGTGGATTCCATTAGACAAACAAACGAGTCAAAACAAGGGTAAATTAGTATTATCAAGATGACGCTAGAGTCACTTAAAAATTTGGAACTTTGAAAGCGTAAAACCAAGGAATGGTAATGGTACGCCAAAGTCCAATAGCCCGGGAAAATGGGTATGTATATTAAGAAGTAAGGCGAATTATTGATATCTAATGTAAAGGATAAAAACAAATGGGTCGAATAATCGAAATATGGATTTATGAACTTATTGTTCATAAATCAGGTTTCGATGAGAGTAAATAGGATAATTGGATCCGTATTTTAATTACGATCACGTAGGAAAAAGAATCACATAAAACGGATTAATAGAACAAAAGATATGAATGTTTAAAGTTGAGTTTTTGGAAAAATCTTGGAGCTGGGCATCTGCAGCTATGAAGGACGAAACCTTCTGTGAAAAAGGGGCTTTGGCGCCCTGCGACAGAATCATCTAACCAGATCGCGCCCCGCCACAGCTTCTGGCGGCCCGTGAGGGTTGAGCTTAAGTCTGTCGCGCCCCGCGACAGACTACAGTGCTGGGAATTTTGTTCATTTTGTTCGCTTTTGCGATTCGGACTTGTTTCAACCGTTTAATTGTTCATCAAAACTAACCTTAATGTTGGTTTTCATATTAGGTGTTGTAGGTGACATTCCGGATGGCGATCAAGCATATGACAAGAACCGAACACACAACTTTTGAAGCTTCCGCGAATGATGTTGTCTAAGTTGTTTGTTTTAAAAACACGTGAACTACTAAACGTTTTAAGTTAGTAGAATTATGTGATCTTGTACAACTTAACTATGAATGTGTTTTAACTTATCAAAGGTTTTGTATGGTCGTATTTATATATATAATGCATATTTTGTATAAAATTGTCTATTGCGAGACGGGTGTTACAAGTTGGTAATCAGAGCTCAAGGTTGTTAACAAAGTGTGTTCGGTTCGAAGCTTGATCACACATCCGGTCAGAATTGGTCATTTAGTTGATTTTATTAGATTGTTAGAAAAAGGAATTCAAGTTGATAAGCATGGGAAGGGTGCGTAAGACACTCAAACCGGGAAAATGAACCAAATGAGAACGGTTTAAGCAAGTTGTAAACTTGTCAAAAACCAAGGTGGATGAAATATATGTTATAGTATGAAATGTTTAACAATTAGTATAAACATTTCAGTTTCAAGATGGCCCATGGAGGTAACGACGAAGCAGTGCCGATAGTCATTGAACAGATGATGGAAGTGATTGCCGAAGAGGTTGGGAAGGCAATCAAAAACAGTTTATCCGGGTTTATAGATAAGATCCAAAGTACGGTGCTTACGGTAGTTGAAGAAAGGATCAAAAGGTTGGAAGATAATGCCAACCAAGCAAAGGAAAAGTCGGGAAAAAGAAAAGCTTGTTCATATAACAAGTTTATGGCATGCAAACCGCCAATCTATAACGGAGAGGTTGATCCGATAATATGTCAAAGATGGTTAAGAGACATGGAAGGGGTATTTGAAAGGACCCATTGTGATGTGAATGATTTCGTGGCTTATGGCACAGGTCAACTGAGAGGTCAGGCAAAAGACTGGTGGGATAACAAGAAGAAGGAGATCGGAAGTGAAGCGGCTAAGGCCATGACGTGGGAGGAGTTTAAGGAGCCGTTCCTATAACATCACAGTCCCAAGGCGGTTATTAACAAGAATAAAGAAGAATTTATCCAAATGAGGCAAGAGGGTGAATCCATAGACAAGATCACGGGCATCTTTCTTGATAAATTAAGGTTTTCCGACGAGCTTGTGACGTATGAAGAGCAGAAGATATATTATTATTATAATATGTTAAGTGCCAAATATCGAGAGTTCATGACCCCCTCAAAGTATGAGACTCTCACTGAGGTCATAAATACTGCTCGGGAATGAGAGATTGAACTCAGAAAGCAGATTGAATGGGGCGAACGAAGGGCGGTAGATGTTTACCCGAGCCCTGCAAAGAAGGCACGAACAACCGAATCAGTAAAGAAGACGGATGTGAAGGGCGGATCTCCGAGTTGCAAAGTATGTGGAAAGGGGCACAAGGGCGAATGTCACTTTAAAGATAAACCATGTCTCATATGCGGAAAGACAGGGCATACGGCTTCACTATGCCCGGGGAAAGTTTTGGTTTGTTACAAGTGCTATCAGCCAGGTCACAAGAAGTCTGAATGCCCGGAGTTGCTCGGGAAAAAGAACGAGAAAGATGTGCAAATAGAGACCCAAAAGGCAAAGGCCATATCCTTCCATTTAACCGCCGCTGAAGCAAAGACAGATACTGATGTGGTCTCAGGTATATTCGCTGTAAACTCAATTCTCGCACGTGTGTTATTTGATATGGGTGCGAATAAATCCTTTATTTCACATGGATTTATTTGACATCCTTCATTTTTATTAACCAAACTACCTATGCCTTTAGAAGTAGATAAATGTGACAACAAAAGCTTTATAGTGTGTGATGTATGTCGAAACTGTAAATTGAGTATAGATGACGAAGAATACTCAATAGATTTGATCCCGATGTCAATGGGAGAATTCCAAGTAGTAGTCGGGATGGATTGGTTATCCCGACATCACGCGAAGGTCATGTGCTACCGTAAGGAGATAAAACTGACGTCTCCAAGTGGAAAGCACGTTACCATTTATGGCGAAAAAGGGGGTAATCCCGTGATATGTTCAATGTTAAAAGCTCACAAGCTTATGAGGCGCGGATGTAGAGCGTTCATGATATACGCGAATGAACCGGAGAAAGAATCGCCGAAGGTTGGAGATGTACCGGTGGTACGGGACTATGAAGATGTGTTTCCGGAAGATTTACCGGGAATACCACCCGAGCGGGAAGTAGAATTAATAATCGAATTGGTTCCAGGCGCAAAACCCGTAGCTAAGGCGCCGTATCGACTCGCGCCATTGGAGCCACAAGAGTTGATGTCTCAGATTCAAGATTTGCTTGACAAAGAATTTATAAGGCCGAGTGTGTCTCCGTGGGGCGCACCGGTATTGTTTGTAAAGAAGAAAGACGGGAGTATGCGGATGTGTATCGATTACCAGGAGCTAAACAAACTCACGGTGAAGAAGCGATAACCGCTTCCAAGAATTGACGATTTATTTGACCAACTAGAAGGTGCAAGTTGGTTTTCGAAAATTGACCTTAGATCGGGATACCATCAACTAAAGGTCAAAGAAGAGGATGTACCAAAAACGACCTTTCGTACTCGGTACGGGCATTACGAGTTCCTTGTGATGTCCTTTGGGTTGACAAACGCACCCGCGACTTTCATGGACCTCATGAACCGGGTTTGCAAACCAATGTTGGACAAGTCGGTAATCGTGTTTATCGACGACATTTTAGTGTACTCGAAGAGTGAAGCCGATCACGCGCGTCATTTACACGAAGTATTAGAGACGCTCAGAAAAGAAAAGTTATATGCAAAATTTTCAAAATGTGCCTTTTGGTTACGGGAGGTACAATTCCTCGAGCACATTATCAGTGCCGACGGCGTGTTGGTCGATCCGTCAAAAATAGAAGCTGTGACAAGGTGGAATCCACTGAAGAATCCCTTGGAAATCAGAAGTTTCTTAGGACTTGCGGGATACTATAGGAGGTTCATACAAGATTTCTCCAAGATTGCTACGCCGTTGACCAAGTTAACTCGCAAGGAGGAGAAGTTTATATGGGGCGTCGAACAAGAGAAAGCGTTCCGAACGCTCGAGGAAATGTTAACTCACGCTCCGGTATTGACATTGCCGGACGGGGTTGATGATATAGTGATTTACTCGGATGCGTCACATTCGGGGCTCGGACGCGTTTTCATGCAAACAGGCAAGGTTATAGCCTATGCTTCAAGGCAGTTGAAGACTCACGAAAAGAAATACCCTACTCACAATCTCGAACTAGCAGTAGTGGTATTTGCTCTAAAAATATGGAGGCACTATTTATACGGCATGAAGTGCACTATATTCTCTGACTACAAGAGTTAAAAGTACTTCTTCGATCAGAAGGAGTTGAATATGAGACAGAGGCGGTGGTTGGAAACAATGAAAGATTATGACTGCGAGATACATTACCATCCCGGGAAAGCCAATGTAGTGGCGGATGCTTTGAGCAGGAAAACAGACTATGCTCCAATACTGGTACGATCGATGCAACTTGTTGTGACCTTGGGTTTACTCGAAAAAATTCGAGAGGTACAAGTCGAAGCGATAAAAGAAAAGAATTGGAAGAAAGAAAGGATAGTTGGCCAACTGAAAGATTTAATGGATGGTAACAACGGGTTGAAGACTCGTTTTGGAAGAATATGGGTTCCAAGTTCATGTGGGGTTTGACTCGTTTTGGAAGATTATGGGTTCCAAGTTCATGTGGGGTTAAGATGCTTCTACTCGACGAAGCTCATAAATCCCGTTATTCCATTCATCCAGGAACGACCAAGATGTACAACGACTTGAAACAAAATTACTGGTGGCCCAGAATGAAAAGGGATGTAGTTAAGTGTGTGGAGAAATGCTTGACATGTCTATAAGTCAAGGTAGAACACCAAAGGCCCTACGGTAAACTTCAACCGTTGGATATTCCAGTTTGGAAATGGGAACATATCACCATGGACCTATTAACCAAACAACTGAAGACAAATCAAGGGTTTGATGCTATATGGGTAGTTGTGGATAGACTGACTAAGAGTGCTCACTTTATTCAGATACGTGAAACTTATACGTCAGAAAATATGTCAGAAGTGTATACCAATGAGATAGTGGCATGCCACGGAGTACAGGTATCCATTGTGTCCGATAGGGATACCCGGTTTACTTCAAACTTTTGGCGAGATTTCCAAGACCAGATGGGGACGAAACTTTTCATTAGCATTGCATACCATCCTCAAATGGATAGACATAGTGAAAGAATGATACAAACACTGGAAGACATGCTGCGGGCGTGTATCATCGATTTCGGGGGTAGTTGGGATGTTTACTTACCATTAGCAAAATTCTCTTATAACAATAGTTACCATGCCAGTATCGGCATAGCCCCGTACGAGATGCTTTATGGTAGAAAGTGTAGAACCCCGGTGTGTTGGGGTGAGGTGGGTTCGCGTGAACTCACCCATAAAGATGTAGTTCGAGCCACTAATGAGAAAATTGATACGGTTCGAGCTCACTTGAAAGTGGCTCAAGACAAACAAAAGTCGTATGCTGACTAGAGAAGAAAACCGATCGAATTTCAGGTTGGAGACAGAGTTATGCTTAAAGTATCCCCGTGGAAGGGTGTTATCCGGTTTAGAAAAAGAGGAAAGCTAAGCCGGAGATTTATTAGGCCGTTTAAAATCATCGAACGAGTTGGCAAGGTAGCATATCGCCTTGAACTACTAGAATAATTGAGCGGAATCCACAGCACGTTTCACGTGTCACAACTCCGAAAGTGTCTAGCTCAGGAAACGGCTTATATCCACTACGATGACATTGAAGTGGACAATAGCCTTAATTACGCGGTGAAGCCGATTGAGATTCTAGATCGGAAGGTTAAAGGTTTGCGTAACAAGAAAATTGATCAAAGTGAAGGTCAAGTGGGAGCGTAGAAAGGGTTCGGATACTACATGGGAATCCGAAGAGGATATGTGATGTCTCAACCCAACATTATTCGGTACGTATTCCGGTTTCGAGGACGAAACCCTGTTAAGGGGGTGGACTTGTAACATCCCAAAAATATAAATTCTTATATTATAAATTTAACGTTGGTAATAAACAAATAAACTAACTAGGAATAAAAATAACCCAGTTAGTTACAAATCTTGTAGTAATAAGGGAGTTGATTAAAAACACCTAAAAATAAAACTTGACAATAGTTGAAGGGCCAAAGATGTTAAAATTGAAACTAGTATTTTATAAAACAATAATAAAAAATCCTAAACACACACTTGTGTGTGTGTTTGGATCGAAGAAACACAGGGGGCGACCAAGCTCTTCCCTTTCAAACCCTAGTTCTTGCAAATTGATCAAATTGAAAGCTCAAATCAGTCCTAAATTGATAACCAAGCATACATTAGTGATCATCCCAGTGAAGTGATCATAAGGTATGTCAAAATTTAAAATTTGGTTTCATCTCAACTTTTTGATGATTTGTGAAATTGAAATCTGAACTTGATTAGTTGATGTTTGGATGAAATTAGGGATGAAATCATGATTAGGAGCAAACCCTAGTCTATAACTTGATGAATTGATGCTCAAATGATGAAATTCATGGTCACCCATCTAGTTGTTAAATGGGTTTATGTAGACAGATAAATAACACTTGGAAAGTGATCATAAAATCGGTGCTAATGGTTTGCATGAAGTGAATCTGATATTATTGAGTATGTTAGATAAGATAAACTTGGCAAAAATTGTTTGATTTTGGCTAAATAGTTAAGTCATGAACTTGGTAAAGAATTATGTAAAAATAATGCCCATAAGGTGTTTGTAGAAACGCCTAAGATAAAGCTAAAATAGTAAAATTTAGACAAAAACGCATGTTTGATTAATTCGGCAAATATTGCGTAATGAATTATAAAAAGAGTTCTAAACGTTTATGGTTGAACTCTATTGGCAAGGAAACCGGAACGTCAAGCGGACAAGCCGGTGGCGATACACGTTTGAAAGGAGCGCTTTGAAGGTACGTAACATTGGTTCCGTTACATTACGCTTGATTTCAATGTTGATAGTTGAATTAGTATCGTGTAATAACATAGTATGTATAAAAGTGACAAGGTTCACTAAATAATTAGAACGGGTCAAAAGACTTGAAAAATATGTTTGGCTTGTCATTGAAATGGTGGATTCCATTAGACAAACAAACGGGTCAAAACAAGGGTAAATTAGTATTATCAAGATGACGTGAGAGTCACTTAAAAATTTGGAACTTTGAAAGCGTAAAACCAAGGAATGGTAATGGTACGCCAAAGTCTAATAGCCCGGGAAAATGGGTATGTATATTAAGAAGTAAGGCGAATGATTGATATGTAATGTAAAGGATAAAAACAAATGGGTCGAATAATCAAAATATGGATTTATTAATTTATTGTTCGTAAATCAGGTTACGATGTGAGTAAATAAGATAATTGGATCCGTATTTTAACTACGATCGCGTAGGAAAAAGAGTCACACAAAACGGATTAATAGAACAAAAGATATGAATGTTTAAAGTTGAGTTTTTGGAAAAATCTTGGAGCTGGGCATCTGCACCTATGAAGGACGAAACCTTCTGTGAAAAAGGGGCTATGGCGCCCCGCGACAGAATCATCTAACCAGGTCGCGCCCCGCCACAGCTTCTGGCGGCCCGAGAGGGTTGAGCTTAAGTCTGTCGCGCCCCGCGACAGATTGCAGTGCTGGGAATTTTGTTTATTTTGTTCGTTTTTGCAATTCGGACTTGTTTTAATAGTTTAATTGTTCATCAAAACTAACCTTAGTGTTGGTTTTGATATTAGGTGTTGTAGGTGACATTCCGGATGGCTATGAAGCATATGACAAGAACCGAACGCACAACTTTTGAAGCTTCCGCGAATAATGTTGTCTAAGTTGTTTGTTTTAAAAACAAGTGGACTACTAAACATTTTAAGTTAGTATGAATTATGTGATCTTGTACAAATTAACTATGAATGTGTTTTAACTTATCAAAGCTTTTGTATGGTCATATTTATATATATATATATATGTATAATGCGTATTTTGTATAAAATTGTCTATTGTGAGACGGGTGTTACATATATCTCATTTTAGTTTTACACCATTGTGAACTTTACGCCTTTTTTACTCTCTGATCGACGTTCTTGACATTGAAAAATCTTCGTAAACTAAATCACACGTGTATATGTTGACATATAAGAGATATACAGTCAAGAAAATCAAGAGCAATGGTGATATATATGCGGATTAGACACCAAAAATAAACACTCAAAAAATGGCTACAATTTAAGGAATGTGTTTAGTGACGGCATCAGATTCCTAATTGATGGAGAAAAGTCTGGTGGCAAGAAAAGCTGCTTCCAGGAGGTTGTCAAGTGTTTTGGCTTAGGGATGGCAATGGGTCGGGTTTGGGACGGGTTTAGGTAAACCCAAACCCAAACCCGGTTAGATAAACTTGTCCCAAACCCGTCCCAAAACCCGTCGGGTTTCTAGCGGGTAAATACCCATCGGGTATCGGGTATACCCGCGGGTTTCGGGTAAACTCGTTAATATAAAAAGATTACTCGTTGGGTATACTCAACTCAAAACCCATTGGGTATTTATCGGGTAACTACTAACCGGTAACATTTTGTATTTTCATTATAAAAATATATATCAAATAACTACAATGTATACGGAATAGAATACTTATATGTGTAAAAATGGATGTATCATATATGTACATATTTAATAATATAAAAGAAATTATATCGGGTATACAATCGGGTAAACGGGTACACTTTATCGGGTAATTGGGTCGGGTAAACGGGTATATCACTAAATCCCAAACCCGTCCCAAACCCGCGAAAAAAATAAAGACGATTCCCAAACCCGTCCCAAACCCGATTAACCGACCCTAAACCCATCCCAAATGTGTCGGGTTTCGGGTTTACCCAGCGGGTTCGGGTTTGATTGCCATCCCTATTTTGGCTCGATGATTCCATTCTTGGGTGGTTGGTTTGGCCCTTGTTCTTGTAACTCGAACCCTAGCCCGGTATATTCCATTTAAGTTTTACACCATTGTGAATCTTACGCCTGTTTTACTCTCTGACCGAGGTTCTCGACATTGAAAAATCTTCGTAAACTTAATCACACGGGTATATGTTGACATTTAAGAGATATACAGTCAAGAAAATCAAGAGCAATGGTGATATATATGCGGATTAGACACCAAAAAATAAACACTCAAAAAATGGCCACAATTTAAGGAATGTGTTTTGTGACGGCATCAGATTCCTAATTTATGGAGAAAGGTCTGGTGGTAAGAAAAGCTGCTTCCAGTAGGTTGTCAAGTGTTTTCGCTCGACGATTCCATTCTTGGGTGGTTGGTTTGGCCCTTGTTCCTGTAACTCGAATCCTATCCCGGTAGATCCCATTTTAGTTTTACACCATTGTGAACCTTACGCCTTTTTTACTCTCTGATCGAGGTTCTCGGCATTGAAAATCTTCGTAAACTAAATCACACGTGTATATGTTGACATTTAAGAGATATACAGTCAAGAAAATCAATAGCAATGGTGATATATATATGCGGATTAGACACCAAAAAATAAACACTCAAAAAATGGCTACAATTTAAGGAATGTGTTTAGTGACGGATCAGATTCCTAATTGACGGAGGAAGGTCTGGTGGCAAGAAAAGCTGCTTCCAGGAGGTTGTCTAGTGTTTTCGCTCGACGATTCCATTCTTGGGTGGCTAGTTTGGCCCTTCTTCCTGTAAGTCGAATCATAGCCCGGTATATCTCATTTTAGTTTTACACCATTGTGAACTTTACGCCTTTTTACTCTCTGATCGAGGTTCTCGGCATTGAAAAATCTTCGTAAACTAAATCACACGTGTATATGTTGACATTTAAGAGATATACAGTCAAGAAAATCAAGAGCAATGGTGATATATATGCAGATTAGACACCAAAAAATAAACACTCAAAAAATGGCTACAATTTAAGGAATGTGGTGTGACAACTGTCAAATTTGCATACATCCGTACAATTATTAAATATTGATTAGTGCTTAATGATTGTGCTAAATTACAATTAATTACTTGAATTGCTTCTGATTATTACCATATACATACATGTGCATCATATATTGCTTAATGTCATGTCATTATTGCATGAGAACTTTATTGACTCAAATGATGCACGAAACACAGTTAGTACAGTTATCCGGCAAATCAGAAAAATGCTTGCAGAGTTCAGTAGATAGACATACATTGTATTGAGACACAGAATGAGCCAGAAACCAAGTATTACACTAGTATAGTGTGATAGTTTAAGTGTCGGAAAGTGCCTAAAACTCGCATAAACTGCAGAATTCTGAAGAAAATCAGCAAATTCAGCATTTAAACAATCTAATATCATGCAGAAGTATTGCTAAATGGTACTGAATGCTTTCCTAAGTGTCGGGAATCAAAACTGTCATAAAAGGTAACATAAAGCACGCTAAACTGCGTAGTTTAGCACCTTAACGAACCGGTAACCAACCGAACAACCGGACATTACCCGAAACACCAAATTTTCATTAGAAGCATTGTTTTAACATTACCAAGCTAGTTATGATCCCCGAACATCCTAACACATCATATAACAACAAGTAACTACAATACCTAACTAATACTTGATTTCTAACTATTTAAGTAACTAACTAGTTTGAACCTATGCCTAGACCCCACTCCCCTCAATCGGCCAACACATGGCCCACCCAAAGATTTTATTTGTATAAACTAATCGATCTTGTCTTACTTTACCAAACATAATATACATTAGGTTTTACACGTGGTGAGTTTATAAAAGAAACCATAAGCTCAAGACCTTATTCATTTCTCATTACCATCATCACCAACAAGCTTCTCTTCTCCTCCCTCTATACTCATGGCTCACATACACACCCCATACACATCCATTTTCGTTTAACAATCAACCATTCTAAGGTGTCCACAAGGTGTCTCTAGCATCATTAGGAAGCTGGGAACCTTCGGAAGTTGAAGGACCTTGACCGTTTGCTTTTATCCACTTCATTTCTTCTCTTGATCATCCCTAGCCTTGAGCTAGTAGTAAGAACACTATACACTTCATTTTACATCTTATTTAAGTGGTTAAAAGATGATACATAATGTTAATCTTGAAGAACACTAAGAATCAAGAGAATGAAACATGAACATAAGCTTAAATCATGAAGAAACTATGTTGTTTATGTGTGGATTTACTTGTTGATTGTTGTTTACTTGTGTAAATGATGTAGATCATCATATGATCTTGCTAGATTATGATTAAAAACATAATCTAGTAAGATGAGAGGATGAAAGTGTTAAAGATTAATGGATCATCCTCACAAAAGTCATGAACTTGAATGAATAAAATGTTTTCTTGTAAAATGATGATTAAAGTAAGATATAAATCTTCTAGATCTCATATTTCATGGATGATTTTTCAAGAAACCAAGCAAAAATACAAGTTTCACTTAAACTTGGTTCTTAAACAAATAAACCTTATTATCGGTGGTTAATAAAGTGTAGAGACACTTATGTAACAAGAAAAATCTAATAAGAAACATTTTTAGAAAATATAATTATAAGTTGTAAAGATCTAGATTCTTTAAAAATAAAGTTTTTGAGGAATCAACCACACTTTAAAGAGTAACAAGACTTACTAAATACACTAGTAAGTTACTACAAGTTTTTGTGAATATTCAAGTTCATGAAGTAGTAGTTTATGCTTGTTTTTGGCAAAATTGGTAAGTGTAGATTGTTTAATGTTGATTGTGGATTGATTGTGTTGATTTACAAAAGAAAATGATATACCTTCAAGGTATGGAAACCTCCATTTTTTAGGGGAAACTATGGCGAAATTTTTCTAAAAATTAAACACTTAGAAAATTATTTCTAAACAAATAATTACAAGTGTGCTTTAAACCATGAATTTTTACATAAACTTTGCCATAATTTTTGTTACAAAAATTATAAATATTGGAGGTTGGTTTTTACAAATAAAAGTGACTAAATATGTATTTAGGAAATATATATTTAGAAGGCACCATGTGTGTGATTATATGTATATTATGTGTATTAGTTATATTATTTTAGGATTTGAAATAATATAACTCATCAAAATACCAAGAAATTACAATCCAAAATGTTACCAAAACTTCAAGGAATAAATATACAAAGAATACCCAAAATACCGGTAAAACCGAACAAAGGAATATAACTCACAAAATATTTCAGAAATATTATTCATGTGTATATTTTGGTAAATAATATTTTGGACATCAAGGGAATGAAAATGGGATTTTCATGATTACTTCAAAATATTTCATTTTTTTAGACAAGAAGGAGATGTATTATCTTTGGGCAAGTAAAAATATATATTTTTCTTGGAATTATTAGAAGATATATTATTTTTGAAAGAAAATATATATTTTCTCAAACAAACATCAAATACATTTTTTTTGGGAGAAAATGTATTCTCTTAAATAAACTTGAAATATATTATTTGTTGAAGAAAAATAAGTTCACATATATTTTCAAGTTAGACTTGAAAATATATTATTTTTGGACTTATATGGAAATACAAATATTTTTGCCAAAGGAAAAATTATAAATAATTTTTCTAAATAATATCCCTTAAAATGTATATTTTGAAAATATATATTGATGAATTTTTAATAAAAATAATATTTCGGAAAAGTTAAGTGTAAGAATACTTAATAAACACAATAAGGATACGTATTTTCGTACGTATAAATACACTCCGGAATACGATGCCAATACATGGCAAAAGTATACAAGTATAAGAATACGAATACAAATACACCCATCCTTGGGAAGGATATACATATACAATACATAAGTGTGTCAAGTTAAAATATATTATTTTAACTAATATTCCAAAATGTAATAAATATAAATTAAGTTAAAATATTTATTATTTTGACAAATAATTATATACTTGGAATAACATTGATGACACAAACTAACGTAACTCAAGACACTAATTAAGACCAAGGTTAAGGCACGACCTACCCGTCTAATGGACCGTAGTACGCATGTAGGTAGTCGTGCGTTCTATAGGAAGCTTTGAGTCACACTGGATATGAGGAACGCAAAACTGTGAGTTCATGTCCCCCTTTTCTTTTAACTGTTTTCAGTTTTATAACTTCGGGGGTGAAGTACATGTTACATACTGTTTACAAACAATTACAAATGGTATGATTAGCTAAGGAATGTACTGCTAGATCATGTGAATGGATAGGCGATTGACTTAAGACCATTAATCCTTGTATAAGGACCGAGGGGCATGAGTGATAGATCTATTGGGCGTTGCGAGCCCCACCCATGGGCCTGCGAGTTGGCCGCATGTGGTGACTATGTCGTTTCGCCGGAGGGACCGATACGAAATACGCATAAAGGGTTGAGTGCTTCCTATACCATGTCACTTATATTAATGTATTAGCTACACATTAATTGATCTGTTTTTCCTTGTTGCTTCATACCAGTTTACAAATACATACATACATACATACTTACAAATGTTTTCAAGGATACTCGTGCATACATACAAAATGCATGAACTCGCTCAACTTTTGTTGATGTTTTCAAACTACATGTATTTCAGGAAATTAAGTATGGATCTGGCGGGCGTTGAAGTTACAAGTCATGTCTTCAATAAATGATGTCATCCAACGTTGAAGGGTTTGGATCATGTATTATATCTTTGATAGGATACATGGTTCAAAGCTTTGTTTTGTTAAGTAGCTTTTGTGAGGTCCAGTAGAGAACTTGAATTAATGGGTTATTATGTAAACTTGAAGTCTTAGTTTGATGTTAAACAATGACAGTTGTATTGTTTCGAAAACTATCTATGGATGAACATCTGGTTTTATCATATAGCTGTTTGTTATGGTTGAATGCAATGATATTAAGCAAGTCACACCAAATCACGCTTCCCCAAAAAGTCAGCGTGTGACATGTGTTTAGTAACGGCATCAGACTCCTAATTGATGGAGAAAGGTATGGTGGCAAGAAAAGCTGCTTCCATGAGGTTGTCAAGTGTTTTCGCTCAACGATTCCATTCTTGGGTGGTTGGTTTAGCCCTTGTTCCTGTAACTCGAATCCTAGCCCGGTATATCCCATTTTAGTTTTACACCATTGTGAACCTTACGCCTTTTTTACTTTCTGATCGAGGTTCTCGGCATTGAAAAATTTTCGTAAACTAAATCACACATGTATATGTTGACATTTAAGAGATATACAGTCAAGAAAATCAAGAGCAATGGTGATATATATGCGGATTAGTCACCAAAAAATAAACACTCAAAAAATGGCTACAGTTTAAGGAATGTGTTTAGTGACAGCATCAGATTCCTAATTGATGGAGAAAGGTCTTGTGGGAAGAAAAGCTGCTCCCAGGAGGTTGTCAAGTGTTTTCGCTTGATGATTCCATTCTTGGGTGGTTGGTTTGGCCCTTGTTCCTATAACTCGAATCCTAGCCCGGTATATCCCATTTTAGTTTTACACCATTGTGAACCTTACGCCTTTTTTACTCTATGATCGAGGTTCTCGGCATTGAAAAATCTTTGTAAACTAAATCACACGTGTATATGTTGACATTTAAGAGATATACAGTCAAGAAAATCAAGAGCAATGGTGATATATATATATATATATGTATATATATATATGCGGATTAGACACCAAAAAATAAACACTCAAAAAATGGCTACAATTTAAGGAATGTGTTTAGTGGCGGCATCAGATTCCTAATTGATGGAGAAAGGTCCGGTGGCAAGAAAAGCTGCTTCCAGGAGGTTGTCAAGTGTTTTCGCTCGACGATTCCATTCTTGGGTGGTTGGTTTGGCCCTTGTTCCTGTAACTCGAATCCTAGCTCGGTATATCCCGTTTTAGTTTTACACCATTGTGAACCTTACGCCTTTTTTACTCTCTGATCGAGGTTCTCGGCATTCCTTAGTCATTTAACTAAAATGCACAACACATGAAATTGAACACACCCTACAAAAATGTGTTGGACTGAGTGTATGGTGGCATAGGCTCGCCTTACCATACAATACACTACAAACAAATCAGTTTACAAAGGTGAAGGCATACTTTTTTTAACGAGGAATCACTTTATATCTAAATATAAAGAGGTGAAGGCATACTACTTTCGAAAGTAGGATATGTACATGAATGCCCATTTTAATAATAAATATAGTGAAAATGGTTTAATAATGTGATTATATACAAATGGGAAATTGGATTTTAATAATCTCAACTTTGACCTATTGTCATGATTAATCCCAACTCAGAAAATGTTTATAGATAGTCCCAACTTTAAACATGTTTCCCTCAGCCGATCTCATACTAACTAACTAACATTTAACCTGTTAGTTTTATAATGGGTATTCTTGGTATGAGACCGCTGAAAGAAAATGCGTTCATAGTTTGAACTGTAAGTAAACATTTCTTGAGTTGGAATTAATTCTGGCCAATAGATAAAAGTTGATATTATTAAAATCCAATTTCCCTATGCAAATTAATAGTTGTCTTGGTTTGACTTTTTTTTTGAAAGGTTCTTGGTTTGACTTAAATGGGAATGATGCCTGCTATCCAATTTGAATTGCGTATTAAGTTCTTACCTAGTAAGACATTCATAATTAACGAATGTTGTGCATAATGTGATATGAAATATGGAACCTTCATTATTGAAGTAAGTGAGTTTCACTATTAAAATTGAAGGCATGAACCTTTATAACTGAGGTACAAGAACCTCACATTTAATAAGAAGTTTTGGACTTGCTTAAATTGAGGTTAAAATCTCCCACTATGTTATTGACTTACTAAATTGAAATCAATGAATCTTGGGTCGAGAATGAGATAGATCATGATCTTTACAAATGGTGTTTGGAAAGTTGATTAATACATATGCACATGCATAACTATATTGGTTTTGATTGTATGCATTGTGTATAATTTGAGAAGAGAATTGAGTCAGTCTATTTCTAAAATGCACTGCAACTAACGTTTGGGAATGAAAGTTATGTTGGGATGAAAATGAGAAAGGTGACATACAAAAAAGGGGGATGTATGTTGCATTTATATCTTGTCACTCATGAGACTTCTGTACATGTCTAAAACACCCAAAAAGTGATACAAAGTTGGTGACCCTAGTTAAGAAAATTATGGGAAATGTTTACTAAATAATTTTCCAAATGATTTAACTTTGTGTTTCATATTTAAGATTGTATGCACTAACTTAGTATTGGTTTATGGTTTATATATCAAACATTTTCAATGTAGTTACCTCAAAAAGAGCGGAAGGAGTGGTCAAGCCTCAGGATGGGATTATGTTTTTTTAGACAAACTTATTGTGTATTTTTAAACTAACATGGTTTCCATGAACATGTTTTAACGTGCCACACTAACACGGCACACCCCACTTTGGAAGTGTATGACATGTTTGTATATTACAAGTATTAATTATAAGAATATGTAAGCACAAATTTGTCTTTGGTTTGAGCCTGGAGTTTGGAAGGTGTATAAGTTTGTTGAAGAGCACAACCATAAATTTGTTGATTAGCCTGATAAGCATTTCCTACCGTCAGAATGACACCTCACTCAACTTCAGAAGCATGTTATAAATAGCATGTCTAAGTTGAATTTGGGCCATATGAAGGCGTTTAATGTTATGAAGATTGTTTTTGGCGGTTTTGAAGATGTGGGTGCACCTAAAGTTTATTTTAAGAATTACAAGAGACAAATTAATTTGTTCATTGGTGAATACAATACAGATATGGTTGTGAGACACTTGCATGAAAAGAAACAATCCCAGGTTAATTTTTTGTACGATTACTTCACAGACGATGACAATCGGTTGAATGGTCTGTTTTGGTGTGATGATCAATGTAAACGTAATTATCAAGTGTTTGGCGATGTGATTTCATTTAACGCCACCTACCAGTCTAACAAGTATGAACTGCAGTTCATTATATCTATTTGGCGTTTTCCTATTTTTCATTTTATTGGCATTTTCCTATTTTCATTTTATTGGCATTTTCACACTTTTTTTTGCCGATACTATATGGTTTTTGTATCTTTTACTGGTATAGATAACCACCACAAAAATGTCACATTCGGTGTTGCATTATTGGGGTCAGAAACAGTTGATACGGTTTTTTAGAGTGTTTTTTAAAAGTTGTCGGTGATTAACCAAAAGTTGTTGTCACTGACCAAGATCCAACAATGAAAAAGACTATTTCTATTGTATTTGTTGATATCAAGCATAGGTTATGTATGTGGCACGTGATACACAAACTTTCACTAAAATGTTTGGCGTTTTTACAGCCATAAAGTTTTTTTTTTTTTGAATTTATTTTATCAGTGTGTTTTATTTTCTTGTATTTTTATGTGGCGTTTTCATATTATGTAGGTGGGTGTAAGGCTATGCAATTCCACCAACTTTACGAAACGTATATGCGGTGTGGTATGGATCGATGCACTTACACCTGAAGAGTTTGAATCCGGATGGAAATAGGTTATTAAAGAGTTCAATATGGCTAATAACGACTGGTTATTCGATATATTTGCTCTTAGGGAATCCCCCTACATTCTATAGGATAGAGTTTTTGTCGGGTCTTATGCGTACGACACCGAGGTCCAAAAGTGAAAACCATTTCTTTGGTCAAGTATGTAATGCCAAATATACTCTTGTTGAGTTTATGACTAATTATGAAACTACAATAGAATCACATGTAAGACCCGTATAGTTTATATAGAATAATTTATAAAATTTGCATTATTCACATACTTAAAATGCTAATTAAAAAACACAAAACATAGTTTGTAGTTATTTAAAAGTTCATACGTATTCAAAGGAATATCACTACTATTTAACAATGTTTAGGTTAACAAAAACGACTAAACAAACGCGGAAGCTTCGACTTCAATTGTGTTCGGTTCTTGCATACGCTTGATCCCATTCATTTACGTCTTAATATAGAACTAAATAACATTTAACAAACTTAAATGTTAGATATAAAGGGCTTAAATGAAGTTTGATAACATATCTAACTCAAGGAAACAAGAAAACAAAATTTTGAAATACATGTCGTAAGCTACGGTTCATGCACCGTAGCTTACAGTGCACTTATGTTAATCAGGGTAGTAAGGCCCTACCGTAGCCTATGGTATACAACCGTAGGTTACGGTTGATGTCTGCAGGATTTTCTTATTTTGCACTTTTGCATAAAAACCGCCATAACTTTTAAACCGCTTATCTGTTTAACCTCATGTTTGTTCCTACTTGATCGTAATTTAATCCTCTACCTTTTAGATTCAAAATCCACCATTTGGATTAAAAAAAATTCTTATCCTATAAGCTTTCGGCTTAAAAGTTTATTTACGAATTTATTCGACCCGTTTGCCTATTTAACTAAAAGCTCACATACACACCTCATTTACATGTGTGTGATATCTATGATTATTTCTCATAATTTGGATTACTATCCTTAAGTTTTTACGCATCCGTTATCCGGTATGCAATCATAATTATTCAACCCGTCCAATCTTTCAAAGTTGAACATAATTATTCTGAATTCCTTTCGCGAATTCATCATCTTTTAGTCATAACTCATTATCCGAGTCTTTTGGCTTTTAATCCGCGTTTCTGTTTCTCGGTTTACGCATATATTTGAATTTCTACCCATCAACAGGGTATTACACCGAAGTCATCATTAATGCAACCATTCCGGTATGCATTAAGACTTTATTTTTGACCTGTTTGGTTGACTTACCGAAATCCATCGCTTTTATTCAACCAAACCTTTATCAATTCATCATTTTGACCCATTTGGATGTTTTAGTGAAATTCATCACTTTTAACAACCAAACTTATCATTAATCACATGTATCCATTCGGTTCATTTGTACGGAATCCACCGCTTAAGAACAAAACAGAATTTCATGATTATTTCTTCGTTATTCAACATATATCAATATAAAATATTAACGAAATTCTATAAACCATAAAGCCAAGTACCTTAAAGCTTTCCCTTGAGTCAAGTATCGCTTCCGGATTGATCTCCCGACTTATCCTTCGAGTCGCCTATAGCATACAACCCGATTATTTATTAAATTGCCATAATAAGGATTATTATCACCAAATTCATCAAGAATCATTTCATATGACTCTTTTCAAGTTTATATTACGCTACCATAGCAAAAACACTCTCACTTAGGTAATTCATCGAACACCTTGCCAGCATGGATTTTATGTTACTTCTAATTATCACTAGTAAACATCATTTATCCATATTTTTATTTTATCAAGTCATTATGTCCACTTATGACCTAATTAGCATCAAATTTTTGGTTTATCATATCTCATGAGCATAAATTAATTACTATAACTTATGCATTCCAAATTTTTTCACATAACCCATTTAACATAAACATGGCTTATCATTCAAACATTCAAATCTTAGCATTTGATCAGAAATTTCCATCAAGGTTTTGTTCCTAATCATACATATATCTCGAATTCAGCTATGACACTTATAGTTCATACTTGAATCCTAATTTGTGATGTTCATCAAGTTTCATAATATCATCAAACATCAAAGTATAACATACCTTACGATCTCCTAGCTTGGGTGATCACAAAATTCCGTTTATGCACAAGACTTACACACTTTGAGCCTTCCAATTTGATGGGTTAATCGATTTTAGGGTTTGGGGAACTTTTCTCCTTTCTTTCCCTGTTTTGATCGACCAAACACACCTATGTGTGTGTGTTTGGTGTTGATTTTTATTTTGAAGTAAAATTAGTTTCAATGTTGAAAAGTTTGGTCCCCCAAGTTTATCCCTTACTCTTATACTTACAACTTGATGTTTTTAGATGACCTAATTCTTGTCACTAACTAGGTTATTTTCTTTAGCAAATATGTAATAATATATGCACACGTATACGTGTATATATATACATATGTATATAATTGATATATTTTTGGGGTGTTACATCACAGCGCCATATCCATCGAAAAAATGACTATATGACGCGATACAAACGAACTGAACTGAAAAGTAATTATAGAATTTTGGAAAACCAAGCTTTAAAGATATACACCAAAAGCATCTTTCTAGATATAGAAGCTGAGCTAATCAGGATTAGGGATTGCATAAATGCTCGTTATGAATATCATCCCGATGGGTTCGTTAATTCTTCATAAATGATTTCCAGCAGCCATGTTCCTCACTATTTGAGATAAATGGTTTTTTTACAGATCATGACGTTTTTCATTTTACAGTACAGTATGCATGTTTTTTTGTGTACATCTGTTCTTTTTTTTTTTTTTTTTGCTTTGATGGCATTATTCTGACTATACTATGGCGTTTTCAAGTTATGTCAACATTTTTTTTCGATTTTTGTGTGCATGTGTTTTTTGGCTTAATAGTGTTAGTTAGTTTGACTATATTATGGTGTTTTCATGTTATGTCAACATTTTTTCAGTTTGTGTGTATGTGTTTTTTGGATTGATGGCATTATTCTCACTATACTACGGCGTTTTCAGATTATATCAACATTTTTCTGTTTGTGTGTGCATGTTTTTTTTTTAGTTCATGGCGTTAGTTAGTCTGACTATATTATGGTGTTTTCAGGTTATGTTTCGAAAGTCTGATTGCACCAGCAGTTATTCATGTAGGTGTTTCGAGCAGTTTAGTATGTTATGTTGACATGTCTTCTATGTTTTGAGAAGCTTGGACATTAGGGAATTTCCACAACAATACCTTCTTAATAGATGGCGTAAAGCTGTTGTCGCAACCCCCGTCCCCTATCTACCAGGGAACGGGCGGCCGCGAGCCAGTATCAGTGGTATCGGTGTTTATCAATTTTGGCAGCAGAAATTTCATCAGGACTGTAGTTAGGAAATATTTTATCAGAGTAAAACACCACATTTTATATTAATAAATATATTGGGATAAAACCCAAGTTTTCATTACAAACTGATTTATAGGGATAAACCCTATTTTATTGAAATAAAACATCTTCTTTATTTAGGTAACTTTTATAGCCACTTTTTCCAAGCCTTCAGTGTTGTCCAGCTGGCTTCTATTTGGCTTTCACATTTTGTTACCTGAAACGCGTTTAAAAATATTTTGTCAGTGGGAAATACTGGTGAGTGAATCCCAGTTTAATCAAGAAGAGTTTTATCATTTCACAGTATTGAGAGCGATTACAATGTTTATATCTACACAATTACTCATTCAGTACTGTCAATCCTGACTGGTGGGTCATATTACACATTCGCTAACTCGTTGTCCAATGGTAACGTGTTCCACATTTTGTATACAAAACCCAAACATACCGGCAGTAATTGAAGAATTACAAAGACCCAATCACTGCTAATTATAATTTAAAATAATTAAGGTTTTGTAAAAACATTTTACAAAAAGGTATACAAAAAGGAGATTACTCACATTGCAACTTTAGGGTTTTTCTTGTGATTTTCCTGGTTATAATCTATTAATTAAACAATGTACACGCGTTAGTATAATAACCCAATATTTACATTAGTTATACCCTCCCCGAGACAGAACTCCAACGACTACGTCGGGCAGCGTATCTAATAAGTAACCAGGGGTTATGATACTTACAACGAGGCAGAACTTCGTTAATTAGGGGGGTATAATGCCCGGGTATAGTGATTTCTATGTAGAACTGAGAGAGAAAGAAAAGTTGTGAGCGAGTTGGGACTGAAGGTAGATGGCCTCCTTATATAGGGCCTGATTTCGAGTTTGTCGCGCCCCGCGAAGGTCACACAAGGGGCTTACGCGTCCCGTGACGTAGGCCGGGTAGGCCCTAGCTTGGCCCGGTCACCGCTCTAGACTCGACACGTGTTGACACATGGCAGCTCCGGGTGCCGCCTCTTGTCCTCTCGCTCGCGGCCCGCGTATGATGAAGAGCAAGTCTTCGCGGCCCGCGAGAGACTATATAATTTGATTTTTATTTTATTTTTAATTATATAAAGGTATTTAGGGCCATTATTCATATACGGGGTGTATTTTAAGACGTATAGGGGTATTCTAAATATTTTAGGGATGTCGGGAATATTTTAGGAGGGTTGTTATATCCTCCCCACCTTGTTTTAGAACTCGTTCTCGAGGTCTACTGGAACAGGTGTGGATATTTCCTCTGCATCTCTGATTCAAGCTCCCATGTATATTCTGGTCCTCACTTAGAATCCCATTTTACTTTGACTAGAACTAATCTCTTGTGTTTGAGGTTCTTGACTTTCCTGTCTTCAATCTGTAGCGGCTTCTCTACAAAGTTAAGTTTCTCATTTACCTCTATATCCTTAAGAGGCACTACTAGTGATTCATCGGCTAAACACTTTTTGAGATTACATACATGAAATACATCATGTATTCCTGCCATTTCCTCTGCCAGCTGTAGCTGATAGGCTACAGGTCCTATTCTTCTAATAATTTCAAAAGGTCCAACATACCTGGGGCTTAGCTTTCCCCTTTTAATGAATCTTACCACTCCTTTCCATGGAAAAACTTTCAATAACACCTTGTCTCCTACCTGAAATTCCAACGGCTTTCGTCTGTTATCAGCATAGCTCTTTTGTCGATCACGTGCTGATTTTAGTCTTTCCTTGACTTGAACAATCTTGTCTGTTGTTTCTTGTACTATTTGTGGTCCAAATAATTGATTTTCTCCAAACTCTGCCCAACAGACTGGAGTTCGGCACTTTCGTCCATAAAGTGCTTCAAATGGTGCAGCGTTAATACTGGTATGATAGCTGTTATTATAGGAAAATTCTATTAATGGTAAGTGATCGTCCCAATTTCCTCCGAAATCAATTACACAAGCTCTAAGCATATCCTCCATCATCTGAATTGTCCTTTCGCTTTGTCCGTCCGTTTGAGGATGATAAGCGGTGCTTAGATTTAGTTTGGTTCCCATGGCTTTTTGGAAACTTGTCCAAAAATGAGAAGTAAAACGACTATCTCTATCAGAAACAATTGATAAAGGAATTTCATGTAATGAAACTATTTCATTTACATATAACTTAGCTAACTGTTCCATACTGAGAGTTTCCTTCATTGGTAGGAAATGAGCTGACTTAGTTAGCCAGTCTACAATCACCCAGATTGTATCATTACCTTTTCTTGTTTTGGGTAATTTGGTAACAAAGTCCATTGTTATCAATTCCCATTTCAAATCGGCATTTCTAACTGTTGCAATAACCCTGAGGGTTTCTGATGTTCAGCTTTAACTTGTGAACAGGTTAGACACTTAGCAACATAGGTTGCTACATCTTTTTTCATTCCTATCCACCAGAAATTCTTTCTTAAGTCTTGATACATGTTATCACTTCCAGGATGCATTGTATACTTAGACTTATGGACTTCATCTAATATATGGTGGCTTAGGTTTCCTAGTTTAGGTATCCACGTCCTTTTCTTATGGAATCTCCAAATTCCATCTGTTCCTTTTTTTCTAATTCCTTAGTCATTCCTTTTAATTTCTCAGTATCATCCTTGATTACTGATTCTTGTGCTTTTCTAATCTGCTCATTTAAATCTACTTGTAGATTTAACTTAAGAGAACGTACTCTTTTTGGCTTTTCGTGATACTTTCAACTTAAAGCATCAGCTACTACATTTGCCTTTCCTGCTTGATACTGGATATTACAATCATAATCACTATGTATTTCCATCCAGCGTCTTTGTCTCATATTCAACTCATTTTGCCCGAAAACATACCTTAAACTCTTATGATCGGTGAAAATGGTAAACTTACTATCATAAAGGTAATGTCTCCAAATTTTCAGGGCAAAAATTATGGCTCCTAATTCTAAATAATAGGTTGAATAATTCTCTTCATGATTCTTAAGTTGTCTAGACGCGTAGGCTATAACCTTTTGACGTTGCATTAACACACTTCCATAACCTAACTTAGAGGCTTCACAATAAACTACAAAATCTTCAGTTCCTTCTAGTAATGCTAGTATGGGTGCGTTGGTTAATCTTTGCTTAAGGATTCTAAAGGCTTCTTCTTGTTTTGGTCCCCCATTCAAACTTAATAGATTTACAGGTTAGCTTAGTTAAGGGAATGGCTATTCTAGAAAAATCTCGGATAAATCTTCTATAATAACCGGCCAATCCTAGGAAACTTCTAACCTCGGTTGGTGACTCAGGGGTTTTCCATTTGGAAATTGCCTCAATCTTTGTGGGATCCACATGAATTCCTTCATGATTGACTAAATGTCCAAGAAACTGCACCTGTTCTAACCAAAATTCGCATTTTGAAAATTTAGCATAAAGCTTTTCTTTTCTCAACAAATTTAGAAGTGCATGCAGATGTGTTGCATGTTCATCTTTACTCTTAGAGTAAATGAGAATATCATCTATTAAGACAATTATGAATTTATCCAAATATAGCTTACATATTCGGTTCATCATGTCCGTAAATGCGGCTGGGGCATTACTTAAACCAAATGGCATGACAGTAAATTCTTAATGGCCATATCTTGTTCTAAATGCGGTTTTAGGAATGTCCTCTTCCTGTACCTTTAATTAATGATATCCTGAGCGTAAATCGATCTTAGAAAAGAATCGAGCTCCTTGCAATTGATCAAACAGGTCATCGATTCTCGGTATTGGGTACCGATTTTTAATTGTGACCTTGTTTAATTCACGGTAATCAATGCACATTTGCATTGACCCGTCTTTCTTCTTGACGAATAAGATCGGCGCTCCCCATGGCGATGAATTTGGCTGTATGAATCCTTTTTCTAACAGTTCATCTAACTGTTTCTTTAGCTCTTGCATTTCTGGTGGTGCCAAACGGTAGGGTGCTTTGGCAATTGGTGCAGTTCCTGGTAGCAGATGAATTCTGAATTCGACTTCCCTGTCTGGCGGTAGTCCTAGTAGCTCTTCTGGGAATACGTTTGAGAATTGAGATATTACGGGAATATCTTTCAATTCTTTTCCTTTAGTGTTAATGATTATAGAAATCATATACACTAGTGATCATTTTCTTGCATAACTTGTTGTTTTCATCACAGAGGTGAATTTTTTGGATCTAGATGGCTTATCTCCTTTAATTGTGATCTTCTCACCCTTTGGTGAATTTACTTGAATTATCTTTTGATCACATAGAATACTAGCTTTATTGGCTATTAACCAATCCATTCCTTATACAACATCAAATCCTGCCAGATTCATTGATAAAGATTTGAAATAAATTTTTGATTTAAAATTTCTATTCTTGCTCCCTGCAAGATTTCAGTAATTTTAATGGTTTCCCCATTTGCTGTCTCTGCCAGACATTCTTGTTGGAGTTTAGTTAATGGTTGATTGAGAAGTTTGCAAAATAAAGTATTAATAAAACTTTGGTTCGCACCAGAGTCAAATAATACTTTAGAAAAAACATCATTAACTAAAAACGTACCGGCAATCACGTCCGGGATCATCTTTGCTTCTTCCGCAGTCAGAACAAATGCTCTAGCATTTTTAGTATTCTTGTTGTTCGTGGTTGGAGCTAGTTTCAGACAGTTTGGCTTGATATGACCTTGTTCTCCGCAGTTGTAGCATATCCTATTGTTAGGTTTCTTCCTGCAGTCTTCTTCCTTGTGTCCCGATATTTTGCAAAAATTGCAATGTATAGAGCATCTTCCAGAATGCTTTCTTTTGCAATATTTGCAGTGGGGAGCAGAAGTAGAACCTACATTTTTCCCACGATTGGAATTTCCATAACGAAATTCTTGGGTAAGCTTCTGAGCTAGGTTCCTCCTCTGGTTTTCTTCTTGCGTATGCACTAATTCATCAGTCAAGGTGTTTGCTAGTTCTACAGCTTCTTCTATGGTTTGTGGTCTAGCTGCCTTGACTACATGCCTAATCTCACTGATTAATCCCCAGATGTAACGGGAGATTAATACTGGTTCTGCTGATGCAAGGGTTGGCATTATTCTAGCATATTCGAAGAATGTAGTAGTGTTACCCTTACTATCTACTCCAATCATTCTAAGGTTTAAGAATTTATTTGCTATCTGTTCCTTTTCATTAGGGGGACATAATTTCCTTTCCACCATATTCTTAAACTTATCCATTCCATGTTATGGACCCTATCACTTCCCCTGGACTGGAGGATTGTGTTCCACCATTCTAATGGTGAGTTCATAAACAGATTGAAGGCAAACATTATATTATCCTCTTTTGCGCACTTGCTTATTTTTAAGACTGCCTCAGTTTTTTCTATCCAGCGTAGAGCTGCAATGGCCTCTTCATTGCCCGAGAATTCTATTGGTTTACAAGACCAGAATCTTTATAAGAACAACCATAAGACATGGTTCTTCTTCTTCTTGGAATGGGCACTTGAAGTATTGGTCCATTATTTACGTTGTGTTCAGGTTCAGTAAGTGGTCGTTTACTGCCATTATTACTTTTATTATCCGCTTCCTTAACCGTTTTGATAATATAAGGCATTGCGTCTATAAGCCCTTGTGCCACTATGTGTTGGATGGCACTGTTATCCACTTGGTTTTCATTATTGTTGTTATTTTGGTTTTCTTGATTCACTTCGTTTTCCATCTGGAATTTTTAACATTTACCACATATTAATATTACAAAATAATATTTAATGCAAACAATCACACAACAAGCATATTGATCAAAATCGTCGATCATTGCGACCTTTTACTCTATTATATAGGATAAGGATCCGTTAGGAACCACCCTTTATTGCGAGAAGCGCGAGAACCAGTGTGAACACATGGCAAAATTGTAATTATGTGATGTCTAATAAAAACACGCGCTCTGTTCCTCTGATCATGTTACACATCTTCTAACTTAGGGTTTCATTCATCTGATGACCAGAGATCTTGTATTCATTAACACACATCTTCTAACTTAGGGTTTCATTCATCTGATAAACAGAGATCTTGTATTCATCGACACACATCTTCTAACTTAGGGTTTCATTCATCTGATGAACAGAGATCATGTATTCATCAACGATGATGAACATAGATCTTGTATTCATTGATGATGAAGACCGACGGCGTTCAATCATTCACCAAATTTCACGTCGGCGACATCCTGGCACGGTGTTTCCGGCAGCATTCACGAGTAACAACCCACCATTTACATCCTCTACATGGCATACTTTGATTCATCACGTGTCGAACCTCACACATCTGATGTTCCTCCTCATACATTCTCTGATAATCCTCCTCATACATCTGATGCTGATATTGTTGGTGCTGTTGACATTGTTGGTGCTGCTGATAATACAGTTGACAGTCACAAGGTTACGTCTAAAACAATCGACAGTCGGTATGTTCCTCATAACTTCAAAATCCGTATTTTTTACTCTATTTCTACATCAGACAACGTTAAATTATCTGAAAATGTTCCTCTATCCGAATCTTTTGATACCACTTCAACTGGGACAAAATATCAACATTTGCAGTGTGTACGGTTCGAGACCAAAGGTATTACATGCCAATTTTTGTTGTTTAAAAAATTGTAATCCATTATATGTTATGCACATTTGCATTATATTATATTCACACATTTGCACCATGTTCGTAGTTATAATATGTTATAAATAATATTGCAAAAACAATATATGCACATGTGCATTATGATATTTACATTATGTTTGTACATGATTCTGAATTAACATATATGCACATGTGCATTGTTTTCACCACAACATTATATAATTATATGTTAACTTGTAATGCACATGTGCACTTTGTTTACAAATACATTATAAACACATATACTGGCAATCGGTAAGCATCACAAATAATCATTATATATAAACTTTCATCCAACTGTACATAACCATACATATGTTAAAAAAATAATAAACATCATACAATTAAATTGTTGTTTTGTAAGTATATTATATATACTTGTCATACATATGTGCATTCCATAATTTAGCTAAACATTTTTTCGCATATTAATCACACAGGAACAATCATCATGGATGCTCTTCATTCTACGCCCAACGGCACCCCATATTGGATACCTAAAGATGATGTTGAGTTCATTCCTACTATGAAACCAAAAAACTGTAAACATCAGTGATATATTAAACATACCTGCAGTTTTAAGCACAAGTGTTTATCCTCCCAAGGTATTAGAAACAAAGGGTGTGGTACCAAAAAACACCGGATCGGTCCCTGTGGTCAGACAATTAAAGATAAGCGAAAGAAATCCGATAAGCGAAAGAAGGCCGCCCGTTTATGCAACAAATGTAACCAATATGTTTTCGACCATGATTCACGCAACTGCGAAAAAATCAAGGCTGCCAAACTTGCTGCACGAGCAGCTAAACGTGTTGTTGCTATTGCTGCTGGACTACCTGCTCCGTCTGAATCCGGTTCTGATGATGTTGATCTTGATGACACCGATGAGTATTCTAATGAGAATTCTTCTTCTGATGAAGTTGATCTTGATGACACCGATGAGTATTCTGATGAGAATTCTTCTTCTTCTGATGATAACCCTGATAATACCCTTGAAGTCCCTACATATGTGCAAGAACCTGAGCAAACTCTTAGGCGTTCAACCAGACATCGTAAATCAACCAACCAAACTAGTGATTCTTGATTGATCTATTATCTATTACAACTTATGATTATCGAACTTAACTACTTGTGACTATCAATGTTTGTTTTGATTATGTTTCTTAATGGACTATTTATGCGTTTTTTTAATATATTCATCATTTCCATAATCCTAATTTGTTATAAATTATGTATTACATGTAATTATTTGTGATTTTATTATTACCCACTTAACATAATGCAATTTTATTACTACCCATTTAACTTAGAATATTAATATTAATGCCTAACTTACAATATGCACATGTGCATACGTATCTACCAGTTGTATCTAACAGTATTTAACTTACAATATTAATATTAATGCCTAACGTACAATATGCACATGTGCATACTGCATACGTATCTACCAGTTGTATCTAACAGTTGAATCCAATACTTATTTATTGATATACCATTGTTTATTATTATACTTGTTACTAATATTAATATAAAGAGTGAATTACTTTTTGAGTCCCTGTGTTTTAGTGGTTTTAACCACTTGAGTCCAAAATCAAAAAGTTTAACGCCCTGAGTCCCTAGCCATTTATTTTATAACGTTTTGAGTCCAATTTTGTTCATTTTATAACGATTTGAGTCCAAAAAATTGGACTCAGAAGGTTAAAATTTGGACTCAGAAGGACTCAAATGGTTAAAGAAAATTCTTATAGGGACTCGAGTCGTTAAACTTTTTGCTTTTGGACTCAACTAGTTAAAACTACTAAAACACAGGGACTCAAAAAGTAATTTACCCTAATATAAAACTATTTGTACTTGTTTATTGATATACCATTGTTTATTATTATACTTGTCACTAATATTAATATAAAACCATTTGTTGTACCTTACATACAACTATACCCATTTGTAATACATTACATACTATACTGTACGTTATCTAACTTTATGCACATGTGCATACCCATCATTTAATTTATTATCCAACACAATATAACATATTTTAACAATCGTGTACATCTATAACACATTATATTTTACTAACACGCATTTAATCATTACTAACATTCATTACCAACCATCTTGTTAGTTTAACCATTTTAATGCACATGTGCATAAACAACAACCAATACGAACTCCAAACATCGATTACTATATCAGCTAAAATGCCAACTGATTACTATATCAACTACCATACTATCTGTTGTCAGCCACATTTAACCAAAACTATAAACGACATCATAACAAAGTACCATCTGACGTGCTAAAACAAACAAAATAAAACAAAGTACTAGTTTCGTTAACATAAATCACCAACAAAACAGAAATACTATATGTTCCTACAGTTAATAATTATGCTCTGTTAACTCATACCCTCAAACTTTGTCCTTATTCTTCCATTTGTCATGCATATTCCAACATTTTTCTTGTTTCACCACCTCTTTGTCTAACATTTTCTGCATTTTTTCATCTCTCAAACCACGTGTTATCTCTTTTGCAAGTCACATAACAGTTTCCTTGTACATGTTTGCCTCTGATAGTAACAGTTTTGTTGCTATCTTCATCCTCAAGGTTTTCAGTTGCATGTCTTGAATATCTTTCCGCGTACTAAAACCGCATTCAAACTTGACATCGCTCCCTTTGTACATCTCCATGTGTCGCATAGCGAACACACCGCAATCGTTGAAATTATTACTTATTGCTCATTCCAATTTTTTCTGTTTAACATATGTGCAAACACATTAATACATGCATGAAATGTTTGTACACACTAATGCACATGTGCATTTTAAATATTGATTAAAAATTCTAAATAACACATACCATCAACAACATTGTCATCTTTATCACCAACTTTAGATGTTGATAACCTTCTGTTCTTTGCCATGCGCACCTCACCAACACCTTTGTTTGGTGTTTCCACCTGTTTTCGTTTATTATTCCTCACCTTCATATCCCTTTTTACAACTTTTTTCACATCTGCATTCATAAACTCAATATGTTTATACAAATTATATTAATAAAAACAACATTAATGTAATGATGCACATGTGCATGAAATAACTTTTAGTTAATGAACATCCAAAATATTAATTATAAATAATCAAATATTCTAACCTTTTTGTTTACCATGCATATACTTTTTTCTGTTGTGACTGCGTCTTACAGTGATGACCCTTCGTCCCTCGACTTTAATACAAATGTAACTTTTTTCATTTTCTTTTCCGACTTTCTTTCCATTGCAATTCTACAATGAACATGTGCATATACGTTAGATGCCTTGATAACCTAGTATGACAAATTATGCGCATGCGCATAGTAACTTATTTAGTCAGTTTATGCACATGTGCTGTAACACCCCGTGTTTTCAAATGTCAAAGTCAAAGTCAAAGTCCAAGTTAACTTTGACTTTCTTTGACTGTAGATAGGCGATTTTGTGTTTTAGTTGTATTATGTGGAGTAAGTGTTGTAATCAGCAAGAACCGAAGTAATCGAATGTGTTTTAACGCGAACCGATCTACGACTGTGAATGATAGGAAGTAACAATGCGATAAAGATAACCAATCAGTAATCAAACCGATCTAACAATCAATCGAACTCGAGACTCGAATTATGCGAATTGTGGTATTATTATACGTGTGTGTGTGCCTTATGTGTTACTTGTGCGTGCTTACTTTATGTTTGGTGTGGTATTCAAGCAAATCAATCGAAAATCGAATCGAAACTCGAAAAGCAATCGAACTCAATCGAAACCGACATCGAAACGTGACTTATAGAAGATTGTATGTTAGATATAGTGGTTGGGATTAAAAGTAATTTGACTAGGAACGCTATCGTATCCGTATCATCGTCCATCGAAATCGAAACGTCGAAAATCGTCGCAAAATACTCGAAGTGCGTGGCGGATCGAACAGGAAGCATCCTGATCGAACAGGCCAGCCGATCGGCTAGCACCTTGCCAGCCGATCGAGTAGCCCACTCGATCGGAGCTCCC
Source organism: Helianthus annuus (assembly GCF_002127325.2). Classification (NCBI taxonomy): domain Eukaryota; kingdom Viridiplantae; phylum Streptophyta; class Magnoliopsida; order Asterales; family Asteraceae; genus Helianthus; species Helianthus annuus. The sequence goes on along the minus strand of NC_035441.2, from coordinate 165,353,281 downwards.
AGCCGATCGGCTGCCACTTTCCTCTTTTGGAGGCCTATAAATAGGGCTGTCATTGTCATACTTTCCATTTTTGGAAAGCTCTGACCGAACCAGCTATCTTCTTCACCTTTTCTCAGATTTCTCTCAATCCCAGTAAGTTTTCACTCTAATTCTTTTACGTTCTTGATCATTGCTTGATTCTACACCTTTCTATCTTTAAAAACTTGGATTTTAACCATGAAATCATCAAGATCTAAGTGTTCTTGGGTGATGTCATCATGGTGTTCTTGAAGAACACAATGTTTTGGCCTCATTCCACTATGATTAGCTTAGATCTAACCGATTTCCACATAAACAAGTTAAGATCTATCAAAGATCTAAACATCCACAAGTTGTGAAGGATTGAAAGAAGGAATTCCAACTTTCTTTCAACTCTTTTACACTCAATGCCTTCAAACCGGTAGAAACGGAGCTTGCACCGGCTAACTAATCATTCGAATAGTTAAAAGGTTCAAGACTCAGATTCTACGAACAAGGTTCACCGATTTCGGGTTAAACTCTAAACCGACATTCCGAACCATCCACCGGCCGGACTTGGGTGATTCCTGTTCGAGCCAAGGGAACAAGTAGGAACGAGGGTTATCATAGTTCAACACGTTGTCAAGTTACCTTGAAAGAATGACAAATAAACAAACAGCCAAGTGTTAGACGAAAGGCCGACCAGGTCAGAAATGCTGGTCGAACGGCTAGGCTGTTCGAACAACCCAGCCGATCGGACATGCCAGCCGATCGACCGGGCCAGCCGATCGGCTAGCACAGGGTCCCACACTTTCCAAAATTTCATGAGGTATAGTATTGACAAAGTAGTGTTCGATCGAACATGTCACTCGATTGGTAAACATTACTGTTCGGATCATGAGATACTATGCTTCAACACTTAATCGTTTTCACAACTCGTTCGTAGTAGGGAATGTCAGCCGATCGAACAGACTGTTCGATCGAGTGACATTCAGTGGAGGACCACTCCTGAAGTTCCTAGCCGATCGAGTAAGCTAGCCGATCGAGTGAGCTAGCCGATCGAGCGAACCGCTCGATCGACCGACTTGAAAGGTAGGAACACTTCAGTGTTCTCAAATGCTGCAACGAAAACTTCAAAAGTTCAAATCCTCAAACACAAACACACCAGAGGAAGAAACGATCCACTCGAATGGTCCAGCCGATCGAGCCTACCGGTCGATCGAACGGGACTGTCCGATCGGATATACCAGCCGATCGAACGGGCCGTCCGATCGAACCTGCCGTTCGATCGACCAGCCCATTCGATCCATCTATACTTGTTTACTTTTCCGCGTTACTTATCGTTATGCTATCGAACTATTCAGGCTAATCTTACCCTCAGCGCTCCCTTCAATCCACAATCAATCACTGTGAGTATACTCGAACCCTTTTTGCTTTTAGCACTTTTGGGTGTTACATACGTTACCTATCAAATCACAATCAAACACAAACTATTTGAACGCTGACCATTTGCATGTGCTACTTGACTAAATGAATGTTGTTTATTATGTTTACACGTGGAACGCTATCTACCTGCCTTAGCAACATAGTACTACAGTTTAGACTCAGCACCCGTTCACACGGGGGTTGTTAAGGACAAATACTTGCATGGATTACGGTGGTAATCATGTATTGTGAACCGTCTCGGACGGTCAACCCGCAGTCGTTGGTACCGATGGTCCCATGTCGATAATTAACATGCATTGTTTTCCTCTGTGTACGTGCCTGGTTATGCGTAAACTATTCGAACTCTATATGCTATTACTAAACTTGTGTGCTCACCTTTACATTTTATGTATTGACTTTATTTTAACGTATGTGACAGGTGTTTAAGGTGTTAGCTTGCTAGGAAAGCGAGGCAATAATAAAGCTTTAGAGCCCATCTAGCAGTTGTAGGTCGTAGCCTACCTAGGGGTCTCTAGAAGCGAATAAACTATAGCCATGGAGCCGTTGGAGTTGTTCGATCAAGCATCTATGGCATTAGTTGTCTGTAGATCTTGTCCGGATGAGTCTTAATGTCTCTGGGCAGTACTTTTAAACATTTGGTTTGTCATAAATTGAATCTGAGTTGTCGAAACAGTATTATTTGTTTAGTTGTATTCTATGATAACTTGTTTATTTATTTGGGATACGGTATGGGACGTATCACTTAACTGAATTTGTAATAATAGTTGTTGTGGAACCTTCTGGACAATCTGTTTCGCTCAGTGCCGCGCCCCGATAATTCCGCCATCGGTTGGGGTGTGACAGATTGGTATCAGAGCCATAACTATAGGGAATTAGGCAGACACGACCTAGTCCGGGTCGCTGTCTTAGAGACCTAGACTATAGTTAGGAACCATCAGACCAGTTTATGTGCCCTATTCTGTAATTCTTCACTAGCACTGCGCTCAAATTTTCAACTAACGTCAGGCGATTCAGCCAGGAAGAGGTGTGAAAACCGCAAACTCCCGACTAAATTTCCTTATGGGGATTTTATTCCTTCATCTCGATATTTTCGTCAATAAACGAGGAGAATTATACCAAATCAGGTGTGAAACCCCCATTTTGAAGAAAGTTCTTCTCGATTTTTCTAAAAACAAGGAAGAAATTGCTAAGCCAAGGGGTGAAACCCTAACCTTAGCAGTTTGTTCTGTATTTTATTCATCTCACCAAGGCTTCGATGGACTCCAACGACCTGAACTCACAAATATGACCTAGGATGCGCGTGTGGAATGCCCAAGAATCGAGGCAGAAACACAACCTCTAGAGTCGGAAGTGATGACAAGTCTACTGTGAATAGTCGAGTTGCCTTGGTTAGTCGATGTCTAGTAGCCGCAGACAATCTATCTCTCGATTTTATATGTTTCGAATTTGACAAGTCATCAAGTACACTTGTTGATTTTATGTGTTTATGTGTGCTTTCTATGTTTTGTGTTTATATTTGCTTTCTCTGTTTTATTTTGGGATGATATTCGATTATGCTATCATTTTAATCAACAACACACGACTCGTACTGTTATTCTATCCCTAATCGACACCCAGCTATCGCAAATCTAGACGGTATCATACTATACTGTGCTATACGACTAAGTTAGGTTATACTATATGATGCTATTCGATACGATATTCGAACGACACGCACGCTTTGAATGATAGAATCTTGAGGTAGTCAGAAAACTATATGTGCTTATAGGGGAATTAAGTGATATTACCTACCTCAGTGATTAAGTGCCTAGGTATTTGCGTGTTTCCGTATTTTGTGCTCCAAGTATTTATGTGCTTCTGTGACCTACATGTTCTATGTACTTCTGTGCTTATGTGTATCTGTGATTATGTGATTATGTGATATGTGATTCGACGTGATTCTATGCTTTAGATAGTGGTAGGCGTGTGAGGTGAGATTCGATTACGTTGTGTTGAGTCATGTGACGATGTCTATTGCAGACCATGTCTTCGTCTGGATCACGTCACCGTCTGACTCGCCAAGAAAAGAGAGACCGACTTCTCGCTGCTATCATCTCCAAATAAGTGGCGAAAGCCGTGAGTGAGGTGTATAAAAATGCCAGCAAAATGTCTGAGGAATCCCGAGCTGAGAACCCTAAGGATTCAAGCAAGACCGCTTTTAGCTTCAAGCAGTTCAAGGCATGCGGACCGAAGGAGTTCACCGGTGAGGATGGCCCTACCGCCATGTTTCATTGGTTCGACTCAGTTGAAGTCACCCTGCGACAAAGCGGATGCCCCGAAAATCTCCGCACTCTCAATGCTACTGGCGTCTTCCAGTCCTGTGCTCTAGACTGGTGGACTGCTAAACGAAACAAGTGTGGGAATGATGCAGCTTACGAGCTGACATGGGAGGAACTGAAGGCAATTATGATCGATGAATTCTGCCCTCCTCATGAACGCCAAAAGCTGGAGGATGAATTTTGGGTCATCAAGCAGAAAGACGGAGACAACGCTTCCCTCACTGCTCGCTTCAAGCAGCTCAGTATCATATGTCCCGATCAGGTCAAGACTCCAGAGATGACCATCAAGAAGTATATCCGAGCTCTGCCGGACTGTGTAGCAGATTTTGTTCACGCCTCCAAGCCAGCAACGATCGAAGAAACCTACCTACTCGCCGCTGAGATCAATGATAAGCGAGTCAAGTCTGGTTTCTGGGATAAGCAAACCAAGTCTCTGCATCAGGCCACTGCGACACCCACCGACTCATCTGCTCAATCCTCCAAGTCTTCAAGAAGGAAGAAGAAGAAGAACAACAACAGCTCCAGCAACAAGAGCTGTGCTGCCGCGACAAACGCCACTCCCCTGCAAGCGGTACCAGCTCAACAGCAGCACCACCAGCGCTCAGCTCCAGTGATCAATGCACCGCCAGCAAAGCGTGCATACACAGGCCCTCACCCACTCTGCCCGACATGTTCGTATCATCATCCAGTGGGTTAGCTTGTCGTTTTTGCGCTCACTGCAATCTGTACGGTCATTTCACTGCGAACTGTTGCTATGGTCCTCGTCAAGCCCCAGTTCAAGCTACTGTCAACCAAGCTCTACTCCCTGCCCCTCAAGGCCAGCAAGCAGCTCAAGCACCAGCAGTCAATGCTCGAGTCTGCTTTGCATGTGGTGACCCTAACCACTTTGCCAACAGATGCCCGAATAGGGTGGTCAAGCAAGAGCCCCAGCAGCAACAGCAACAACAGCAGCCTCAGCACCAGCAGCAAGCAGCCCATGCCCGAACCTTTAACATCAATGCCCGCCAGGCTCAGACGGATAACAACGTGGTTAATGGTTCGTTCCTTGTGAATGGTATTTATGCATCATGTTTGTTTGATACTGGAGCCGATAACTGCTTTGTGTCATTTGAATTCGAGAAGCTCCTTATCGTAAGCGCTCTTATCTGTCCTCGTCATTCGAAGTCGAAGTCGCTACAGGGAGAACTATTGCCGTTAATTCAATACTCCGTGATTGTACTCTCGAACTCAACAATCACATCTTCCCAATCGACCTCATTCCGATGCAACTCGGAAGCTTTGACGTCATAATAGGCATGGACTTTCTTCGTGAAAACCATGCTGAAGTTGTGTGCTTTGAAAAGATGATTCGATTCTCGCTAGCGAATGGTGATCTTCTATGTGTATATGGTGAAACAGCATCGAAGGGTCTCAAGCTTATGTCATGTATTCAAGCCAGCAAGTATCTGTAGGTCCCTCGGAGGTTGAGGTTAAACCTTATCCTTGTTATGTTTAACACTCTAGCAAGTGCGGAATCCAAGCTAGAATGCAAACCGATAGTTTATATGAAAGCACAAGCAACAAAGAGAAAGAGTAGACACGCAAGATATCAAAGTTTTCTCTTGTATTTCAGTGGACACGGTTACAGCCCTTGACCAAACTGAAAATGCTCTCTACAAGACTTGGTTCACTCACATACAATATCAAAGGACTTTCGGATGTCTTTCTGAGAACTAACTGTGACATGAACCATACATGGGATATATATACCCATAACAGATTACATGCTCGAAGGATAAGAAAGTCTGGTCGAAGGATCATCTATCGACCAGAAACCTACCGAAGGATCCATACATACCTCGAAGGATGATATATCCTTCGAGGTCCATCTGTATCCATCGAAGGTTGTCTTTCGAGATCTTTCGAGGTCATCGAAGGATATAAACCATCCTTCGATGACATCCTTCGAAGCAATCAACCTTACAAACATAGTGTTGACTGTTTGGCCAAGTCAAACCAGGAGAATGGTTGACTTGGTCAAACTGTATTCAAACACATATACAACACAACAAAAGACGTAAACACGACAGACAAAAGACATCGTTTTATAACATTACAAAATACAGACAAAGTACAGACACAAGTGCACCAACAAACTCCCCCTTGGCTGTAGCTTTGTCTCGATCTTCGTGTCTTTAAGTCTCGGACGTCCTTTCAACTGTCAAATGATGTGATGACCATGCACTTCCCGCATTAACCAGGAGATTGAAGCAGTACAAGGCCATCTTCTGAAACTTCATTGCCTGTTCACGATCTCTAACCAGGTAGTTGATCTCGTGATCCTTAAGAATAATAATATCCGACCTGGACATGTTAGTAATCCACATCGGATCTATTATTCGAAAGTTCTCTTGACTATCTCGGAATAAGATCACGGCTTCACCAGTATCCGCATCATAGACCCAGCAACGAAAGTTTCCTAGAAAGTCAGTCTTCATTTTCAACAAAGGTATCTTCTTCATCACTTTTGGAGGATCATAAACCAAACGATATCGAGCAGTGTTTGTTTCTGGATCAAGTGTAAATCTGATCTGCTCGTATCGAGGAAACTGCGGCTTGTATAACGGATCCTTCCAACCCCTTCTTCTTTCCAACCTGATCTTCTTTGCAAACAGATCCACCATCTTGTCTTCGACTCGATTGATAACATCTAGTTGAGCTAAAACTGCAACATCATAGTACGGAAGTGACAGAATGCTTAGAAGAGTCCTAAAATACTGAAGACCACTTTCTCGTTTCACGACCATGCAGTGAAGTTCCTTAACGAACATCCAACTAATGATACGACCCCGAGCCTGATTCTTTTCCAGACTCATATAATTAACCTGATCCAACAGAGCGAGCGGAGGAGGATTCCTAGCTAGGAAATCCGCTCGCCATTCATTCACTGTCTTCTCACGGTTTTCTTGAGCTGTCGGAGAATCTGAAGAAAGATTGGCAAATTCTGCTGTCTTTTCTGCCATATACTCATCATTAAGAGCATTAACCTCCGTATTATCTTGCCCAACATAGACAGGACGTTCAGGATCCGAACCGATGAAGATTTCATCAATTGTAGAGAAATCGGTTTGGTCCTGAACCAACGGAGTAGCATCAATCATGCTCACATCAACTTCATCCAATTCTGTCAGAGCCAGTACCTGTTCGTCAGACATTTCGGTAACATGTTCTCCCTCTTCTAACAGTTCACCCGTGACTGGATGATATTGAAGAACACCTGAGGATTCAGGGAGATCTGCAAACGTTTCTGGTTCCAGACTAACATGCTCATGCCCTATAGAAGTTTCTAGTGTTTCTGTCTGCTCAGATGGGCCAGTAGTAGCTGTTGGAGGAGCAGAAGGAGCATCTTGAGATGTACCAGATCCACCTGCAGCACCGGATGCAGTTGCACCGGAACCTGAGGCAGCTGGTTGATCCGGATTTGCTGCATCATCATCCTTGTCATCCTCACGCCTTGAGGGTATGATGCCTAATGCATTGCATCTTTCATTCCACAGCGTACCCACTTTCTGATTAATCTTCTTGAAGTTTGCGTACACAGGCTTGAAGCCTTCTATTAAACGATCATCGCGATTTTTATAGCGCTCTGACAGCTCTTCATGCTTCTGCCTTAGTGCTTTTGCCTCATTCTCCAACACAGTACTATGCCTTTTCATTATCTCGACCTCCCTATCACGAGCCCTGTTGGCTTCTTTTAACCTTTCGATCTCTATAGCCTGTGCATTTATCTTAAGATTCTGGGCATCAACAATTGAGACTAACTTGTTGTGTGCCTCCACATCCCGTGTTCGTTGCACACGATACTCTTCAATCGTTCTTGTATGCCGACCGACTATAGAACCCAATTCACTGACTTGTTCAATCAGGAACTGAAACTTTTCAGCTTCAGATAAAACAGACAAAGTCTCTACCAGAGTCGGTCGCGAAGGCTCAGGTCCTGAGGAGCCAGACTGACCAGCCTGACCAGAAGCACCTGTGGGACCAGTAATAACAAGAGGAGGTCGGACATGTGTACCTGAGGCGGGAGTTGCAGGCGGCTGTTGATCAACAGACACCGTGCGCGTCCCAGAAGACCTCTGAGGAGAAGACATCAGGTCCAGCGTCTCTGATGCAGTCAGTTGATCACTAACAGGAGCCAGCTGTTGCTCTGGAGCAGTTGAAAGCTGAATAGAAACAGGAATAGAGGAATCACCAGCCTTTTTCTTTGACACACGAGTACCCTGTCTTTTTGCTTTCCTCTTTCTAATAAAACCCGGAGCAGCAGGGATATAATCCTCATCTTTGTCAGATTCTCCAGTTCTAACCGTCTTCTCTATTCGTTCAAAACGGAGATTCCCGCGATTATCATAGACCTTTCGCATCCCTGGAGGAGGAGGATTATCATCCTCAGAAGACGAACCATCGTCACCAGAACCTCCTTCATCTTCAGAAGATGAACTGCTTTCATCTATCAACTTCCTCGGCTCGTCCGCCTTTCCTTTGCCTTTGTCAGTTGCAACATTGCCTGACTGACTAGCAGGACCACCATCTCCACCTGCACTACCGCCTGTTTCAACAACTACAGTACCACCATCACCACCTGCACTAACATGAGCATCAGGATCAACAAACACTCCCTGAACCTCTTCAGCAGCAACATTCACATCGACTTCAACATGTGCTGCAGCACTAGAACTGCCAGCAGACTTCCTGCTCGATGCTTTAATACCATGCTTAGCCCCAAGCTGCGTATTAGCCAAAGCGATTAACCTGGGCTCTTCATCATCAGAATCACTCGCAGCTCGACGCCATTTGTTGTTCTGCGGTGCCTCGTAGTTCGGAATATCGAGATGACCAATAAGCTTTCTAATTGGATCCGATTCCGTATATGCGGACATGGACTTGAAGATCAGTAGAGTACGCTCATTCATCGGATTGACAGGTAGAACATCTGCTTCAGCTTTAGGAAGATCAGGAATCTGATCATCAATCATCATCTGCAGAAATCTAGGATACAGCCAAAACTTGGTAGATGTTCGTTGAGTAGCTGACGGGAGTGGCCTTCAAGCATTTTCCTTCAGATTGTCGAAAATATAACGAGATATGTTGAACGGCTTATTCAGAATCAAAGCCGTAAACAATCCCGTTAAATCAATCGGCGACAGATCATATCCAGATCTTTTGTTGCTCAGGCAGTGAATAAGGATATGCAACAAGAGCTTGTATCGAAGCGGCATAAACTTCTTGTTGATCTGATTTGCAAGAACGTTGTCGCTGTACCGTAGCCTCATCAGTAATCCCCGCTGACATTGTAAATCAATAGAAGTAGAATCTTCTGGTTGATCTCCAAGCTGCAAACGTGCTCTGATGGTGTTTTCTGTAATTACCACGGGTCTCCCAGCAACTGATCCATTAATCACTTCCTTATTCTCCACTGTTTCAACCACAGCCGAATTCCAGAACTCCTTTATATGAGACTGATAAGCAGTGTGCTGTGTAGTGATTGCATAGTTGATACGAGCGCGATGAAGGTACTCCATAATTCCCGTGAATTCTGGACTGATCTTGCCTTCCGGTTGTAAATAAGCAGCCATGTTATGTCTAGGTTCAGACATAGATTCAACCTCAGATTTTTCCTTCTTTGTTGGCTTTGCCCGTTCCTTCCTCACTTTCGGTGCCATTTCTGTACATCAAAACATTGACACGTAATGAGAAAAAGTCAAACAGTCAACAAGGATTTCACACTTAGAAAAATTTCAATTTCTTGAAAAATTTCTAAGTGTTAAATCCTCGAAGGATGCCATTAGATCATCGAAGGATTGAAACATGGCACGAAGGATGACTGACTGTTCGAAAGATGTTACTTTCCTCGAAGGATGAAATTCCTTATCGAAGGATCATCTTTCGAAGAATCAAGGATTTGAAAGATATCTTGATCATTCGAAAGGTCTGACCAATCGAAAGATGGATCCTTCGAGAGACTTAACATCTTTCGAGTCTCAATTCGAAAGATACTTTACAGCACATCTTTCGAGGTTGAGTATCAACATCCTTCGTGTTGATTTCCGGCAACTGTTCATCGGCGATTTTCCGGCGGTCATTTTTAAGTGTGTTTCCGGTGAAAGTTTTAAGTGGGTTTCAAGTGTGATTCATACCAGATAAAAACTACACTAAACACCATTTAAAAACATCAACTATTTAGACCAAACCGAACACTAATCCAACCCGGATAATAACCACAACCCAAAACCCCAAACAAACTCTGTTTAATCCAACCCACAATCCTTGACAACAAGATTCAACCAAAACCTGTTATGAACATTATACTTATCAAAACAAAACTTATCATTAACATGTTTATAACATTTGCACATTACATCCATCACATGTCATTCATCTTTTTCAAAAGTTCAAGAACAAGGAAAAATTAGAAATACATGATCAAAGAGGATTATCCTAAGTCAATGTTGTTTATAAACTGTATTAGGGATATCCTACCAAGAGTGTCGTTATAAAACAGATAGTCTAAGCTTTGTTTTGATTTTGACAGAGTTTCGGGATGATCAGAGGTTTTTGAGTGATGAAGTTTGAAACTGTTATGTTGTTGTGAAGAAGATGACACCTTTATATAGTCTGACCTCGAAAGTCGAACCATCACGAAGGATCCATGACCTTTCGAAAGATGTAAAGGTGATTCGAAAGATCAACTTTGGGTCGAAGGATCCCTATCTGGATCGAAAGATACCAGATATTTGAAAGATCTGGATCGAAGGATACCAGATATTTGTTGTTATCCTTCGAAAGATATCTTTCAACCTTATCCATCTTTCAACAAGATCTGATCAGCTCGAAAGATCAATTTGGTCAAATCCTTCGTTGACCAATTCATCTTTCGACTGAGATGATTGACTTTCATTGACTTTCATTGACCATCTGATCTTTCGAGGGCCATTGCTTCCTCAAAGGATCAGATTTCCACCAACACTTTGGATTTTTGGGAATTTCCAATTCAAACCCTTCAAATTTTTGAGGTTTTCAGAAATGACCATTTTGAAAAATTGTCCGTTATGAAGTTTTGCAAAGGTTAGTTTTATGAAGTATCTCGGCTTGCCAGGTATCGGATCGAGCACCAACATCAGTTAATCAAAAATAATATTAAATTGAAAATCTTTTTGGATTTTTTATAAAATAAAAGACAACAATTTTAATATCCTTTGAATGTTATCAAACGACATCACCGCTAATGTCGTGCTGATATGCACCAAACGACAAAACTGTTTAAAATAAAGCAGTAAATAAATATGTACAAACACACAATATTTTTGCGAGTTTCTGGCGAAGAGAATCATATCAGCTTGCGGTCTTTTGTCAAAACACATTTCCTTTTAAAATTCTTTTACAGGAGTGGATAAGTATTCTACCACAATTACCGATATTGTTATCCACTTAAACTCAGCGATCAAGTGTAATCATAATACAATGAAATACATTTAAGGTATGATTTATACTTACCGACCGGTGTTCATCCACTCACGACACATTCCCGTATCAAGGTATGCACGAGAGTTCATCTTACTGGGGAGTATACCATTTATCATCCGTTTTTAACGTATATAACATGTGAACAAGTCACTTATTTGAATTGAAAACAAGCCCTATGTGATAGAATCACTTATTGATGAGGAACTTGATTTTCGATGCATGAGGGCACAGGAGCAAGTCCGTGAACAGGTCAGTACTTCCGTACAGCAGAGAGACGAACTTGACTCCCGGATAAATGTGATATTTTATCACTTATTTTGTTATGGACATGTGATTGTTTATCACTTATTGAGGTCGAATGCAGTATGAATATGTACACGTATGTATGGTATCATGGAAGAACTTAGACTTTGTCTTTAATAGAAACAACCATGATACCCAGATGATAAACAGCATAAACCCCGAATATCTCAGAACCTCGGCAATCTATCAAACGAAATTTTGGTACTAAGACCATATGCCAATGAGCGGTTCCCACGCGGTTTTCAGTTCGTTATGTTTATATCTCCTGCATACTTTAAAATGATCGTGAGTCTACCGGTACATCATTAGTAGAGCTACTTATCATTTTCTTTTCTTTTGATTTCTAGAAGCATGTTTCAACCGACCTCTGATGTAATATCACTTTCTCTTATATTACCAAGAAACTCATTTTTGTTTTTCTATTGTTTTTGTGTTTTTCTGAATTTTCTCCCCCTTAAATACAGAAAGTAAATAAATTAAAGACATATTTTTGTATTTTTGTGATTTTTCAATGTTTTTGTATTTTTCTTGAAACTTTCTCCCCCTAAAATTCAAAAATAAAATAAAGTAAAAACATATTTTTGGATTTTTGGTTTTAGAAAAATATTTACAAAAACGATATCCTGATGTCGGTTACTCTTGCTTCACCTTTATGCCGTTTACCAAAAGTAAATAATCAAATCTTGATTTATCAAATGCTTTGGTAAAAAGGTCGGCACGTTGGTGATCGGTATGAATGTGAACCACATCGATAAGTCTCTTTTCAAAGCAATCACGTATGAAGTGATATTTAATATCGATGTGCTTAGTTTTTGAGTGCTGTACAGGATTTCTAGTGATCTGTAAAGCAGCTTCATTATCAACATAAATAGGAGTAGTTAGGAATTCAAAACCGTAGTCCCGCATCTGTTGTTGGATCCATAGAACCTGGGAGCAGCAACTAGACGCAGCAATGTATTCCGCTTCACATGTAGATGTAGCCACACATGTCTGCTTCTTGCACTGCCAAGTGACTAGGCGATTGCCTAAGAACTGACATCCTGCTGTAGTTGATTTGCCATCTTTCTTGCAGCCGCCGAAATCAGAATCACTGTAAGCCTTGAGATCGAAGTTATCATCCTTAGGGTACCATAACCCGGTGTCAGGGCAACCCTTCAGATAACGAAAAATCCTTTTGACAGCAGCATAGTGAGAGACCTTCGGATTCGCTTGGTACCTAGCGAGAAGACAAGTTGGATACATAATGTCGGGTCTTGATGCGGTGAGATACATTAAGGATCCAATCATAGCACGATAAAGTGAAGAGTCTACAGCATCCCCTTTTTCATCCGGAGTAATCCCGTGATTCTGCGGAAGAGGAGTAGAAATTGGTTTCGAATCGGACATCTGGAACCGGCTCAAGATGTCTCCGACGTACTTGGTTTGATGGATAAAAATTCCAGATTCGGACTGATTAACTTGCAAACCCAAGAAGAACGTCATTTCACCCATCGCACTCATCTCGAATCGATCTTGCATCACCTTCTCAAATTCCTTGCATAACTTATCATCAGTAGAACCAAAGATAATGTCATCGACATACACCTGTACCAACAGAAGATCTTCACCTTTTTCCTTGATGAAGAGGGTACAATCGATCAAACCCCGTCTAAACCCATTGCTCAGCAGGTAGGTAGACAGTGTCTCATACCAGGCCCGAGGTGCTTGATGAAGACCATATAACGCCTTGTTAAGCAGTAAAACCCTATCAGGATGTAATGGATCTTCAAACCCCGGTGGTTGCTCGACATATACTTCCTCTTCGACTACTCCGTGAAGAAAAGCACTTTTAACATCCATCTGGTACACCTTGAATTTCTTGAAGGATGCGTAGGCTAGAAAGATTCTAATAGCCTCCAGACGAGCAACAGGTGCATACACTTCATTGTATAGCTATGGATTTCATAACAAAGCTCCCGCCCACGCCATCAGGTCACGACGGTATTTGGGTCATAGTTGATCGTCTAACGAAATCAGCCCACTTTTTGCCTATACGAGAAGACTACAAGGTGGAGCGACTAGCCCAAATCTACACCGACGAGATCATTCATAATCATGGTACGCCTCGTGACATCATTTCAGACCGCGACGCTCGGTTCACTTCGCGATTGTAGGAAACGTTTCAAGCGGCCCTTGGTACGTCGCTTAATCTGAGTACTGCATTCCACCCTCAAACCGACGGACAGACTGAAAGAACGATCCGTACTCTTGAAGACATGCTCCGAGCGTGTGTTATAGATTTTGGTGGTAGTTGGAACAAACACCTGCCATTGGTGGAATTCTCGTACAATAACAGCTATCATGCCAGCATCCAAATGGCACCTTTCGAGGCTTTGTATGGTAGAAGATGTCAATCGCCTATTGTGTGGCACGAGATCGGTCACTCGCAATTAACCGGTCCCGATATTCTACAAGAAACGACTGACAAAATCCACCAGATAAGAGACAACTTGGTAAAAGCTCGGAACAGACAGAAAAGTTACGCCGATAAAAGACGCAAGCCCCTTGAATTTGAAGTTGGTGACTACGTACTCCTAAAGGTATCACCTTGGAAGGGTGTAGTCCGATTCGGCAAGAAAGGGAAACTCGCGCCTCGATATGTTGGACCTTTTAGGATTCTGGAAAGAATCGGAAAAGTCGCCTACAGACTCAAGTTACCGGAGGAACTCAGTAACGTCCACCCGACTTTCCACGTCTCTAACCTCCGAAAATGCCTTGCTGATCATGATCTAATCGTACCACTCGACGATCTTCAGGTCAACGAAACGTTACACTTCGTGAAAAAGCCTGTTGAAATCATGGATCGCCAAACCAAGCAGCTCAGGCGCTCTCGCATCCCGATCGTGAAGGTCCGATGGGAAGGCAAGCGAGGCGCGGAATTCACTTGGGAACTCGAAAGCGAAATGAAGGCCAAGTACCCGCAGTTGTTTAAATAAATAGATCTGAAGCATCAAATTGGTAAATCACGGTGTCGTGTAGCCTTCGAGCCTAATTTCGGGACGAAATTCCCTAAACAGGGGGAGGCTGTAACACCTCGTGTTTTCAAATGTCAAAGTCAAAGTCAAAGTCCAAGTCAACTTTGACTTTCTTTGACTGTAGATAGGCGATTTTGTGTTTTAGTTGTATTATGTGGAGTAAGTGTTGTAATCAGCAGGAACCGAAGTAATCGAATGTGTTTTAACGCGAACCGATCTACGACTGTGAATGATAGGAAGTAACAATGCGATAAAGATAACCAATCAGTAATCAAACCGATCTAACAATCAATCGAACTTGAGACTCGAATTATGCGAATTGTGGTATTATTATACGTGTGTGTGTGCCTTATGTGTTACTTGTGCGTGCTTACTTTATGTTTGGTGTGGTATTCAAACAAATCAATCGAAAATCGAATCGAAACTCGAAAAGCAATCGAACTCAATCGAAACCGACATCGAAACGTGACTTATAGAAGATTGTATGTTAGATATAGTGGCTGGGATTAAAATTAATTTGACTAGGAACGCTATCGTATCCGTATCATCGTCCATCGAAATCGAAACGTCGAAAATCGTCGCAAAATACTCGAAGTGCGTGGCGGATCGAACAGGAAGCATCCTGATCGAACAGGCCAGCCGATCGGCTAGCACCTTGCCAGCCGATCGAGCAGCCCACTCGATCGGAGCTCCCAGCCGATCGGCTGCCACTTTCCTCTTTTGGAGGCCTATAAATAGGGCTGTCATTGTCATACTTTCCATTTTTGGAAAGCTCTGACCGAACCAGCTATCTTCTTCACCTTTTCTCAGATTTCTCTCAATCCCGGTAAGTTTTCACTCTGATTCTTGTACGTTCTTGATCATTGCTTGATTCTACACCTTTCTATCTTTAAAAACTTGGATTTTAACCATGAAATCATCAAGATCTAAGTGTTCTTCGGTGATGTCATCATGGTGTTCTTGAAGAACACAATGTTTTGGCCTCATTCCACTATGATTAGCTTAGATCTAACCGATTTCCACATAAACAAGTTAAGATCTATCAAAGATCTAAACATCCACAAGTTGTGAAGGATTGAAAGAAGGAATTCCAACTTTCTTTCAACTCTTTTACACTCAATGCCTTCAAACCGGTAGAAACGGAGTTTGCACCGGCTAACTAATCATTCGAATAGTTAAAAGGTTCAAGACTCAGATTCTACGAACAAGGTTCACCGATTTCGGGTTAAACTCTAAACCGACATTCCGAACCATCCACCGGCCGGACTTGGGTGATTCCTGTTCGAGCCAAGGGAACAAGTAGGAACGAGGGTTATCATAGTTCAACACGTTGTCAAGTTACCTTGAAAGAATGACAAATAAACAAACAGCCAAGTGTTAGACGAAAGGCCGACCAGGTCAGAAATGTTGGCCGAACAGCTAGGCTGTTCGAACAGCCCAGCCGATTGGACATGCCAGCCGATCGACTGGGCCAGCCGATCGGCTAGCACAGGGTCCCACACCTTCCAAAATTTCATGAGGTATAGTATTGACGAAGTAGTGTTCGATCGAACATGTCACTCGATTGGTAAACATTACTGTTCGGATCATGAGATACTGTGATTCAACCCTTAATCGTTTTCACAACTCGTTCGTGGTAGGGAATGTCAGCCGATCGAACAGACTGTTCGATCGAGTGACATTCAGTGGAGGACCACTCCTGAAGTTCCTAGTCGATCGAGTAAGCTAGCCGATCGAGTGAGCTAGCCGATCGAGCGAACCGCTCGATCGACCGACTTGAAAGGTAGGAACACTTCAGTGTTCTCAAATGCTGCAACGAAAACTTCAAAAGTTCAAATCCTCAAACACAAACACACCAGAGGAAGAAACGATCCACTCGAATGGTCCAGCCGATCGAGCCTACCGGCCGATCGAACGGGACTGTCCGATCGGATATACCAGCCGATCGAACGGGTCGTCCGATCGAACCTGCCGTTCGATCGACCTGCCCATTCGATCCATCTATACTTGTTTACTTTTCCGCGTTACTTATCGTTATGCTATCGAACTATTCAGGCTAATCTTACTCTCAGCGCTCCCTTCAATCCACAATCAATCACTGTGAGTATACTCGAACCCTTTTTGCTTTTAGCACTTTTGGGTGTTACATACGTTACCTATCAAATCACAATCAAACACAAACTATTTGAACGCTGACCATTTGCATGTGCTACTTGACTAAATGAATGCTGTTTATTATGTTTACACGTGGAATGCTATCTACCTGCCTTAGCAACATAGTACTATAGTTTGGACTCAGCACCCGTTCACACGGGGGTTGTTAAGGACAAATACTTGCATGGATTACGGTGGTAATCATGTATTGCGAACTGTCTCGGACGGTCAACCCGCAGTCGTTGGTACCGATGGTCCCATGTCGATAGTTAACATGCATCGTTTTCCTCTGTGTACGTGCCTGGTTATGCGTAAACTATTCGAACTCTATATGCTATTACTAAACTTGTGTGCTCACCTTTACATTTTATGTATTGGCTTTATTTTAACGTATGTGACAAGTGTTTAAGGTGTTAGCTTACTAGGAAAGCGAGGCAATAATAAAGCTTTAGAGCCCATCTAGCAGTTGTAGGTCGTAGCCTACCTAGGGGTCTCTAGAAGCGAATAAACTATAGCCATGGAGCCGTTGGAGTTGTTCGATCAAGCATCTATGGCGCTAGTTGTCTGTAGATCTTGTCCGGATGAGTCTTAATGACTCTGGGCAGTACTTTTAAACATTTGGTTTGTAATAAATTGAATCTGAGTTGTCGAAACAGTACTATTTGTTTAGTTGTATTCTATGATAACTTGTTTATTTATTTGGGATACGGTATGGGACGTATCACTTAACTGAATTTGTAATAATAGTTGTTGTGGAAACTTCTGGACAATCTGTTTCGCTCAGTGCTGCGCCCCTATGATTCCGCCATCGGTTGGGGTGTGACATGTGCATATATGTATATATCACACAATAATATCTTATTACAACATTCTAACATAAAATACATTTATTACAAAATATGCACATGTGCATATTAAATTAACATGACAATCTATGCACATGTGCATAACTATATATCACACAAACTTACCTTAATAACATATTCTGTTAAACATCTGATGTAAACATATGCACATGTGCATGACAATATTTCTCATAATACACACCAAAGTTTGAATCAACAAATTATTAATAATATAAAGAAGTACGAACGAATTGTGTAACTTGCAAAATGTCACGAGAACTCACATGTGCATATTGAATTATTTTGACAATATATGCACATGTGCATAACTATATATCACACAAACTTACCTTAATAACACATTCTATTAAACCTAGTTAAATCTATGATGTAAACATATGCACATGTGCATAACAAAATATATCACAATACACAATGAAGTTTGAATCACCAAATTATATATCATATAAAGAAGTACGAACGAATTGTATAAACTTGCAAAGTGACTCGAGTTATATGTTATATGACAGAGTTCTATGACAATATCTATGTTACATTGCACAATATCTATGTTAAACCGCATATGTAACGGTGATTATGACAGTGATTTCCGACTATACTGACATATTGACTATTATTATAATCGCGTTGCCCTAATTAGGAACGAAATAGAGATCCACAATGTTTTTAATCACGTTGCCATAATTACAAATGGATGAAGAATATACGATCGATGATTATGTTCCTAATATAAATTATACGACTCATTATGGACGAATTTTAGGAACTAACCTCAATTATATGACGAAATCTGAAATATATGCTTGTAAAATATCAAATCTTCGATAAAATGTCACTCCAAATGCTTTGAAATGGTGAACTGATGATGGTGAATGTGATTATGTATTTGAGTCGATGATGTATTTGTTTGTAACAGACGAACTGATTCGATATGATGGTGAAATGTTGAGATAATCGTGAAAGAGAATCAGATTCAGATTGGGGAGATAGATTGGGGATATTTCCTGGATGTGAAAGATAATATTGGATATAGTTAATTTTCTGATTGAATTCCGATCATATGCGCTTGTTTTAAAAGTTGTTTGGGTATTTACAAAATTGCCCCCTGTTCACATTGGTTCTCGCATGAACCCTACCCTATATGTGTATATATATATGCGTCTAGTACAAACTAGAACTGAAATTTAAAATTACAATACTAGTATGCATCCGTAGCTATTTATCTATATATATTTTTTTTCAACTATACACACATATATATTTTATTATTATTATTACTACTACTACTACTATCCCTGATAGGGGTTCATCCAGAATTGCATGTTGCGCTCGTCATATTTCCAGACGAGTCACTCCCCTATCTGCCTCATCCTTTCACTTCCTTCTAAAATCTCCTCACCAAAGGTGCGGAGTTCTTGCACATTCTCAGTGCTCATGGGGGGTGCGAGTGCTGGTATCGGGTCTGGGAACTGGGGCATGGGTTCTTCGTAAGGGTACGAGTTTTCTAGAATCTCCCTGATATATTGATCATTATCATAATATGGGTCTAGAGGGTCCAGGTCTACGTAAGGTGCTAGGTTTTGCATGGGTTCGTCTGGTATTGGGTAGCCTTGCTCATAATTCCTATGGTCGTCAAACCATGGGTCATAGTCTGGGGGATGGGGTGCTGGTACTCTAGGGAACTCAGTTGGGTCAAAAGCAGGCATTGGGATTTGGTATTCTGGGTTGGCTTCAATTTCCATAGGTTGTGTGGGAAATAGTGGTAACGGCTGGGGTGCTATGAGTTGCTCTAGATTCGGGTCGGCAGCTGTGGTTGCTAGTATGTGGAAGTTGCAAGTCTCCTATTGATTATATCCTGAAAGTTCATTTCTCTATTTGCAGCTGCTAAGGCTCTCTGCTGTTGTAACTTTTTCATCATTTTTCTACGTTCGTGAGCTCCTCTGCTGAACCATCCTCTCTTCTTGGGAGGGAATGGCTCTTCAGATTGTGCCTTGAACACGAAAATCCCATCTTCGGTATCAGTCGAATACCCCGAGGGGGTAGGCTGTGAAGAGGTGCCTTCGTCCCAAGGTGAGCTGGACAACTGACGGTAAGCGTCTGAAGGTCCTTGGTCGCTCATACTGTAAACTAACAAATTGTCAAATAACAGCTAAACAATAACATACAGATATACACGTAATCACGTAGATTATTTCCTAACAAAATCAATAAATTTTGGTGTCAGCAGAACACTTATATGGCTGAAATTAGTGTCTTAGCTCTGATACCACCTTCTGTCGCAACCCCGTCCCCTATCTACCCGGGAACGGGCGGCCGCGAGCCAGTATCAGTGGTATCGGTGTTTATCAATTTTGGCAGCGGAAATTTCATCCGGACCGTAGTTAGGAAATATTTTATCAGAGTAAAACACCACATTTTATATTAATAAATATATTGGGATAAAACCCAAGTTTTCATTACAAACTGATTTATAGGGATAAACCCTATTTTATTGAAATAAAACATCTTCTTTATTTAGGTAACTTTTGTAGCCTCTTTTTCCAAGCCTTCAGTGTTGTCCAGCTGGCTTCTATTTGGCTTTCACATTTTGTTACCTGAAACGCGTTTAAAAATATTTTGTCAGTGGGAAATACTGTGAGTGAATCCCAGTTTAATCAAGAAGAGTTTTATCATTTCAAAGTATTGAGAGCGATTACAATGTTTATATCTACACAATTACTCATTCAGTATTGTCAATCCTGACTGGTTGGTCATATTACACGTTGGCTAACTCGTTGTCCAATGGTAACGTGTTCCACATTTTGTATACAAAACCCCAACATACCGGCAGTAATTGAAGAATTACAAAGACTCAATCACTGCTAATTATAATTTAAAATAATTAAGATTTTGTAAAAACATTTTACAAAAAGGAGATTACTCACATTGCAACTTTAGGGTTTTTTCTGTGATTTTCCTGGTTATAATCTATTAATTAAACAATGCACACGCGTTAGTATAATAACCCAATATTTACATTAGTTATACCCTCCCCGAGACAGAACTCCAACGACTACGTCGGGCAGAACCTCGACAGCCGTTACGGAGCACTAGATCAATCGGGCAACGTATCTAATACGTAACCAGGGGTTATGATACTTACAACGAGGCAGAACTTCGTTAATTAGGGGGGTATAATGCTCGGGTATAGTGATTGCTATGTAGAATTGAGAGAGAAAGAAAAGTTATGAGCGAGTTGGGACTGAAGGTCGATGGCCTCCTTATATAGGGCCTGATTTCGAGTTTGTCGCGCCCTGCGAAGGCCACACAAGGGGCTTACGCGCCCCGTGATGTAGGCTGGGTAGGCCCTAGCTTGGCCCGGTCACCGCTCTAGCCTCGACACGTGTTGACACGTGGCAGCTCCCGGTGCCGCCTCTTGTCCTCTCGCTCGCGGCTCGCGTAAGATGAAGAGCAAGTCTTCGCGGCCCGCGAGAGACTATATAATTTTATTTTTATTTTATTTTTAATTGTATAAAGGTATTTAGGGCCATTATTCGTATACGGGGTTTATTTTAAGATGTATATGGGTATTCTAAATATTTTAGGGGTGTCGGGAATATTTTAGGAGGGTTGTTATAGCTGTCGCGCCAAATTGTTCTACGAATTACACAATGAGCTGTGATTTTATAACTGAGCTTAATGCCGATGTTCAAGGTATGATGTGAGAAATTATTTTTGCGACAGAGTATACTTTGAACCGTTTGTCGAGCAACAAGGGGGAGCTTTCATTGTACAAGGATCATGTTCAATTTTACATGAATAGTTCAGGATATATAGTTTGTTGCCCCAGCTCCTAGCATGAGGATGTTGATTACAAGTTGAAAGGATCTGGATCTGGTAAGTATCCCATAAGAGTTCATGTTGATTACAAGTCGAAAGGATCTGGATCTGGCAAGCAATTAAAATCGAAACACTAGTAGGCTGTTGAAAATACAAAAAAGAAATTGGAGGCGAAAGAAAGAGAGTGTAAGAATTGTAAAAAATTTGGATATTATGCATCCACATAGAAGGACCTGGTAATTAAAAGAAGATCTACACGGTCTTCGAGAGCAAACACAAGTGATTAATAGCTTTAGCGTTTTTACTAAGATTTTGTTTTTATTTTTTATTTTCAATAGTGTATTATTGAGAACAAGATTTTGAGAAGAATAGCTTTTGGCATTTTTTTTGTTAATACTATAATTACTTTTAGCCGTCTTTTTTTCAGCTATTGAAATTGCCTCAAACCATTTAATACACAAATCTTGGCCTTTTCATAGATAATAGTTTTTTCATTCATAAATGATAAAACGTAAAACATAAGAAAACAAGACTCCTAGTTAAAATGTCATTAAACATAAAAACATCATTCAAAACTCGTCATACGATGGGATTACGTCTGAGAAGTATCCATCACTCGCCTCATCATCTTCTTCTTCTTCTTCCTCTTGTTCTGATTCTTGCTCAAAATTTTCATCTTTATCTTCAGTTTGTATGGCGTATTAATCTTGTAGTGCTTGATGTCTCCATTTAAACATTTAATCCAACGAAGCCATTGCTGGGTTTATCTCAGTGTACAAACATCTTGAATTGCATAATTGTTCTGTAAACCCAATAGTCTCTTTGGTTAGTGTGTTTTCAACTATATTGTCATCTTCCTGCCCGTCGTTCCACACAACCGCCACCAATTGATATCCATCATCATAATGCCATGATTCAATGATTGGCTCGACAATTTAATTTGCATTATTATCTAGAAATCTTCTTCTCAATCTCCTTATCAGAGTCACTGTTTTCTCACACAAGTTATCGAGAGGAATGCCAAGTTCTAGTATCCCCCTTTGAACATCTTCTTCCATGTTCATTATGGCGTTTCACCTTTCTTCTGGTGTCGAATATGATAACAAACATATTGATTGATGCGTTGAACCTCCAAGAAACGATGTTTGCCATTTTTTTCCTGTGTGTTTTTGAAGTTTTTGATATTTGGCGTTATGTAGAGAATGACGTTTGTTTTTTATTATGATCAATTCAAGGGATGGTTTATTTCTTTATAGAGTTAGCTGCCATTTTCGTCCCTGTGGTTTGGTGAAAAATGCCAATTCAGTCCAAAAAAAGTTTTGCGCCAGTTCCATCCTCAACATTTTTGAAACGTGCCACTCCAGTCCAAAAATATAACGCCTTGCGTCAGTTCCGTCCTCAGCGTTTTCAACGGCGCGTTATCTTTTTGGACTGAAATGGCATGTTTCAAAAATGTTGAGGACGGAACTGGCGCAAATTTTTTTTGGACTGAAGTGACATTTTCCACCAAACCACAAGGATGAAAATGACAGTTAACTCTTCTTTATATAATGACGTTTTCGGTGCATGTGTTTAGGCGGGAGTTTTTTTTTTTTTTACAATAAATGAAAATCAATAAAATTTCAGGCATTTCAGAGGCTTTATCATTTATGTGACAATGATTTGGCGTTTTCTCCTTTTCAGTCAAAAGACCCTTTTACCCTTAATAAATTCCGCATTTTTATGAGAGTTATTGATATTTACAAAAGTGTCACCGCTTTATTGTAGTCCGTAGATTGTATTGATCAAACGGCTGGGAATCATTCTCAGCGTTGTCACACTTTTAGACGTTTTCTCCAAATTCTATCCCTTAATATCACAAGAGAGATAAAATGGTAAAGGACAAGTTCTTTATGCATCAAGAGTATACCAAATGTATTATAGAATTTCTTAAATATCTTAAAATAGAGGTTAAATTACAACTATATAGGGATGAGCACGGTATCCGTTCGATACCGAACCGGTACCGGTACCGAAAAGTGGGAAAAGTGGGTACCGGTACCGGTACTGAATACACCGGTTCGGTACCGGTATTTACCAGTGTTTTACCCGTAAATACTGGTACCGTACCAGTACCGATACCGAAAAATAAAGAAAGTGGGTACCGGTACCGAATATACCCGGTACGATTCGATACCGGTACCCGATACCAAATACTCATCCCTACAACTATATACTAAAAAGATGCTTTATAAGGTAATAGAGTTTAATCTTAATTAAAATGTATATTTTGCTGAGTGATACCATAAGCTTATTTTAATAAAATTAATTCATTAACCATATAATTTATGTAATCTCTTGCCAGTTAAAAGGAAAAGAAACGAACAAATTACATTCAACACTTTGATAAAAGACATCCGTTTTCTAGTTAAGGATCAAGATCCAAAAGTAGTTGGAACTCAACATCTGTGTTAGTACAATGTAGTGAATGTTGTCTTTGAATTTTGATGAGAAGAAATCAATGACTAGTATACTAAACATTGGATACGTGAAAAATGAGTAAGAAAAAGATTAGCTAACTCGATTTGAAATGTCTCGTTTTAGATCTAAGTCATTTTCATTTTGTTTTATTTTATTTTATTTTCTGTTTTGGTTACTTAAGATCAAAGTTAATGTTTTGAGCGACTTAAAACTGAACATCACTAATATTTTTAGTAATTTTCATTTTTCTGTAGCTAATAAAAGCTCTCATATGTAAAGTTTAAAACGAAAGAAAGATGCCTTAGTATAAGCTTCGAGATAAGCTAATTATTTACGTAAATAAAGTATGATGGGTGTTGGTATGCCGTGAGGATGATGACTAGAAAGTTGCAAGTATGGTAAATAAGCGATAACACTTAGCCACTGTTATTTCTTATTTATTGGTACTACTGGGTTCTAGAATATGATACATCATGTGAATACTAATTACCTTGTTCTTTGATAAAAGCTTTAATAAAATATTCATTTTTAATCATGAATTGAGAAGATTCTACTTATAGGAAATAGAAATTACCTCTCCGGCGAGAACCGGGTAAGATGGGGTATATAATATGTCAAACAAGTGACAGAATTCCTTAAATAGTATCATGACCTGATATCTGGCTTGTTTTTCGGAACATGAATCTTTTAAATACATTAACCTTATGCAAGGTTTGTATATTACAATATGTGAAATATATGATTATATAGATATGTATATCTATAAGGAAATCCAAAAACCATAAGGATTGATAATTTAAAATACATCACGAGCCTGTATGTCAATAATAATTCCAGAATTTTTATCAGGAATCTCTTGTATACATCTATAATTCCGATATCGAACATTATTTCGTTTGATCATCTGTCCTTAACTCGTGCAACAAGAAGTATATGAACCCTTTATGTTGGGATGCCATCGAAAATATAAGAATTCCCTTTGCGTTACCTTAGATTATTAACGCATTAGGAAACATGTAGCTAAAGTTGTGCTAGACACTAAATGTCTCAAAACCTACGCTAATGAGAATAATTCTACTTTCTTTAAGAACTCTTGCGAAGATAATAGTGATCACGATTAGATGCACTTACAAAGACTCTTCACCTATAATCCTACTAAGATTACCAGTAACAAAAGAACTGTTGCAACAATACATGGGCTTAAAGGACTGAAGTGTCATAACCATTAGTATATATGTTAAGAAAAATGAAGTAATATGCTTCAAAATTTAGACATTTAGATAGTGAGACCCGAGCATCAAAACACATGGTCAAGACATATGCCATGAAATGGAGAGAACTGACAGAAAGGAAATTCTGTCTGCTTCATAAAAAGGAACAAATGGAAATGATGACTCCTGGGGATTTGCAAGCCAACCGGAGAAGTGACTACAAGGAGGCAAGATAGACCAGCCGACAAAGTTCGTCTCTGTGAGGAAAGCTGCGAGTTATGCACGGAAGTAAGACAAAGCGTATATGGTCTCGGAGTTCATTAACACTAGAGGCAGGGAACTGAAAGATATTCCGAACGACGTTTCCCAGAGGATCTACTTAGACTATCACCCGATCGTGAGGAAAAACTCAGAATTCGTCTGAGACTAGAAACAACACCGCTTGCTATATCACAAAGTTAAGACTAAGGGAGTAGTTGATGCTTTAAGTCATAAGTTTCATAAGAAGCCAAAACAAGTACGTGATCTTAGATTAAAGTACGAATAGATTTAATGAAACAATTAAGTAATACCCAAGAACACAACAACCAAAAATGATGCTGAAGGATTACAAAGGAATAATGAAGGAATTAGAAAAAGGAATTAATGGAATTTGGAGATTCCATAAGAAAAGAATTTGGGTACTAATCAAGGAAACCTATGAGAAGGAATTCTCGAAGGAGCTCATAAAACTAAGTATTTGTTGCATCGTGTAAGTGATATGAGGTATCAAGAGTTTTATAAGAATTACTGATAGATAGCAAGTTATGCCTCTAAGTATTTAATCTGTTAGCAAGTTAAAGCTGAACGTTAGAAACCTTTAGGTTGACTTCAATGATTAGAAGTGTCAGTATGGAAAGGGGATTGATAACGAATGGATATTGTTACCAAATTACCCAACATAAGAAAATGTAACGACACAATCAGGGAGATTGTGGATCGATTAACCAAGTCTGCTCAATCCATACCAATAAAGGAAACCCTTTAGTATAAGACACTTAGTTACGTTATATGAGGACGAAACAGTCTCATTGCATAGAATCCCGTTATCTATTGCATCAAATCAAGATAGTCACATTACTTCTCATTTCTGGGAAAATTTTAACCCGGCTTATTTTGAGCAATATGAAGGAACACTGCAAACATAGAAAGACATGCTAAGTGCATGTGCGATAAATAGGACTATCATTTATCACTCATAAGATTCTCTAATAATCGGTCTACAAGTACTAGTGTTAACCGTTTAAAACACTTTATGGATGATAGTATCATCCAGTATGTTAGACATACATATGAGAAAAACAACTATGAGGCCATGAGATCGGCAAACCATTGAAATTTAAATCAGAGAAAGGATATCACTAAAAGTCTCTCTGTATTTGGAAAGGAAAGTTAAGTCCGAGGAATGTCAAACCATTAAAGTAACTAAGTAAAGTGGACCTGTAGCTTATCAGCTAAAATAACAAGTATACATGATACATTTCATGAAATACTTAGAAATCTTTAGTTATACCTCCTCAAAATATATAAGTAAATGCAAGACCGTATCAGTCAATCATGAGAATTCCAAAAACATGCAAGATTAGTTTTGGTCAGGGTGAAGTAGGACTTAAAGCGTGGATAAGAATATACTTAGGTATCAAAAATAAGACGGAAGTATCCTTACTTGTTCTAGTAAATCTCGAGGACGAGATTTTAATTAAGGTGGGGAGGATGTAAGGACCTGCAAAAATGTCCTAAAATACTTCGTAAGTGGAAACCCGGACCCCTAAAACCCTAATCCTTATGAAAAATCAAGAAATTCAAATTTATCCATCTGTCGCGGGCCGCGTAAGAATTAGGCAAGGCTTACGCGGGGCGCGACAGCCTTGTAACTCTCCGGATAAGCTTAAGGGACACGTGTCGTCCACGTGTCAAGACCACCGATGACTCAGCAAACCCTACTGCCGCCTTTATGGCCTCGCGGGCCGCGAAGGATCCCCCTTCAAGTTTACGCGGGCCGCGAGAGACCTAAATTGCAGCTATAAATTGGACGAAGTTTGGGCATTTCAAACTGCTCAATTCTTTTCTTTCCTTCAGCTTTTATTATAGCAAATATTAGCTCGAGATTATACCTTCTAAATCCCGAAACTCTGCCCGTATTAGGATAATAACTCTAATCACTGGTATGATACTTTATCCGATCGATTAAAACCGATCCAATAAATGTTTAAGTGCTGCCAATATCTGGCTATACTTTGTCATTCATTGTGAGGGTTTCAATCTAGTGATTATCGTTAAAGTTGAATTGAGTTAATACACTAATACGAGTTCCATTGTGTCTAGAAATTAGAACTCGTAATCAGGGAGCTGCTAGAATACTTAACAACTAAGTAAACTTAGTAGTTAAATAAACTTAGTAAACTTACTAATTACGTACACTTAGTTGTTAAGGAAACTTAGCAGTTAAGCTAGTTGAGTAGATTAATTAATCTGCTAATTAAGTTAAGTAATCGACTAAGCAAATTATAAGAGTTAAAATAAATTAATTAGTTAAGTAGTTAATTAATTAATTAAGTTAAGAAAAATTAATTAAGATTAATTAATCAGTTAAGTAAGATTAATTAAGCTAAGCAAGATTAATTAAGCTAAGCAAAATTTATTTAAACACCTAGATAGATATACATGAAAATAAATATATATGAGATAGATAATATCAAAGGAAGGTGCTAGGAAGGTGTAAGAAGATATATATGTAGGTAGGAAGCTTCCTAGAAAATGTATAGGTAACTTCCTAGAAAAGTATATAAGAAACTTCCTGGAAATTTCATATTTCCTACTATAAATAGGAAACTTAGGATTCATTTTTCTTTGCTCATTTCTTCTATTCTTCTCTCTATACATTGGTGTTCTAACCAATAATCACCGATGCGATATTCTGTCCGATCGATTCGGGAACCAACTAACGAATGCCAAAGTGTTGTCTAAACAAGACTATACTTTGTGAATTTCGTTCTAAAACGAATGCAAAGTGCTGTCTAAACAAGACTATACCTTGTGAATTTCTTTAAGGTTCTGATCTAGTGACCGTCGTTAGGTTTGATGTGGTTTTACACTAATACGTATTCCACTCTGTTAAACTAAATGTTTAACTACCCGAAATTCTGCACTATACACTTACAATCAAAATGGATGCTTAATCAGCAGAAGATTCAGAACTATAAAGTAGATGCTTAGAATCAAGA
Source organism: Helianthus annuus (assembly GCF_002127325.2). Lineage (NCBI taxonomy): Eukaryota > Viridiplantae > Streptophyta > Magnoliopsida > Asterales > Asteraceae > Helianthus > Helianthus annuus. The sequence goes on along the minus strand of NC_035441.2, from coordinate 165,324,930 downwards.
TGCTTGTTTAATCAAGACTATATGCTAACAAGGTGAGTCATTCTCCTTTTATCAATTCGTTTTACAAAACCCTAAATGTTTTCCAGTTATACTTTGCAGTGATTAAGTCTTTGCTAATCTTTAACTACTGGCAGTATGTAGGGGTTTTGTGCACATTACTACTAACGATTTATCAGTTTAGGTGGGCAAGCCTAATTAGTGATATGTCCACAGTCATAGATTCGGTCGAGTGACAACTGAACCAGCAAATTAATAGACAGGGGCAAATGTAAAAACTCTTAATGCTGTAAATTGTAGTGATTAAGTCTTTGCCAATCTTGAAAGGGCAAATATAAAAACCCTTAATGCTGTAAAGTATAACAAATGTGTTTTTGTACCAAAATGAATGAACTCACCAGTATTTCCTGCTGACCAAATCTTTTTAAAACGCGTTTCAGGTGATTACGGTAGGTCGGAATAAGAGCTGTGATACTGTACCGAAAGGCTTAAAGAAGTGACTTATTTTATCAAATAAATTAAATTAAATTAAAATGTTGTTTCATATATTCGGGTTTATCCCATATTAAAGCTACCTTTGTAAAACATGGGTTTCTTTCCATCTATTTAATAAATAAAATCCGGTGTTTTCTAAACTCTGATATTTTTCCTAACTCACGGTCCTGATGAACATTTCCGCTGCAATGTTTTTAAAATAACCACCGGTACCACTTGATTGTTCGCGGCTCTCGTCCAGGGTGTGGTCGGGGGTCGTGACATATTGAAAGATAATTAATTAAGTTATTAATGCGTAATTTGGTAGGCCCCTCTTTTGAAGGTGGCGTTACCCTCGGCTAAGTGGTTTGAGTCAGCAGGGATACAATCCCCAATAGTCGGGTTAATGTATTAATAGTAGTTTACATATGAGGGGATCAAGCCATTCGCACCCCCGCCATCCAATACCAGTGGGTATTGAAGGAGGTCCTTGTAAGCTTGACCCAGGTCCTTGCAGGATCTATACACTGAACAAGGCAAGAACCTTAACAAACCATTCCCTTAACCCCCAACCAGGTAGCCAACATATCTCTTTATAGACCGTAGAGATATGAATGGTGTAAATCTTTTATTTTATATAGTCAGTAAAAGAACGCCAAGACACTACGGACAAATGATAAGGAAGTTTCACCTTCAACATAAGAAACTAGTTATTAAAGTCATTAATACAAAACCAAATAAAAAGTGCGAAAAGATTAAAAATCAAAAGTATTACATTAAATGCTTGTCTTCACCAGGTGATGTAAGAGACTAGGCAAACATGGCCTTTGATTGTCAAGAACTCTTACTATCAATCTTGGATCCCGAGACTACTACACACACTCTAAGGTAGATGATGGATGATGGTGGTGGATGTAGGTGTTGTAGTGGTGGTGGAGTGTGGGTGAAGTAGGAGAGAGGTGGTTTGCCAAGAGATGCCTTTGAAGTGAGCCAAGCACCCCTATTTATAGCCTGCACAGAAGCCGGACACGGCCCCGTGTCCATCTTTGTTCTCTTTCTTCATTAATTGCAATTTGTCTGCATTAGCTCCACATGCCCTCGTGTTCGCTGGGCACGGCCCCGTGGGCAGAAGCGTATCTGTACTATCAAGATTTGCTTGGATTTTGCGAATCTTAGCGTTGACCACGGCCCGTGTTGAGCTGGGCACGCCCCCTTGTCGGGAATAGAAGCTTCTATAGCTTTGACTTTTCTGCAGACACCTTGCCACGCCCCCGTGTCCGCTGGGCAAGGGGTCGTGGTCAGCCTTCTGTTCTCTTGTTTTTGCTTAGGAAGATGTTGTCGAGGGGTCGGGCATGCAACGTTTATTCCTTTTCTTTGTATTTATGTTAGATTTGGCTGCATATTTGTTCCTTTTGTTTAATTAAGCTCATTTGGTCCTGAAAATACAAAAGGAAGACAAAAGCACACTTTTCCCAACATTAGTACTAAAAAATGATTAGTTTTATGGCTCATTTGATGTAATTTATATGTTGCATTTTACACACATCAACCATTGATACTGGTATGATAGCTGTTATTGTAGGAAAATTCTATTAATGGTAAATGGCCATCCCAATTTCCTCCGAAATCAATTACACAAGCTCTAAGCATATCTTCCATTGTCTGAATTGTCCTTTCGCTTTGTCCGTCCGTTTGAGGATGATAAGCTGTGCTTAGTTTTAACTTGGTTCCCATTGCTTTTTTGGAAACTAGTCCAAAAATGAGAAGTAAAACGACTATCTCTATCAGAAACAATAGATAAAGGAATTCCATGAAATGAAACTATTTCATTTAAATATAACTTGGCTAATTGTTCCATACTGAAAGTTTCCTTCATTGGTAAAAAATGAGCAGACTTGGTTAATCTGTCTACAATCACCCAGACTGTATCATTACATTTTCGTGTCTTGGGTAATTTAGTAACAAAATCCATTGTTATTAATTCTCATTTCCATATAGGCATTTCTAGTTGCTATAATAAACCTGAGGGTTTCTGATGTTCGCCTTTAACTTGTGAACAGGTTAAACACTTGGCAACATAGGTTGCTATATCCTTTTTCATTCTTATCCACCAAAATTTCTTTCTTACGTCTTGATACATTTTATCACTACCAGGTAGACATAGAGACCGGCTATTACTAGGAATCTTTGCTAAATAACTTAAATAAATAATAATAAAATAAATTTCGGTTTTACACCAAGTCTTTTATAAAATAATACTATCGGAACTGTACCTTGTTATTTAGTTTTTATGCCTTTTTATCGATGCAAAACATATGTCTACATCCTTTTGGTCATATTATGACTTTAGTTTTCGGTTTTCTCTTTCGGTTACTATACCACATGTCGATACCGTACCAATATGTAATAAACTGAACTTATACCATCCAAATTCCTAGTGCAACATACGAGTGACTTCTACTAGTCTCAAATGATTTGGGACCATTAACTAGCATGACATTTGAAAATTGTAAAATTATCACACGTTAATTAAACTCCCAACCATTATAAACAATAAGTTGCATATATGTATTTTTGATATACCGTGATGACATGCAAACAAATTGAATAAAGTTTGTAAAACCGATCCAGTATTTGCCCAATTTGCTAGGTTAAAAATTGTGTTCTTACGTTTCACCCAAATGCACAATTGAATAGAGAGAGTTTTTCATGCTATGTTTCTGCCGTCTTTAATATTTTTGACGACGGGCCAATGGGAAGCCACATTTACCCGCTTTGGGCTATCATCATGCAAGCCCAACAGGAAAAACCCAACAAGAGTTTGCCTTGCCCATTAAGGTTACCATTATGAGCGGGAAAAAGGACCAGGGAAGACATGCAACATTTAATGCTTGATTAACAGAGGATCTTTTGCTGGAACTGTACCCCTTTCGCCGGAAACATTAAATGAGACTATGATCTCACCGTTGGGGGTCAGACACGTGTCTGAGCCCCCCGAAGACCATCAGAACCCATTGGATTATCTCGTAAAAATATCTCACGTGAAGATTAAGGCTTGGTGGTTATATAAGGGTGCAAAAGGGATGATCAAGCAGGATCCAGGTATCTCATTTACTACCCTCACATTTACTACTCTCACACTAAATTCCGACCATCATTCCCACACATTTATTACAAGTATCACATTTATTAGATTCACACCTTAGAGGAAGCATCCCGGTGATCATACTCATCGGGATAAGCTCCTCAACTCTTCCGGCAAGTTTACTTACTCTCACGCCGGAGCTTGGTCACGGATCCCCCCTCCGGGGCCCTCCGTGGCGAGGCTAACGGTTTGTTCTCTTGTAGTAGCGAAGATAAAAGACTCTTGACGTCAACGAAGGTCCATCAAACATCATCCGGGAGTTGGGTATTCGACATTGGCACCATCTGTGGAACATCAGCCTGTCCGGTGTTCCCACATCAAACTTCGACGTTAAGAGTAGCTTATCTCACCGACAACAACATGGCAACCCCACCCAACTCACGTATCACCCAGACGGCACAGAATGATCTGGATAGGGTCACTGTAGAAGACATAACTCATGAAGAAGGCAACGAGAACCAGGTGGAAAACCCAGAAAGAACGGAGCACATCACCCCAGATTTTGTGGCCATGCACAGAGAAAAGCTAACAAAATGTCTTGAAGATTTGGAAAGACAGGAAAAGCTCAACAGCCTAAGGGCTAGGCTTTCCTTTGACTCACCCTCCAACCAGGAAGGGATAGACCTTCAAAACAAAAGCAACAGTGGTGACCCACTGGAAACATTCATGGCTGCCCTTAGACAAATGTCTTCAGAAGAAAGAGAAGACCTCATCGTAGGAAAAAAGCCAAAGGAGAAGGGAAAGGAAAGAGATAACCAAAATGATGATGGCTTGGATCAACCCTATCTACCACGGGACTTAGCTAAGGTCTCAAAGTTCACACGAACGATTGCAGAAGCGCCAATGCCCCCCAAAACAAGTTACCCCCAAACTTTGACCGCTATGACAGGACAAGAGACCCTGAAGACCATCTTCATGCCTTTAGGGGAGCGGGACAACTTGGGCGATGGTCCATGCCTGTATGGTGCCACATGTTTGTACAAACTCTGACGGAGGGAGCCCGGCTCTGGTTTGACAGCCTCCCTCCGGGGGGAATAGATAGTTATGAATAGTTAAGCGAGAAGTTACTCAGGAACTTTGGTCAGCAGAGAAAAGTGGTCAAGAATTCAAATGAGATCCTCCACATAAGGCAGAGGGACAATGAGCGAATAGATCAGTATATGGAGAGGTTCGTCAAGGAGAGCATGAACATCAAAGATGTCCTGGAGGTCATGAAGATCAGCAGTTTCATGAACGAGCTAAAGCATGCACAGCTGTGTGAGAAACTGGGAGAGGAGTTCCCCCACTCATTTGACAACCTTATGGACAGGGTCAGAGCCTTTTTCAGAGGGAAAGACACAGTCAGCAAAGCCACGGAGACGGACGTCACACCTCGGAGGATCACCCCAGCTACAAAGCTTCCTGACAAAGGTACACCTTACTCCCGAAAGCCTACTTTTGATAGAATGTTGCACGACAGAAAGAGGCCCTCATACTCCCCATACAGACCTCGGGGGAGGGGCCCCCCCTCCTTACTCTGATAATTTCACCCCTCTCACCAAGACCCCGAGTGAGATACTGGCCACTGAGCTGGTAAAAAACTCCTTCCCAAGGCCGCCACCCATAAAACCTGGGCCAAAGGCACAACCAAACGAGTATTGTGATTTTCACAGAGGTTTTGGACACAAAACTGATGACTGTATGTATCTGAAAAGAGAGATAGAAGCCGCAGTAAAAACAGGAAGGCTGGCCCATTTGGTTAAGGAAATTAAGGAGGGGGGAGGGGATCGCAAGTGAAGAGATGCAAGGGAGACTGGGAGGGCAGATGTTGATATGATTAGAAGGAGGAATGAATTCGATACCACCCGGAGTGTAAAGGCCAGAATCCTGGGCTCCCCGGACTGCATGAAAGCTCCTATCCTTATGCCACACTTGGAAGAAAATGAAGTGCAACGACTTCCCCTAAACATCTCAGCCATAATAGCTGGCCACAAGGTGTCTCGGATACATGTGGACGGAGGGTCCGGTGTCGAAGTGATATACGAGCATTGTTTCCTTAGATTTGACAGGGATGTAAGAGAGCGGCTCGAAGAAGATTCCATCCCCTTAGTGGGATTCAACAACAGTGTATCACACCCCCTTGGAAAAATCAGGCTTCCATTCACAGTTGGGGTAGGGGATCGGGTCCGAACGATAAACCTGACCTTCACAGTGGTCCGGGCACCCTCAAAGTACAACGCAATCTTAGGGAGACCTGGAATCGGGGACCTACAAGCACAGGCATCCACCCCCCACGGAGCTTTTGTGTTTCAAACACCGAAGGGTTTAGCCTGGGTTAAGTCCGCTTATGAAGTAATTTCTTCTGTATCTGAAGGAGAAGCATCCGAGAAGCCCCGGAAGGAGGGAGTAGAAGAGTGGGTCCTTTGCGACAGGTTCCCAGAACAAACGATCAAAGTAGGAAGTCACTTAAATGACAAATGCAAAAGTGCCCTGAAGGAGCTGCTTCTCCTCAACATAGATGTGTTTGCATTCCAACATGGAGACATGACAGGAATCCCCAGGAACCTAACTGAACACCGGCTCAATACTTACACATGGGCGAAACCAGTAAGACAGAAAAAGCGAAGCATGGGACCCAACAAAAGAAGAGCTGCTTGTGAGGAAACCAGAAAACTGCTCAGGGCAGGAATAGTCAGAGAAGTGAAGTATTCGTCCTGGATCGCCAACCCAGTCATGGTTCAGAAGAAAGACGGGGGATGGAGGATGTGCATCGACTTCCAAGATCTAAACAAAGCATGTCCTAAGGACTGTTATCCCCTCCCAGAAATAGACGTCCAGGTAGACTCTTTGTCTCAGTACCCCCTGAAATGCTTCCTGGATGCCTACAAGGGATACCATCAGATCCAGATGTCAATAGAGGACGAAGAGAAAACCGCCTTCATCACAGACGAAGGGACATTCTGTTATACCAAGATGCCCTTCGGTCTTAAAAATGTCGGGGCCACATATCAGAGATTCATGAACACCCTGTTCAGGGAACAATGGGGAAGGAACCTGGAAGTATACGTTGATGACATTGTTATCAAAAGCTTGACGGAGATGGCCATGATAGATGATATTGCTGAGACTCTCAACACTATGCAAGATGTGAATATGAAGTTAAACCCTGGAAAGTGCTTTTTTGGGGTAGAGGAGGGGAGTTTCCTGGGGGTAGTAGTCACTACAGGAGGAATCAAAGCTAACCCGGAGAAAACTCAAGCTGTAGCTGAAATGCGATCCCCCAGGTCCCTGAAAGACATTCAACAACTGAACGGGAGATTAATAGCATTAAACCGTTTCTTATCAAAGGTAGCCGACAGGACCCTACCTTTCATGAAGGTGTTGAAGGACTGCCTCGAAACGAGTAAGTTCAAATGGACCCCGGAAGCGAAGGCTGCCTTCCAAGAAATGAAAACTTACATCTGCAAGCTCCCAACATTGGCCACCCCAGTGCCCGGGGAACTCCTGCTCCTATACTTGTCCGCCTCGAAAACGACCATAAGTGCAGTCATGATAGTAGAACGGGAAGGGAAGCAGATCCCCATATACTTCATCAGCAGAACACTTAAAGGGCCCGAGGAACACTATATGCCTCTGGAGAAGCTGGCATCAGCCCTTGTTTTCGCATCCCGGCGACTTAGGAGGTACTTCCAATGGCACAAGATTACCCTGATGACTGATCAGCCTCTCCAAAAGGTACTCAGGAGGCCGGAGCTGTCAGGACGGTTGGCTAAATGGGATGTGGAGCTGGGGGAACACTCTCTACAGTTTAAGCCCAGGACGGCCATGAAGGGGCAGATACTGGCCGACTTTTTAGTAGAAGTCCCTGAGGATGAAGAGAGGGAACTTTTAAAATGGGAAGCCTTGGAGAAAGAAGAAAAAGAAAAGGAGGACGAGGCTGTGTGGAGGCTACTCACCGACGGAGCCTCTAGTGAAGAAGGGAGCGGGGCAGGCATCACACTGATAAGCCCCGAAGGGATTGAGCTGACATACGCCATAAGACTGGACTTTGAGAACACCAACAACACTGCAGAGTATGAGGCCCTCTTGGCAGGAATGAGGCTGGCACAAAAAATGAAAGCAAGGCATGTGGAAACTAGCACTGATTCACAACTGGTAGTAAAACAGTACCAAGGAGAGTATGAAGCCAAAGACAACATCATGGCTCAGTACGTGGCGAAAGTAAAGGAAACAGCCAAGGAATTCAAAACTTTCAAATTAGAATACATCCCCCGAGGAAGGAACAGAAAATCTGATGCCCTCAGTAAATTGGCCTCGGTGGCATTCGACCACCTGGCAAGAGAAGTCAAAGTAGAAGTCCTGACCGCCCCCTCCCTCAACATGAAGGAGGTAACCGCAATCGAGAATGTGCAGGAAACATGGATGACACCGATCATAAAGTTCCTCAGGGACGGAACGTTGCCTGAGGGAGACTGGGCAGCCAGAAAGGTAAGGGTCAAGGCCCTGCAGTATGAGCTGATTGACGAAGAGTTGTATAGAAGATCATACTTAGGCCCATCCCTGAAATGTGTCAATGCGGAAGAAGCCGAGTATGTGATTAGGGAAATGCACGAAGGGATTTGTGGAATGCATTCGGGGCCAAGGACGATAGTAATAAGGGCAATGAATGCGGGGTTCTATTGGCCGCGAATGTATGAAACAGCATCCGAGGAGATCAAGAGGTGTGATAATTGCCAGATACATGCACCAATGACCCACCGACACAAACACCCCATGATATCAGTCTCAACGTCATGGCCCTTCCAAAAGTGGGCCATCGACATAATCGGGCCATTTCCGGAAGGTCCAGGAGGGGTCAAGTATGTGGTAGTGGTCATCGATTATTTCACCAAGTGGGTCGAGGCGAAGCCCTTGGCAAAAATAACTGGGGAACAGATGAGGCGGTTTGTATTAGACAACATCATATGCAGATACGGGGTCCCAAAAAAGCTGGTGAGTGATAATGGCGTCCAATTTACTGGAAGACCTTTTAAGCCATGGTGCGAGCAGATGCACATTCAACAAGTGTTCACCTCCGTCACCCATGCCCAAAGTAATGGATTGGTAGAGAGAGCTAACCAAAGTGTCATCAAGGGAATGAAGGGAAGACTCGGGAGAAAACAAAAAGGATGGCTGGAAGAACTACCATTCGTGTTATGGGCATATAGGACCACTCCTAAAGGTTGCAATGGGGAGACTCCTTTCAGCCTAACCTACGGGACAGAAGCTGTCATCCCAGCTGAGATAGGATCCCCAACTGCCCGAATGAGGCTCCGGGAGGAGGAAAATGAGCAAGATCTCAGGATGAACTTGAATCTCTTGGAAGAAAGAAGAGAAATAGCAGCAGTCAGGGAGGCCAAATACAAGAGGCAGCTGGAAAGCTATTACAACGCCAGGATGAAAAAGCTTAACCTCGTCCCCGGGGACCTAGTCATAAGAGCAAATGAAGCCAGCCTGCAGGAGAGCACCGGAAAGCTAGGCCCCAACTGAGAGGGGCCTTACCGAGTCATATGGGCAAACGGCAAAGGGAGTTGCAAATTGGAAACACTCGAGGGCAAGGAGGTCCCCAGGACCTGGAATCTCATGCAGCTTAGGAAATATTATATGAGAGGGGTCTGCCCCCAGGGAAAATGGCCAAGAGCCACTTTTGTAACATTTAACTACTAATCTGGGGTTTCCCCAAGGACAGATCTTTTGTAACAATTTACGCTGGGAAGTATAATCCCAAAGAAGTGAATAAAAACGGGCAGTCAACATGTCCTCTTTTGACAAAATAACGGGTATTATACCTAGGCAGACGTGCCTAGAAACACCATAAAACCTACTTAACAGGCAAACACACGTGTATAAGGCATCTCAAGCATGCCAAAAGCCCGGCCATGGGGCAAATAAGGGTCTAGCTAACCCAAAGAAAATGGACAAAAGAGCAAATCAAAAACATAATCTTACATTATAAACTTGTCCAGTGATTGGCCTCGAACAGACAATCCGTGTTTACTAAACAAACCACAAACACAACGTATCTTTGTAAACTAAACTACAAAAGGAAATCATGTTTCATTCATTCACAAAACAAGTGTACAAAGAAAAGCCTCAAAAACTTTGGCCAAAATACAAAACAACAAAGCACAACAAGTTCAACCGAAAGAACTAAAGCTCAACTCCTTGTAAAATGGTCCAAAGGTCCCCAGGAAAAACACCGTCTTGATCCTAAGCAAGAGCCCCTGCAAAAGCAACAAACACAACAAAAAGCGTGCAAACAGCAGGGCAACAACACAGGATCATAAGTTGCATGATTAACTACTAAGGGGGACCCCCACACAAAGGTCCCCCCCCCTCCAAACATAAAATAGTTCAAAAGTATCCCAAGAGAGGTAGTTAGTTAAGTTACAACCATATCGAAGAAAAGCAAATGTTCAGAAACTACTAGGGTGCACCCCCAGACAAGGATGGCGGAGAAGAGGGACCTGCAGAGGAGAACAGGGCTTTTAATTCATCTTTCGATATCAAGGGATGTTCCAGGATCTTCCTCAGGATAACAGGGGTCTTGCTCCCAAACTCCTCATCCAACTTGGATAATTTCTTCTTAGCTTTGGAGTTGTACAACGGAGTCTCTTTCCTGCCTAGACCCTGAGCAGAATAGGCGTAACCATCCTTCAGACCGGCCTGGTAGCCGACATCCCGGTAAGCCCTATATATCTCCTCTAAACCGCTCTTAAAATCCTCCGACTGGGCAACAGCGGAAAGGAAGGCTCCAAAACCCTCAGTAATTAGCCAATGCTTCTCCTTTGCCAATCGCTGGTTGTCGTCAGAGGTTATCCCATAGTCCGCATACATGCTGTTGAGCTGCTCCTGGGAAACGGAGCCAACTTCCTTCAAATGCTTCAGCTCAGCAGCCAACTCTTCTTTTCTCCAACCAGCACCGCCAAAAAGATCAGTATATACAAAAAAGGGGGGGAGGAAGGACTGTGTACCTTCTCCTCATGCAATTTCCTCTCAGCTTCAACCACTTGGCACCTAAGTCCGGCAACAACAGATTGGGAAGCCTTAAGTTCAGCCTTGAGCCCTTCATTTGCCCTCCTCAGATCATCAACCCTCTACAACATGCCAGCACTCCTAAAAAAGCTTTCACAAAGAGACATGTTATATTGATCTTCGAAAAGGTCGTCCCTCAGAGCAGAATTCACGAATTTATGAGAGGGAGGGACAACATGATTCAAGAAGTCCCTAGCAGCTTCAGGAGTCCCTATCACTGAGGAATTAGTCACCTTCCACCTAGGGACATAGGTAAAGGGGATAGCATCGGCAAACAAAGGGGCCAAAGGGGACTGATGAGTAGGACCTTCAGGCTCAGTGGGCCTACTCCTCCCCATGGCATGAAGAGGGGAGAGCTCAAAGGCTAAGGTAAAATGAGCTAGACCTATTTCCGGAGTTTTGTCCCGTACACGGGAAGATGAAGGACCAGTGGTGATCTCTATGGGATCACGAGAACTCCCCTACACCAAAAGAAACATCAGAAGTCAAACAAAGATAAGACAAAACAAACAAGGAAAGGAAAAGGCTCACCAGCAAAGGTGCACTCACAAGACTTGAAGACCTCAGATGTTTGGACAAAGAACCCTTGACCCCATCAGGGGGACGCTCGGAAACAGCTTTTGAAGAAAGGGTGAGTTTCTGCCCACTGGCGCTTCGGAGCCTTTGACGGATATCGCGGGGAGCAGGGGCTGGCTGAGGACTTGCAAATTTCCTCTTACGAACTAAACGAATTTCCACATCTTCATCATCACTTTGACCAGAATGTTGAACAGGGGGAAGGTTAGGGGAACTTTCCTCCTCATCAGAAGGGTTCCCCTCATCACCACCCACGGCAGTAGAACCCCCGGCCTGCGCAGATCCCCAGGTAACTGACACTACCCCACTCTGGCTCAGACCCGGAACAACTTCACCATCAATCACAAACTGTACATCCTTGGAATCTCCCTGAAGTAACCTCCACAAAGTCAACTCTGCAAAAGAAAGGCACTAAAGATGACTACACAGATACAAAGAGACAAAAACAAACAAATGCAGATCTGAGATGGAAAGATACCTTTTTACCAAAGAAAGTCTTGGGTCGAACAGGATAGGAGGGACTCAGCCCCCCCATGGCCAAAATACCTTCGGAAAAGATGAAAACCCTGGTAGGATGCTCATGCATACGTTTCCACTGAACGGTCTCATTCGCCGATAAGGCGGGAACAGCATCTTCGATAGGGGTATCAACATCCCTAGGCAAAGCAGATTCTGACATCATAGCAGCAGAGACGAAAATGAACCTGCTTTGCCAATCCTTCGGATAAGTGGAAGTCAGCATGAAGGAATAACAAGGTTTTGACACATTGTTCTGTCTCTTGGCAAAGGTAAACCAGTCTCCGTCAGAGATCAACTTGTAAAACATGCAGAATAAAGGAATGGAAGGTTCACCGGAAATAGCTGCACAGGACAGTTCGAAATGAACCACTCTCATCCACCCTAAGGGATGCAACTGGGAGAAGTGAACCCCAAAATGACGAAGTAGATCGATTTTGAAAGAAGAGAGAGGATATCGAACCCCGCAAGAGGAAAAAGCCAGGGTGTAAAGAGGAATCACGTCCGGCGTAAACACCGTCGGTTCATCAGGATCCGGCAAAGTAGGGAAAACCGTTCAGGGATGGCAAATGTCTCGACAAAGGACCTCAAATCCTTTTCCGTCAGGACTGACTTGATTACAGAACGGCCAGAGCGACTCATAATTGGAAAAAGAACGATGATCGGAGAAAGAATGGTGGACAAGAGAAATTGTGACGGAGAAGAAAAGGAATTTGAGAGGTTAGATAGGAAATTTGAAGGGATACAGGGTATTTAAAGGAGATAACTGGCGAGCAGATAACCGTCCTGTCATCAGTCTCGTCAAAATTCAAAAAAAGGGCCACGTGTTGCTAGGGGGATAACTCCTGCTATAGGTATTCGGCGAAATGATGACTAGTGGGGACAATTAATTACAACTGGCTAGGATGGGCCCACAGGAAGGACAAACCTCTCTTTGAACAGTTATGATTCAGCCCCGGATCATGAGCCTCGGGTCTCAGAACCAGGGACTAAAGATGACTTGACGACGGGCCAATGGGAAGCCCCATTTACCCGCTTTGGGCTATCATCATGCAAGCCCAACAGGAAAAGCCCAACAAGAGTTTGCCTTGCCCATTAAGGTTACCGTTATGAGCGGGAAAAAGGACCATGGAAGATAGGCAACATTTAATGCTTGATTAACAGAGGATCTTTTGCTGGAACTGTACCCCTTTCGCCGGAAACATTAAATGAGACTATGATCTCACCGTTGGGGGTCAGACACGTGTCTGAGCCCCCGAAGACCATCAGAACCCATTGGATTATCTCGTAAAAATATCTCACGTGAAGATTAAGGCTTGGTGGTTATATAAGGGTGCAAAAGGGATGATCAAGCAGGATCCAGGTATCTCATTTACTACTCTCACACTAAATTCCGACCATCATTCCCACACATTTATTACAAGTATCACATTTATTAGATTCACACCTTAGAGGAAGCATCCCGGTGATCATACTCATCGGGATAAGCTCCTCAACTCTTCTGGCAAGTTTACTTACTCTCACGCCGGAGCTTGGTCACGGATCCCCCCTCCGGGGCGAGGCTAACAGTTTGTTCTTTTGTAGTAGCGAAGATAAAGACTCTTGACGTCAATGAAGATCCATCTAACGTCATCCGGGAGTTGGGTATTAGACAATTTTGTTTTCAGTTTGGAACTTTAAATACTCCAATCTCAACCTAACCATATAAAAAGTTTATCATGATGAATCACAAATTCTAGATTTAATCGTATCGTAGTAAGTCAAGTCCAAGTTACAAAACCACTTGATGAATATTTAATTTGAATTAGTCGGTGATTACAGGTTAAAAAATATCCACTCATAATTAATAAACCAACGATAACGACAACAAGACAATGGTTGGTAAGTTATTATTATTTTATATTTAACTTTCCTTAAGAAAAAGTTATTAGTTAATCATAGTCCGTATAAACATTTCTCTGACGAACGGTTTGAAAATTTGATTCATTGAGTGCAAATTTGACAGTGGGAAGTTACAACCAGACAACCAGTTTTTTTTTTTTTTTTTTTTTTTTTGAACGGCCAACAAAAATTTTTTATTCATATATTGTAGCAAGACGCTACACACCATACATACAAAACCAGTTCAACACCACATACTTACAAAATTATATTATAACTAAGCACCGAAACTAAACCGACTCCACTCTTCCCAAGTTATGGACACCATTTTTGATCGGTTCTTAACCCATAAGTACGCCATCGACTTTATCTCATCCAATAGTTTCGTACAGTTTGGAGCTACTTGCCTGAATATTACCTCGTTTCTTTGTTTCCAGATACACCAAAATGCAACAAGAATCACCGCGTGTAAAGCTTTCCTTTTCCTACTAAATCCCGCACTAACCACGAACTCGTGAAGAGACAACAGGTCTTTAATGCTGAAGGCAATAATGGGAGGGATCATGCACCAACCAGCAATGTTTAACCAAACTGTTTGCGCGAAATGACAGGAAACGAACAAGTGCTCGCTGGATTCTTCATGTTCACCGCAAAGGACACACATCTGGTCTTGTACCTGAATATTGCGGAGCAAAAGAGCAGCCTTAGTCGGTAACCGGTTCAAGTCCGCCCTCCAAGCAACTATGCTAACCTTCTTCGGGACCCAATTGTTCCATAAAAAAACACTATCGGGGCGATGCCTATTATGAACGCCGAGGGCCTTTTTGATGCTGGCCACACTAAACTGACCATCTTTATCGAACTTCCAGGACCACTTGTCTCTGCCCAAGGAAAGGCCCATAGGCCCAATAATGCCCAACATTAGCTGAAGCTGAGATTCTTCGGCCCCATTCAGATCAGGCCGCTGCCAAGCCCAATTAAAGGATTGCCCATCTTCTCCTGTACTCAAGCGGTCAGCCACCAAACAGGTTTTATTTGTTTCAACCTTAAACAGGTCTGGGAACATTAAATAAAATGGAATCTGACTGGCCCAACTATCCAGCCAAAATTGAATATTTCTACCGTTAGACAATACTGCTGATGAAGCCATATTCAGGTCTATATTTGCGTTAAGCATGATGTGACGAATGCTGCAGACACTCTTCCATGGGCCAGCAACTGAGCTTTTGACCGGAATATCATTCCAAGCTCTAGGATTATGGTGGATAGCCCAGATTACCCTCCGCCACAACCCATTCTTTTCCGTTTTAAACCTCCACCACCATTTGGCCAGCATAGCCAAATTTGCATCCCTGAGAGAGCCAAAACCCAACCCCCCGAATTCTAACGGCGCAATTGTTTTTTCCCACGCAACCCAATTCATCCTAGCCTTCTCCTCCGAGCCTCCCCAAAAGAATACTCTTCTAATTCTATCCAGTGATTCCAGGACATTGAGCGGAGCTTTAAAGAGAGAGAAATAATAAGTAGGTAACGAGTTCAACACTGACTTAATAAGAGTTATTCTACCCCCGTAAGAAAGCGTTTTTGCTTTCCAGATCGATAATCTGTTTTTAAAAATATCAACGACCGATTTCCAGTTCCGGGCTAGATTCATATTAGCCCCGACCAATAGCCCGAGGTGTTTAAACGGGAACAAACCTTGCTTGCACTTCAACCGATTCGCCATTTCTTGAACCATATGCTCGCTAACCCCGACCCCGAATATGCTACACTTAGCAAGGTTCACTTTTAAACCTGAAACTAAGTAGAAGCATCTGAGCATACGACGAAGATTATTAATATTCGACTCGGACCACTCACCAACAAACATTACGTCATCCGCGTAGATTAAGTGTGATAAGTATGGGCCATCTCTCGTAATTTTTATGCCTTTGAACAAACCCGTAGAATCCGCAGTTTTCATGATGCCTGATAAAGCCTCCATGGCCATAACAAAAAGAAAAGGGGACAAGGGATCTCCCTGACGGAGCCCACGTGTGCATACGAACTCCCTGGTTGGGGACCCGTTGACTAGTACCGAGGCTTTGGCAGAGCGAAGCGTAGCCATTACCCATTTTCTCCACCTGCTAGAAAAATTCATTTGCTGCATCATTGAGTCGAGAAACACCCAATTGACTGAATCGTACGCCTTCTTTATATCGACTTTGAAAAACATACCGCTCCTCATGTACTTTTTTAACCAGCTTAAAGTTTCATTCAACACGAGTGGCCCATCCATAATATTCCTCCCAGCCAAAAAAGCCGATTGTTGTTCCGAGATTAGGTTCCCCAGGACCCCTTTCAACCTATTGACAAGTACTTTGGATATAGCTTTATTAATCACACCTATCAGGCTTATAGGCCGGAAATCCACTGGACTAACTGGATCCTTAACCTTTGGGATTAAGGCAATGAAGGAAGAAGTGCAACTTTCGTTAAGCGAGCCAACCTCATAGAACCGATCAAAAAGTTTGATAAAATCAATCCGAAGTACTGACCAACACTTTTTAATGAACTTAAAGTTAAACCCATCCGGCCCCGGAGCACGATCGTCGTCACATTCCCAAATTGCGGCTTTTATTTCCTCCTCTGAGAACGGTGCTTCTAACATATTCGCCTCCTCGGTAGAGAGGGATGCCAAGTTAGAACACACAAACGAAGGTCTGTTCGGCATAGGTTCGGAAAACTGATGCTCAAAAAATCCAAACAAGGATTCTTTAATGGAAAGCGGATTCGTCACCCAATTCCCGTCAATCATCAACCCATTGAGTCTGTTCGTACTGATATTCGAATTGATAATATGGTGAAAAAACGAAGAGTTCTCGTCCCCTTCTAGTGCCCACCTAGCCCTGGATTTTTGACGTAGATCCATTTGTTTCAAACGATCGAACTCAGCCATAAAAAACTTGCACTCCACCCTCTCGGCCAGTTCATCTTCCGAGAGCATTCTTCCTTCAGCCAAATTTTCGATAACTGCCAGCCTGTTTTTCTTTCCTTCGTAAATCCCTTCCTTGTTCACCTTGACCTCTTTCATCCACGACTTTATACGATTTTTTAACCATCGAAGTTTAATGGCTAATGCAAGATCTGCTGGCCCAGAAAAGGAAAAAAAACCACATATGTGAAGTAAGTGATCGAGAAAACCATGCTGCTCGAACCATGAGTTAAAGAACCTGAATGGTATATGACCAAAGTCAGACTGAACTGTAGATAGAATTATAGGGCGATGATCTGACATTCCTCTGTCTACTGCAGTAACCGAAGCATTTGGCCACCTTTCCATGAAACCTAGGCACACCAAAAAACGATCCAGTTTGCTGAGTTTTTGCCCATTATCAGACATATAGGTAAAATTGCCTCCTCCCATATTGTACTCTGTCAATCCAGCCGATAGGATAAAATGATTGAATGCCTCGGCATTACTTTCTACAAATTCTGAGTTAAATCTTTCATGTGCATACCGAACTTCGTTAAAATCTCCCATCATGACCCACCACCCTTGTCTAGAGTTCCTAACCCCTAGTTATTTGACAACTATAAGAAACAAAAATGAAAGGGCTGCGGAAGTCGGTGGTGGACGTTACTTTCCGTCTAAGTAATGGAACTATAATCCTCTACAAGGTTGTATTTTTTTTATTTTTCTATTTAATATTATTGTATAGTTTTCAATGATTAAACTAGTACCGACATTCCTTCTTTTTTTTTATTCAATTATTTTCCTATTATAAATTTGCAACAACTTGTTATATTATTATATTCCAACTTCTCCTTGTTCACGGTCCATTTTTTTAGTTAATATTCATACATTATTCTTCTCTATCTTTATATATATATACCTATAAATATATATAGAGAGAGGTAGAGGATCCTGTACACTAATTCAGAAGTGTAGAAGTGTATTATAACACTATATAACACCATATAAACACCGTATAACACGATGTAACACCATATAACACTATATTTTGTCTGATAGCATGTCTATGATAGATGTATAGTGTTATATATTGTTATATAGTGTTATATAGTGTTACATAATGTTGTATGGTGTTGTATGGTGTTATATAGTGTTATACGGTGTTTATATGGTGTTATATAGTGTTATATATAGTGTTATATATAGTGTTATAATACACTTCTCACACTTCTAAATTAATGTACACTATCCATACCCGAGTAATATAGAGTGAAAAGAGAAAATGCAGGGAGGGGAAGGGAAAGTTATAAGACTATGGGGTATGGGCCGGGGTTGGGGTGTGGGTTGGGTACAAACGCCCAATTCACCACCCCGGGTGGGCCTGGGTTTCGGCATGGCCCTTTGGGCGGGGGTTTCAGCCCGGGCGTTAGACGGGGCTACCCACATGACATGGCGGAACCTCATTGGCCAAGAGCACTAGCCCTTTGAAATTGGCTTTTTTCCACGCCACCCCAGTCACGCCCCACCATACCTCTTTGAAATTGGCTTTTGATCTTGGGTGCCCCATACTCCACGTGTCGCACCATGCCCCCAACCCACGCCCCACCATACCGCATAGTCAAAAGGATAAGGTAGTCATCTTTCACCCCTTGTGTTGTTCTTCGCTAGCCATCCATCGCATGTTGTCATCTTAGTTTTCCTTGGACTTCTTTGGGCTCCCTTAAATAGATGGGGTGGGGTTTCCTGAAGTCCATAGGCAATGCGTTTGGCTCAGTGAGTTTTTTGGGGCTTGAGGAGTAGGACAGGCCGGTGTTCACGACACTGACCGACCAACTACGCATCATGCGGGGAGTCCACTCTGAGTGCCCTAATGAAATTTCATGTTTTGGAGTTCGAAAGAAATAAAAAGAAATTAAACATTTTATGTGTTCCTAAGTTGAAATGATGAGGAAAGAAAGTTAAAGTTTTACAACTATACCATTTATATTAAACCAGTTAATTTTTTCATATTATTTTAAGGTAAAATCTGTAAATTGCAAAACGTTATATTTATATTTAATTATTTTCCATCCAAATCCGTCCATTTTAAAAGAAAAGTTATGATGAGAGTTTATTAATAATCTCTATTTCTCTTCTTTCCACATTTTTTCATTAAAAACTCATAAACACTTTTTTTTCAGTTTCTTCGTATTTCCTTTTACTTTTCCTGTAAAAAGCACCCGGGAACATAACATTTGTAACTGAAAAAATATAAATTATGTTGAGATTGTGATCATTTACGGGCTTAATGATAAGAGTTCTGTGAAAACCAGATTCAAACCTGACAATATGTCAATTCTATTAAAAGTTTGTCATATAACTAGATAAAAAGATTTTTATAATTGTTCTATTTATAATACAACTTATTAATCAATCATATAAGATAAAGAGACAACTTGTTAGATCATTTGTGTCATTTTAAAGAAACTCCACCAAATGAAGCTTTTGCAAGTTGCTTGATAAACCCAATAACCAAAGTGGCAATCCTAATTTATTTAAGGGAAAATGGGGCCATCTACCGACCAGCCAAAATTTAAAGAATTATTGCAAACTCATCTGTCCCTGTTATGCCTCCCTCTCTTCTCATCCATTTCTTCCAACATATTTGACTACGACCGCGTATGGGTTGAACTATATCGATCGACCTAATTAACATTTAACATGATGGACGAGTCATACATCATCATCATCATACTCGGTAAATCTCACCAATAGCAAAAAGGTAGGTTTTGAAGAGGGTAAGATGTAGACAGCCTTACCTCTACTCCGTAGGAATAGAGAGACTACTTCCAGTGAGACCCTCAGCTTGATAGTAGTTTTGCATCAAGCCTTGGACATAAGGCACATAACACTCAACAATTAAGACAAAGGCCGATTAGTGTATGTACTCCCTTGTCTTTCGGCTATCAACGCCACCACAAGATGCATTATTAACCGTCCCTTACTTTTTAACGTTATTTTCATGAAATTAGTAAAATAAGGTTAAAATTAGTGCACATATATACATTATACGCGTATACCGCAAGCTGGGTGTAGGACGAGTCATACAGATTGGATAATAAACTCGGTAAAAATATCTACTGGTTTAGGTTCAAGTCGGAAAGTGTTTTTTTCCCATTTATTTTATTAACAACATAATTTTGTGATGATCAATACGACCCATGGTGATGAGAGCAAGGTCAATGACACAAGTCGGCAGTAGGAGATATGATCGTGGATGAGCTCATCCATATCCCACTATAACTACCAATGCCCCAATATAGATCATTTCTTATGGTCCTCTTCACATCATTTCCGTCATCATATTGTGGTCAAGATTTCAAGATACTTATATATATACACTTAAAATTAAATCGATCGGGATTTCAACCTAACTTCAAAGTATTGTAGCCATTATAGAAAATTTGACACCGACTCCATGGTTAAATGACCCTTTTATACTTTTCATGCTACAGTTGTCAAAACAAGACAACTTGAATAGTTTGGTGTTCTATGTATTTTTATAAATTATATATACTAGTTGACCATAAAATAGACTCATCATCATCATCATACTCAGTAAATCTTATCAGTAACAAAGCTAATGATAGGTTTGAGGAGGATAAGATATTAACAGCTTTACCCCTACCCTGTAGAAATAGAGAGGCTGCTTCCAGTGAGACCTCCGGCTCGATAGAAGTTTTGCATCAAGCCTTGGACATAAGACACATAACACTCAGCAATTGGGATAAAGGCCAATTAGTGCATGTACTCCCTTGTCTTCCGGTTATCAACGCCACCGCATGATGCATGATTAACCGTCCCCCGCTTTTAACATTATTTTCATGAAAATAGTAAAATAACGTTAAAATTAGTGCACCTTCATTTTTTGGTCTCTAAAGGCCCACACATATATACTTTATATGTGCATACCGCAAGCGTGACGTAACCCCATAAAGCATAGACTATGCCCCCATAAAAGGGGACTTACCAGCAAGAGATGGCTCAACGTTGAAGACGAAACAAAAATCTGGGATGTTTTCTTTACATGGGCTTTGGAGAGGAAAGATAAAATATTCAGTTCCCACACAAGGATTTTGGAGACCTGATCAGCTAGCGTATAACAATTAATCAAATCATGCTCAATCTATAAAAATTAAACTCAAATGTTGAACACTAAACCAAATAATCAGTTTAAAAATCATATTAAAACATATTCTAATTATTCACACAAATCAATCAACAAAATGGTATGTTTAACAAAACTGCAAATTGGGCAAGCTAGGGATTTCTTCACATTGTTCATGCTCGTCACTCGATTATGGCATTCACAATAAGCAAAAGCAATTAAGGAGATTAGCAGCCTAAATTTAGAAATTAGAAACAAGCTTATCATATTTGAGCACTTCGTCGTCTGAAACTTATATATATAAATAAGAGTGGGGCGTAATATTTGGGGGCCTTAAATAGTGGGGGCCCTAGGCAATTGCCTATATATAAGCTATAGGGCCGACCCTGCTTAACAGCTAAATAGAAAGCGATTTTTAATTCTCCCGACTTTTTTCTATTCTTAGTGGCCTCGGTCCAACGGCCTTTTTTTTACGAGTTGCTCTTGGTTTCAGAGCTCTATTCGAGTTTGGGAAGTAGCACAGTAGCACCACCATAACCACTTCAAGCCCGAGGCGCCTAACCCTCTCGCACCACTTCAAAAATCTAACCCCAGAGGAGTGGATTTCTTTAGCAGCGTCGTCCATTTAACCACAAATCAAACCACATTCTAGACGTATATGAGCCATATATTCATATAACATAAGCATAAGCATAAGCGTATAAAAATGTACATGTTAGGTTAGGGTCCATGATGAAACATCACGAGGACATCATACTATCATGAGATCAGCAAAAACATCCGTTAGTTAACTAAATATGGTATAGGGACATGTTTTCACTGTTTATTGCTCCCCACTGTATTGTTGTTTCGTCTCTGCTACCAGCCTTCCATTTCGTCTTAACCGAAACAGGGTGGGCCCACAACCCAAACAACATTCATTATTTAAGATAGCATAATATTATTACTACCTCCGTCCCATTAAAAGTGTTCTATTTCAAAGTCTTTATTTATAAATTTTGACCTTAAATAATTTTGTTTGTGTTAGATAATACGTGACGAAAGTTATATGATTTGAGTGTGTTTTACAAGTGTTTTTATGGGGTTAATTTTCATCAAGTTTTATATACCACAAAAAATATATAATTAAAGTCAAAGTTTATAAATAAAGACTTTGAAAATTCAAAATCTGACACTTTTAGTGGGACGGAGGGAGTATTAGATTTATTTTAACTGTTCATTTATTATTATGTACCATTTTCTTGGTCCACTCATTGTTAACAGGGTTTGGTGATTATTGGCTGGCCCTTATAGAACAGAGTCACAGACTGCGATATGTAATCCTTTGGGGCTTTGTTAGTTAAGACTATTTAGCCTGTTTTTTTGGGCCGAGGCACTACAGATTTACAAACTAATTGGGCTATTGCAGTGCTTTAGGATTTCACTAGATAGATACATTGAATATTTACAAACCAATTGCGCTCTTCCCTTTCTTTTTATAATAATGTAATTATAGGTGTATTAAATTTTCATATAAAATGCTTGTAATAGCATCCACGATGGGTGTTTTCAAGGCATTTTTAATCCCATGTTTGGGTGTGTTTAGGGGCGTTTTGGGGTGGGACGGATTATGTGAGAGGGGAGGAGAGGTGTTTTGGGCTGCGAGAGGGACAATCCGGGCACGTGATAATGGGTTATCGGCTTATCGCTCATTAGAGATGCTAACCGAGGTAAAACAGATGAACTAATTGTCAGACTGTATGCTTCTTTGTATGTTTTAGTGGATGGTTTAGCCTATTGAAATTTAATGACATTTTTTAATTCGATATTATGACTTTTGAAGAATGAAAAGTTACAACATGCTGGCCACTTAAAAAGATTTTTCTTCTTTTGTGCTAGATCGAAGGAATAGTCGTGATTTGAATCCTTTTGGATTACATAAACAATAATATATTTTATTTGCTATGTTATTATAATAAAGTATTAATTTTTAAGAAAAAAGAAATAAGACTCAGCTTATATGATTAATTAACTTCAGAGAATCATGTAAGGAGTATATAAATTAAAAGACAAATATTCGGAGTTAACAATGTTTTAATCTTGAAGTTCCTTCAATTTTTCATTTTAGTTTTGACACTTTTATTTGTTCTCACAATTTTTTTACTTTGAGATTTTTATTTACCGGTTGAAATACCCATACTACATCTTAAAAGTGAGATTTGAAAATATAACGTGTTTAAGAGTATACAATATTAAAAGTTAAATACATCAAATGATAGGTAGGTTTTAACCATTTTTATTTAACCACGTCAAAGAAAACCTTTTGTTAATGAAATTATTCAAAATAAAAGTTTACAATTTTCTCAGATTTATAAATGAATATAAATTTAGAAAAAAAAAAAAAAAAACAATGTAAATGATGGAATATTTTGGTATTTAAGATATGGGAATGCTTTTATGGAAAAACTTTTTTAAGTGTCACTAACATGGAGTACAATATTGAGTTCAATTTTTTTAATATAAGAGGTTCATATACAACAGTTTATATATTTACTACATTGTTGTCTTGTGTGCATCTTGAAAAAGAGTAAAGGATGGTACAGAAAATCTATAATTTATCATCTTTATTTTAGGTTATACAAACTCTAAACGATAAAAAACAAATAAACCAACATGATGGAACATTGAACGTCAAATCATTTTAAAACTTCAAAATTACGTTTTATATTTTGTGCAGATGAAGAAGGTAGACTTGCAAGGCTTTTGGGGGATTTCAAGGCAACTAGTTTTTCTAGGCTCTTTCTATACACACACCACTATAATCTTATTTTTACATCCCTAGTGTATGCAAGCTCTATAAACTTATACAAAATGTATAAAGTGATTTTGTACAGAAATAAATGCAGTGAAATGTTTTTTTTTTTTTACATGTATACAGGCCATATAACATTATACGACCCATATACAATTGTATACGAGCAATAAAATGTTATACGGCTAAATGCATTTATTTTTGTGAGGTTTTTGGGTTTTTAAGATCTGTATACGAGCCGTATAATGTTATACGACCCGTATATAAGTTTTTTTTTTTTTTTGTGTAAAACCGAACAACCGTTTAATACGTTTTAGTGATTCTTTAGCTAGCGTTTTCAGTATCCAGAGTTTGTTGGGTGGCGACGACGGTGGGTCGTGAGAGTACTGAGAGTATAATTGCTGAAGGTTTTCAGTATCCGGAGTTTGTTGGTCACGTATTCGTGTGTTGCAGTTTGGAAAGATGACCAAATAGAGATCATAGCCAACCTAAATCCACGAATTCCTGCATCTTGTATTTATCAAGATGTTCTGAAATCGAGCTACGCGTTCCTTGTAAAAGTACTGGCCAAGAATTAATTAGGTCGAAACCTAATTTCCCCGACTTTGCACTCGGGGGATCTTCGTCTGGCTATCGCGACACACGACGCTTTGTAAAACACAAGGGGAGCTTTGGCATTTAACACCCCATGTGTTGCAGGTTTCCTTCTCTCCTCCCCCGTGTGCGTGATGGACCGACTTTTACAGATTATCTTTTTTCTTTTCCTCATTTCAGTTGTGTGCTTGTTTTCTCCTTTTAAGCTATGTTTTCCTCGTTTAGCACACTCTTAACCCGCAATACATTATACATTATAAGTACAATAAAATATACACAAAACGACTAGAAAACAAGCTAAAACAACTACAAAACTAATACAATTACACCATATTGTTACCAACAAAATTATGTTCTTAGAATATAATAAATGAACAGGCGAAATCTCTATGACTACATACATACATACATACATACATACATACATACATACATACATACATAATACATACATACATACATACATACATACATACATACATACATACATACATACATACATACATACATACATACATACATACATACATACATACATACATACATATAGGGTGTGGTTCTAGAATGAACAAATCCTGGCCATTAATTTACACTTGTGTATTAATAATCAAGGGCTATGATTAGTTCACTATCAAGGGGGTTGTTCACAAATGAATATATATATATATATATATATATATATATAGAAAGTATATCGTACAATATGCCTTAACGTACGTTGCGTAGCGATGGAAAAATCGCACGTTATGTTACCAAAAATGAAAATCGTATTTAAAAAAAATGAAGTCGCATGTTATAAACCAAATTTCGCATGTTGATACTGAATCTTGTACACAACGTACGTTAAGACATTTTGTACAGTAATCGGCATATATATATATATATATTAAAATGGTTAGTTGTATATTATTCTATTATATTATATTAGACATTGCTGTTGACAAATTGATCATAAACTAATGGTTGTGCACCTAATTTTTCTTTTCATAAAATTAATGTGTCAATGATTAAATTGAAAAAAGAAAAGCACGATGGTAACATAGTAATCCAAAAAAGTTGAATGATCGAATCAAATCAAAAGTGGCATATTTTAGAGATTCTTAGTTGTGCTCTGTATGAAGCTGAATTTTATCACACGTATTGAAATTTGATCTAATATAAAGCTTATCATTATATATATGTATGTATATAATATGTTATTTTAAGTATGATTCAATGTATAGGAGGTTATATATTAATATATTATAATGACTAGCTATGCAAGGTTATGACAAAAGTAACATTTAATTGTTAAGACGGTTGCATGTGTACATCAATATATTCTATTTAATTTGTTTCCTTATAATAATCGGTTTGGTATTAGGTTGTTTCCTTATAATAATCGGTTCTGTATTAGGTAAATTTGTTGGAAAAACTCAAACTAAAATTGTGATAAAAAATTATAGTCATTGCTTTTAGTTGAATCCTAACTCAATAGTTTTTTTTCTTATGCTCAACAAAATGTATGAACATGCTTTAAAAGTACTGGCCATTTGGAAGCATGTCAAAAACGTTTAGTTGAGGTATGAATTATAGGATTAACACAGTTAATCAAAGTATCACCTTATAGAAATCTTTATACAAAATGTTCTTCACCAATTTTATCATATTCTAAATGGAAAAATGCTACAGAAATGTAATCATGTAATCAGTTTTGTCAACTGTTTCAATCAAGCGATCCAAACATTTTTTGTTTCTCTAAAGTAACCAAACTTTAAGTTAGTATTCTAATAGTGCGTGATTACCAGCTCATCATGTTACTCTTTTTTTTTCCTCTAATTTTCTATTTTCTTTTTTAAATCAGATATGAATATAATAAGAGTGAATGGGGTGCATGCCTAAACGGATTAGACAAAGTTTCCCCTCACCTAATCATGTTGTGCCATATAATTTGCTTATTACCCAAAAAAGATAAAGATGCATGTCTAAATTGAGATTAGGCAAACTAATTTAAAAAAAAACAAGGTTGATTGGTTAACAAGATATGGGCCCACCACTTACCTCCTCTCTCTCTTCTTGCCGCATGCAGCATACTCAAACTGAAATGTTCCTCCTTTCACCTTTGCCGCGCGGCACATTATTGATGGTGGTGGGGTTGCCAATCTGCAAGGAGTTTGCCGCACAGTCATCTCGCGACCATCCCGTTAGCCCTAAGATATATTGTGTAAGTTTCTTTTTAAATATAATGTTCATGTATCTGTGTAAGTTTCTTTTTAAACATGACTTTACCTTTAACCTCTCAGACATCCCCACACCACCGCTGCAACTCATCCCGCAAGTACATCCCCGCTGCAAGCCACCCGCAAGCAACCGCATGCCGCCCGACGACCCACCACTACCGCCGATAAGCTTGACATCAACCGCATCAATAGTCTATATTCGACATATTCGGCTGACCGACATATGAAACCCAAAAGACATTGGCGGAGAAAACACACTGGCAGCAAAACTTATATGAGTCGCCAGAATCACCGAAATCCAGTTTTGAACCGTCGACGCAGATTACCCCACCTCTGCCAGTCACCATCGTCATCATTGTAGCCATCATCGGCTTTGAAACGGGCCCTTGTCAGAATCAGGCATGACCGGTGGTAGTCTTGTCAAGAAGAGAAATGTTTTTTTCTAATTTAGTGATGACAATATCCACGGCGTTGGCGGACTCAGTGGTAGAAGAACTGTCACTAGTGGCGGCAAAATATGGTGGTTGACGGTGGGAATGGGTAGAGAGTAATCCGATTAAGTTGTCAACTGAATTCTCAACGCTTCGGAGTCCGAGGACACCTACTTGCAGGACCGCGAAGTCTTTCATTTTTAAATAACGTACGTCAGAAAGTAATAAAAGATGAATAAAGGTCTAAAAAAACATGATTGGGTGAATGGTAACGGGTGAAATAACAAATCTTTCCACAATATATTAAAAAAATAAAAGGAAAAACTTATGAAACCTGATACATTATCAATATAACCTGATAACTACATATTATTAGCACATCAAATTAAATTTCAATGACTTTAGAGAGACAAAAAAAAATTCAGTGATTTAGTGATTTAATTGGAACAATTAACAAACTTGATTACATTTCTATAAAATTACCCCTATTTTAAATTTAGAAAGAATTCGAAATTATTGAAGTACTAGATTAGAAACATGTATATATACGTTTTAAAAATGAATTTTTAAATATATATTATAAATAATATAAAATATATTTTTTAAAGACGAATAACAAATATTTAGAAGAATCTGACCTATGGTGTAATCATATTATTCAATTAACTTCAATAAAAATCATTAGTTTTTATGATGAGAGAGGGTGCGAGATCAAAATTTAGATTTCATCACACATAGCATTCAAAAATTAATAGAAGAGCACATGATAAGGAGATAACGGATCTCCTTGACCTGCCGGAAGAAGAAGTGGTGCAAGATCGAGGCGGCCGGAGTCATCGTCGGTGCAATCCGACTTGACTAATCCCTTTTCGGAGATAAACCAACGTCTTAAAGACATACACGACCTTGGAGCTCAATGTTCGAAGAGAACCGTGAAGTGATCGAGATTATGCGGGATAGACAATGGGCTCAAGACTTTGAATTCTATTCGGAACTGATCGACCACCTAACCGGAAAAGCGTTGAAGAGGGCGCTACAACAAAAGGAGTGAATCGAAAAAAATATAATCTTTGAGTTTTTTATTTTATTTTAATATTTTTTTAATTTTATTGTAATGTGTTTTAATTTAAGGAAATGGTTTTTTATTTTATAAAATTAGAAATTAATTATAAAAGTTTGAAAATTAATAATTGACTAATGATGACTAAGGGGCTTTATGGCTACACACTCTTGTGATATAAAACCTCCCTCTTACGCATATCGTTACTTGTCGCATAACGCCCCCTAAGGAGCTTTATGACTACACATAGTCTTATTTATATATAAATGTATTTCATTTTTCACACAATAGTCCCTAGATTTTAATTGTTTGCACAATAGTCCCTAGAATGATGAAATGATAACAATGCCCTCATGTGCAAAGCACATGATCAGATTTAACAGAAAATTTTAACTGGGTTAGGGCTAAAGGACAAAGCGTGTAGCATTTTAAAATATTAAGTACAAAACTCATCAATTTTAAAGATAAAGAACACCACCTGAAATTTGATATAAAGATAAAGGACAAAACTTGTAATTCACTCTACAAATTATTCAAAATGTCTACAAAATCCATCTCCAAGATATCCCAGAATATCCGAATAAATTTAAAGTTAAACCCATCCGGGCCCGGGGCCTTATCCCCGTCACAACTCCAAACTGCGTATATATTATTGTTAATCTGAAACGTTTCGACATTAATAAATGTATCTTTATATAATTAATTAGTTTTCTTTCAAACCAAAGAAGGATGCTCTAACTTGATCAATGGTCCCCTCAACAATGTTTACATAGGCATGGTAAACTTAGTACTTAAAAAAACAATTGCCATTAAATTACAAGATAATTCGTGTGTTTTGAAACCAAAATATGACAAAACACTAGTAAGGTGGTGTTTGTTTTTTGGGCAAAAGCTCTTCTGAGCACTTATATCTGCGTCGCGCAGACGCGCACAAATCTTTGGGTCCTGCAGCTTGTTTGTTTTCTTTAAGAGCTTCTCACTAAAAACATGTTCCCCACCTCTTCCCCACACAGGCATCAACCCAAGTCTTCAAACCTTTTCTCCTCTTCTCCCTCCAGCCGACACCATCTCCTCTGCCACCACCTCCACCTCCGACATCACCTCCTCCGCCGCCCACCTCCACTCCGCCACCACCTCCACCTCCGACACCCATCTCCTCTGACACACCACTTCCTCCGACACCCAAAACATAACCCGGATCTGCCAAGCTTCATCAACATCTGCAAATCATCACCCCTTTCAGTTAACATCAAACCGTCATCATCATCGACAACAGCTATCCTCCCCTTCATCAATCTTCAGCAGGAAACTAAAATAAAAGAAAATGGAGAGGGGTTTTACCGGTTAAACTCATCGGAGGAGCCTCAAACCACCGCTCCGCCTCATCGGCTTCTCTCCCCTTCTCCGCCGCTCAGCTCTGTTCTGCAAGATGGGGGTGTGGGTGTGGCTGCCGTCGGAGGGGTGTGGGTTAATCGGCGTCGGTTGATGTTCACCTAAGAGAGGGGCATTTTAATTGAGCAGAGTGTGCTCCGGTCGTCTTTGTCGTTCGAGAGGAAGATGGACTGGAGCCGATTGGTGTGTGTGTGTAACATATATGATGAAGATGAAGGGGTAGATGAAGGCAGAGAGAGAGAGAGAGAGAGAGAGAGGGGTGTTGTGTTGTGTGTTTTGTGAGAAGAGAATAAGGGTTTTTGTAGAAGTAAAAAAAGCAAACAGTCTTCTCCTTGCAGACTGCAGACCTTTGGTCCACCTCTTCTCCTGCAGATGTTTGCAGATGTGGTCCGCAGACTGCAGACCTTTTACCTCTTCAAAAACAAACAGCACCTAAGTATCTACAAATCTAAGCAATCACCAAAGCTATATACTATAGGTGTGAAAATAGCAAGAAAACAATATAATAACCACTACGCCAATGTGGGGCTAGTCGTTGGTAGAGACATATGATGAGAGGTCTTAGGTTCAAGCCTGGGCAAAAGTGATTAATTAGGAGCAAACATTGTCATTAAAAAAAATAATAATAACCACTAGGCAATTAAACTTAATAAATTATAAATCCTTATAACCATCATAAGTAGTAGAAAGTGTTTAACCCACACAATAAAAATCGGAATGTTTAGTTAATACTATTGTAATGTAGTTTATATGTCAAGAAATAATCAGTTTAGTTAAGTAACACATGAGATAATCCTTTATCTCACTTAGGCATATGAGAATACTTAAACATGTATCAAAATGACGATCAAGAAGAGACTTGGATGGGATACCATAGAGCTTATTTTATCCATATTAAGCAAATAATAAAACTATAAAAGTATAAAACTAATGATAACTCGTCCAGATTCTTTCTTGAAAAAATATATAATGAAGATATTCTTTTGACCGTAATCGTACTAAATTGTATCGCCTTGTCAAAATAGTAAAATATACATAAACATGTGTAGTTTCTTTGATTAATGTGGGTCGTATTAAAGCTCTCTCAATTGTGCACTTAGTGTAAGTTACAAAACAACATTATTTTAATCCAAACACAACCATCTAACCCATATTCTAACATTTAACATCTCATTAATTTAATCAAACGCAAGTAATATCACTCCAATGTATATGTGGTTTGAAACATGTGTCTTGGGAGGAAAAAACCCTAAACCAATTTATATTAGTTGAAGATAAGATAAACATATATTATAACACCTATTTACTAATCATTAACATTTTTTTAATCTCTCTATGCTTCTCTTTTCTTGAACCATTCCATAGTCCACCCTTACAACCTTCACATATGATATATAACATCTCTCCCCCTATTCAATTCATCACAAGAACTAGTGATTTTTTGTGATTTTTTTTATTTTTTAGAACGACGAATTTCTTTAATCATGATCGGGTGGATACACGTCACACTGGCGGTAGTATCTGCCGGGTTATTCATCCTCCTTTTCTTCTTCTTCCACCACCTTTTCCGCCACCCTAAACCACCGCACCCACTCGCCGGAAAACCGTCGAAAACATTGTTCAATTGGTCCGACAACCCTGCACTCATCACCGACGCCGTCGAAAACGGGTGGTCACGTTTCGCTTTCACCGAATACATCTCCTCCTCATCCGTCCGATCAAACCGGTTTTCATTATGTGCTGCCGGAGGAGACGTCACCGGAGGAGACGTTGATGACGTGGAAATCAGTTGGGAAGTTTGTCAAGGATCCGCAGATTTCATGCAAAAGATCCGACTTAATTCCGGGTTAAATAAAACATCTAAAACAACAGTTACATCAATGACGGCAGCTTCCGTTATCAAATCAGCGTTACCGTTACCGGGACCAGTGTTAACGAACTCAACGCCGTTTCCTCAAGAAGCGTATTTCGAAATTACGATTTTGTCCAATAACGAGGGTGAAAACGGAAGTGATGTTAATGGAAAGGGGAGGGTAATTTCGGGAGAGGATGAGAATATTAAGTTGATTGAAGAGGATGGTTTGAATGAGAAGGATTTGCATGTCAATGTTGAAGAGTTGAGGGGTCGAAGTTGTGCAAAGGAGATAGTTGAAGGGCGAAATGAGTTGGTTGTTATGCTGTCGGTGGGTCTTTCCGGTGGAGGTTCTATTCCGGTTAAACTTCCGGGCAGTTATCCGGGATCCGTGGGGTTTAATTCTGATGGGTCTATTTATCTGGATGGTATGTTACTATTTCTTTGACCAATATATATGCTTTTATTCTAAACAAGTTAGATCCAACAAAATTAAGACAAAAGTAAAGGTTAGACTAACACACTTCAATATGTAAATTGTAATTGTAATGTAATTAAAACTGTTCAAAAAAAAAATTGTAATGTAATTAAAAAGAATATATATATGGTTAAAGACAAAAAAAAAATATTATTGCTTCCATTTTTAATTTGTAATTTGTAATGAAGTTCATAAAATATAGGATAGTAGGATCGGTAGGTCCACCTACTTTTCATGTTGGATTTTTTAATAACTTGTGACCTTGTGTATTATTTAACAAGTTATCATTTTGTTTTTATAATGGTCATAAGTAGGTATTTATTTTATAATGGTCTTTTAAGTCTAGTCCACTTTGATCTATGCTTAAAATATCAAGTCTTATTAGTTTGTAGCTATTTTATTCTGAGGTTTTGTTGTACATTCACTTACTAAAATTTGGTTAAGAATTTTAAATTTGATATATAGTGTAGTTTTTATTTAGATATATTTATTATTTACAAGCACAGTAGTTGGAATTTAATAAAACTACAAATATAGTTTTTTTTTTTTTTGAAAGGTGTGAATTATTCGCGAATGTCGCGAGGTCTAGCATACGTTGTTTTAACCGGGTTCGCGCTAGAGAGCCCCCTCGCACAATAGATCTCCAATTTAAACCCCTCAATGAGAAACCTCTATCATCCAGACTCGAACTTGAGATCTGGAGGGGAAAACTCTCTCGGGCCCACTATATGCGGAACTTAAATACTCGTAACCACCACTAGAGCACTAGTGGTGGTTAACTACAAATATAGTTGTTGTAAACAAGTTATAATATTTATGTGAAATGCATTTTCTGTTTACTCTTTGTTTGGTAATGATGGTGTTTGATCGATAATATTGCAGGAACTAAAATCGTAAATGAATCAGATATTGAAAAATGGGAAAGAACTGGTAAAGTGATTGGTTGTGGTTACAACCCAAGCCAGAAGAAAGTTTTCTTTACAGTAGATTCTAAACTTGTACACGAAATCGATTGTAAGGGAGAGGAATTCGGGACTCCACTCTATCCAACATTAGCCGCGAATAGTGATGTTATAGTGCTTGTAAATTTTGGGCAAAGTATCTTCAAATATGCACCTGCGAATTTGCAAAGAACTCAAAATCCTTGTTTCGTTGGACCTATGGCAAATTCACCATCGTTAGGGTATGAAGATAGCAAAGAGCTTTTCTCAATGGGAAGAATAGATTCACAATGGTTAAATCAGTCAACAACAAAAAGCGGGCCGTATCTAGGCAATGTAAATAAAGGAATGGCAAAGGATTTTGATGAGGCTTCTGAAGCTGATTTGTTTGAGATAGTGATAGAGAGTGATAGTTATAAAAAGTCACCAAACATACTCTCTTAGCGAGAAAAATGTGTGATAGTATTTTTTTTATAGAAGTCAATTTGTTGTTGGCCACAGTGCCACATACTCGGCAACGATGTCAGCCGACACCATTCAAATTTGCGTTTTATATGTATCGTATAAGAACAAATACGAGTGACACAATTGTTTTTTACGAGCGATACCATTGCTTTTTTTTTTCGAGAGACACTTTTATTTTCTTCTAAACGTTTTACATAATTAACAAATTATAGTTTAAAAATTAAGGCCAATTAGGTATTTTTTTTTATATAGTAAGCTTTAAATCATCAAAAAGCCCATATTTGTCTAACTTTTATAACCCAATAACTATTATAGGCCATATCCAATTAGTGAATTCAATTGCTAAAGCTAACTTAAAAAAAGTTTTGTGATTGATCTCCCTCCCTCCTATTGAATCGCAATCAAATTACCAAAATACTAAAAGTCACGTTGGCTCTTGAATCGCAATTTTGAATTCTGATCATTATCAATCAAATAATATGAGTAAAGGTTAGTTTTCTCATTCGTTTTTTATCATTAAAATATTTGATGCATATGTATATATTATAATTTATAGATCAAGATTGTAGTGTGAAAATGACATATTCGCATTAGTGCATGACAAATAGTAATTCTCTGATCTCAATTATTTGGTGTTATATACTTATATGTATTTTATTGATTTACACTGAATTCCGAACCTAATCCACGGCAAGTGTTGAGAGATGTTTTTCTGCTATGAAGCATGTGAAGACGGATTTACGAAATCGGATGGGTGATGAGGATTTGAGTGTTGCTTGCATTTGTTATATTAAAAAAGAGTTATTACAAACCCGTATATTGAGAAAAAACGACACCATAGGAAAAAATTTCTGGCTTCGCCACTGGTTGGCCATAATCAAAAGTTATCCTGGTGAAATACGATATGGGTTTGAGGTTGGATTTGCTTGTATAATTTTTTGTTTCAACTTATTCGAACAAGATGTAGAACAACATTGTATCTTATATTTTGTATGTATGTCATGTCTAATAGCAATTAACCATTAACCAATAATATTGAATTATTATTAATCCATTTACGGTAGCCACCTATAGATTCACATTTTCTTTCATTATGCATATCGCCAATGGGTATCTTGGAGTAGTCCATGGCCCGTGTGGATGATAGAGAGAGATGGTTGTTGATGCGGAGGAGATGATGACCAATGTGGAGTAGAGAGAAAGAGAGGGTGAGTGGAGAGTCATCCGTGAAAACCAACGCCCACGAACGGATTTTCCTAGAGGAAAAAGAGAGAATCAAGAGGTGACAAGGGGCATCCAAGCGTGTTGTGTTGATTGTGCTAGCTTGGGTAGTGGAACTTGGTCGTATTTGTATGGGAACCCCATTAAAGATGCTTTTATAGTTAATGGTTTGTTTTTTCGCAAAATATAACAAAATTATTTTACTATTAGTAAATAGTGATTAACACGTTATCTTGAAAACGAAAGAATGTTAAATACCTATTGTCAACGTGACATGATAATGTATAAATTATTTAGAATATACTTAGTATTCTAGTTACTATTGTTTTGCTAGCACTACTACCTCCACGTGTAAATAATATCATCGTTTTTAGTTTTCGTATTCATTAACGTCTTCACCAATCACACATCACAAAACATATGCACCACACACAATAGACAACACGTTAGGTTGTCATTGTTGATCGCACGACTTGACTAGCATCAATTTATGCTAAGTTGTCTGTTATGATAAAAATAGTATAGGGGGTTACATGTTAATAATATAAATAGAAGGGGTTAATATCAGCTAGTTAGTTGAATTAGTTATTAGATCAGCTGTACTTAAACAAGATGAGGAATAAGAATTGGGCATCGATGATTTGAGTAAACCTTCTTCTCTCTAGTTTCTTTCTATCTCTAAAATCGATCTTAACATTGGTATTAGAGCTCTCCGATCCTCGAAAGCTTGATTATTGGTAATTCTGCTAACGACTAAGAATAACACCATGGCTACAAGAAATCAGGAATGGGAAATTATCCTTGACGTATGTGAGAAGACACTTACCCGTTTGGAGGTAGTAAAGGAAAAAACAAAACGACCGTCTACTGAAATTCTTGCAACAGTAAAGAAATTGGTTCAAGGTTTCAATTTCATGAATTCTAACCATCAGTCAAATAGTTCACATGAAATTCGTTCTGAATTAACAACATGCCCCCGCATGGGGTCCGGGCGGAGCCCCGAGCTAAAATTAGTTTACAATAACAGCCCAATAAAGTAATGATATTTCAAAAAATCTTGACATTTCAAGAACATATTAGATTTCGGATAAAATCAGATTTCGGATGAAATCTAGTTTCGAATTATTTATGATTTCAAATAAGATTTCGGATGAAATTTCGAATTATTCCGAAACTGTGATCTCAAATAAGGTTTTGGATTTATCCGAAACTGTGACCTCAAATAAGGTTTCAGATTTATCCGAAACTTGTTTTCAAAGATTCGAAATCTGCTAATTTTAGCAGTTAATTGTGATAAGATTTGGATGATTTCGAAAAGTTATAGATTATTTAGTTTCCTAAAATTATGCTTTGATAATATTATCCTTTATTTCGAAATCGTTTAACTAATATAGCATATCATTTATTTCAAAAAATTATGGATAGAATAAATCAAAACTAGGAAAAACATAATCTCTTTAATCGATTCATCCTAAATATTAAGAATTATTCGAGTATTTATGAAGAAAACGAAGAACATCAAAGAAGAATTTTTTGAGTTTTCATCTGGAATCGAAACCTTATACTAATTTTGTGTGTAGATTTCGAGTTTTTAATAGTAATTCGGAATTTTAATAAAGTTTAATCCGATTAACAATCATTCTTTTCCAGATTTTATGGCAGAAACCGTGAATCATAAGTTTAAAATTTTGTTTTCATCAAAACATTAGTTTTTCAGTTTTAATTCCAGATTAAGGGAAAACTAATAGAACTGATATGAGCAATATACGCTCTGATACCACATGTTGATCTGTTATGTTTTAAACATAATGGAAAACATGTAAATAATACATGATCCAGCAAACAGACTAACGGAGAATCCAGTCAGAGACGCAGCCATTGTGTTCGACGTGATAGTCAGCTTGATCCGGTTCCCCTTTAGAATGTATGCTCCTGATGGTAGTACCGAGTTCTTTAGAGTTGAAGAACTCGTAGCAATAGAGAGAGAGGATGGACGAATTTGATTGATGTTATGAAAGTCTAACCCTAATCTCTCTCTAGTAATCTCCACCCAATTAGTAAATAAGGGTAATATGGTTTATCAACAATTACCAACTAATTATATTATAGATTTTAACATATTCTGATCCATATTATATAAATGATAATAATAGCTACTAGATTAAATATATATAAATAAATAAATATTTAATCTTGCACTTGAATCATGCCTATAAGAGACATATTCGAGCCACATGTTTTGTGCTTTTATTGCGTCTATATTTATTAGAGAACATTAGGTCTTTAAACAACTAGACATATTCTTTTGCAGTTTATACTATATAAATGACTTGATTTTTTTTCTTTTTTTTAATTAGGATACACTTTAGTCTTCAAAAAGTATGAGGTCCATTCATTTAAACTAAAAATAACTTCCGTAGTTTGGTAATTTTAACTGTTTTGTTTTAATCATTTAAAAAAGTGTCATTTTCCTTCTGATGGTTCTATTGGTTTTTTAATATACTCCATGTCCTTAACTCTGTTTATTTTTGTTGTTACAAATAATGGGCATTTTTGTCTTTTCAGTTCAAAGTATGGTCATTTCAGTAATTTTACATATAAGTATCTAGTATTTAGTTTGTTACCAACATATACATATACTTGGTTCAAATGAGAACCTCTACTTCCCGCTCGGTTCAAATGAGAACCACCATGAGTTGTTGGAACCATGAGAACTTCTACTTCCCGCGTGAGTTGGGCCAAAAAAAAATTGCGCAATCGTAGATGAAACTATTATAAACACATTTGTAAAAAAGAAAAAAAATTGTCAAGTCGGTAGTTTTGCCTGTTGTAAGTTTTTTTTACACGCTGGTGTAAATCTGTTACGAAGATAAATATATTTTTACACCTCATGTAAATGTGTGTACGCGATATTTTTTTTATTTTATTTTTTTTTGCTAAAATAAAATATTTTTTATGATTTTTGAGAAAAAAAAATTTGGAAAAACTTTTTGGATAGCATAGTTCTCACGGTTCTCACAACTCGTGGTGGTTCTCATTTTAACACATCCCTCTATATATATATATATATATATAGAGAGAGAGAGAGAGGAAGGTTCATTTGAGAAGAAAATTAAATTGAGAAGAAAAAGAACAAAGGGTACAATTGTAAAACATTAAACAGTTTATCTTTCATCTCATTTATTATTATTTTTGACTAATTAATTAGTCATAAAGACTATCATCCTCCACACTAAAATTTTTGTCTAAACACATCAAAATTTATCCTACACGTTTTGAAATTTATCCTACACATACTGAAATTTATCCTACACAACTCGTAATTCATCCTACACACCTCATAATTTATCCTACACTTTAAATTAAATTTTTTCTTCTTTGAAAAAATATATTTTTTTGAAAATAAGTTACAAATTTAATTTAGTTAGATTATTAAAAAGGAAGACTAACAATTAATGATCTATCTAATTTTACCAATATACCCTTACACCCATATTAAATACAAAAATTAAATGAAGTAAAATGAAACATTCTTATTGGCTGAAGTTTGTTCTTTTTTATTCTTACAAAAAATTCTTCTCATTTGAACTCCCCACTATATATATATATTATATATATATATATACAAATTTATTTAATTATTAATATATGGGGAAAGTGAATATGGGGCTGTTACACACCTAAGCTTAGGTGTGAAACCACTCAAAACTACGTAGTTTTGATTTAAAACCCAAAAAATTAAAACTATAACACATTTTTTTTACTCCTCTTTTTAAGTAATTCACAGTTCTTCTCCTTGCCTACAGTACATCCCCTGTTTCGTTTTGCTTTTTTAATATCTTACCTTTC
Source organism: Helianthus annuus (assembly GCF_002127325.2). Lineage (NCBI taxonomy): Eukaryota > Viridiplantae > Streptophyta > Magnoliopsida > Asterales > Asteraceae > Helianthus > Helianthus annuus. The sequence continues at coordinate 165,286,892 of NC_035441.2, read as the reverse complement.
ATCAAATATTTCCTTCCATCTATAATATTTTTAAGTTATTATTTTCTTCAATCTCTTAGACACCGTTGCCAAGAGCTGAGAACCCCATATACATATGCTAAAACTAATCGGTTATAAATTAATGTATTCTTTATTTAATACTTCTTTGATTTCGGTCTGATCAAATCAAACAAAATGATTAGTAAAACTCAATATTCAGAAGAAAGGAAAACTAATGTATTCAAAATTTGTAACCTTTTTTGTAGGAGTACAACCCAAAAGACTAAATATTAAATTATGATTTGTGATGGAATTGGAGTAAAAAGTGAAATATATGTCGAATTCGATGAACTGTTATGGTGGAAGAAATTGAAATCGATGAACTGTTAATAAGAAACATTAATAGCTTAAAAGAGTAGTAAAAAGTGTGTTATAGTTTTAATTTTTAGGGTTTTAAATCAAAACTACGTAGTTTTGAGTGGTTTTACACCTAAGCTTAGGTGTGTAACAGCCCCATATTCACTTTCCCCTTAATATATACATATATATTAGTAATATACATATAACATACATAATATGTACATCACCTACTAGCAATACCATATTTTCTCTCCTCTCTCTCTACTAACAACCCACCACCCGAGTCACCCACCAGCAACCGGCTATCACCACTAGCCCACAATCATGACCAACATGCCACCACCATCGCCTCGCTTGGATCTAATACACCTGAGATCCAGATGCGATGTAATCGCTCCTATTTACTTCTCACACGCCCCCAATGTGGCTGATATCACAATGAATCGACCCAAACATCATCACCATAAGTCTTAAACCAATTTACACCACCCACACTAGCCGCCACAACAATTGCACGACAGATCTGAACACCCTAATCGCACCACAATCGTACAGATCCAAACACCAAATCAAATCGTATAAATCGAAACACCAAACGGTATGCATAACGATGACATGGTGAATGGTGGGAGTGGTGTCTTATGGCGGTGGTTGTGTCGAGTGAGGTGGCTGATGGTGGTGTGGCTCCCCGGCGTGTTTCACTAGAGGCAGGTTTCGATTTGGGGTGGGTTCAGATGGTTGGCTAATTATGGCGGTGGTCGGCACGTGGTTGTTAGCTGGTGGCGGTGGTCGGCGCGTGGTTGTTAGCTAGTGGCAGTGATCGTGATCGGGTGGTGGTGGATGATGGAACGAGTGGTTGGAGAGATGCGTATAAAAGAAGAGATAAAAGAATTATCTATTTATAAATGTATAAATAAACAAGTTTGAGGTTTATTCAGCTGAAAAGACTTAAATGCCCTGACTTTTATCCATAAAATTACCAAAATTCCCTTTCAGTTAACAAACATTTTGGATTTCCTTTGAGACAGAGAGTGAAATGATGATAAGTTGAAAAGATTAGCGAGGAAAATGACACTTCTAAATCATTGGGGCAAAACAGTTAAAAACGATCAAACTATAGGGAGTAAAATGGAAGTTAACTCTTTAAACTATTGATTAAATGTACTTTTGCAGGTTTTAAGATTTTCTTGTAATTTAGATCGCTTTCTGAACCGTGTTAAATCACTTTCAGATTGTATGTTGTCGGTATATTAGACTAAAGGGAGTGGGGCATTCTTTTGAGAGGGCGTCTTCCGACACGTGGCGCCACGTCATATTAGAGGATTTTGAGCAAAAAAAGGGGAGTGGAGCAACTTGTCTTTTTTTATGTAAAAGATATAAAATGTCCTATTTTTTTTTTATAAAAGATATACACGTGGCATTGGTTGAAAGGAGGGATGTTGGGGAAAAGAAAAAGGTTGGGCGTTCTGTGGGAGACGCCAAGGAGGGGAACGCCGATGGGAACGCGATGAGGGGCGGTGTGTTGGGCATCTTGGGGCGGCTTGGGTAGGGGGAGACGCCCCACTCCCTATAGTCTTAAATCAACAATTGGATAAGGTATCGTCACAGATAGTTAAACCAGTTACTTGTGAAATTGAAAGTATGAAATTCAATATTTCCATATGACTTCTATTTTTATGTTCTTGTACCATCGCAACTTTTCAGTTGATGGTTATACGGTTAGGCCGGTGGGTATGGCATGGCGCCACCCCGCCACATCAGCTTCGATAGCCTCCCCGGGGCGCCACCAGCCAAACTGCACGTTTTAAAGGGGGCGCCATGGGAGTCTCGCTAGCACGCTAACGGAGAAAAATTGGTTTGATCGAGGTGTGTTTGGTCAAAGTTACCATTGAACAATTTAAAAAAAAAATTAATTTAAAATTTTATAAATTTCACTTATAAATACCCCACTTTTTTTCCATAATTTTCATCTCTTCTACCTCAATCTTTATACAAAATCTCTACACTTTTTTTATATAATCACACAATGTTTCCCAACAACCAAAACACTTTTTTTTATATAATCTCATTTTGGAGGCTCGTAAGGCACACATTCGGGCGAAATATATGTAGTTTTTATTTTTTAGTACCTTATTTTTTAACTTTGCATTTTTTAGGACTTTGTAACGTTTTTCTTTTTTTAATGAAATTAGGTTTTTTTTTTTAAATTTTCTAGTTGTTAAAATTGGCATTTAATTTAAAAAAATAAAATATATAAATAAAAAAAATAATTAGGTAATGATGACGGAGCTTTTATACCACACCCTGCAAGTTAAAGGAATGGGTCTTAAAGCCCCCTATGTGACGTGGCGTTGATGTGCCTTTGAGGTGGCATGATAAAGCCTATAGGTGTTTTATACCACACCCTCCAGCCTTAAGGTATCACCAGAGATACTTACATATAGCAATTTTGTTGTTACCAAGAGTTTCTGCCAAAGTTCTAAGTGTAGGAATTTGAAATGAACGATAATTTTCCATTCATATTCAAAAGGAAACCTTGCAGAGAATAAATAAACTAGAATTCCAAGTAAATCTCCTCAAAGATAGGAGAGAACCAAAACTAACGAGACCTATTCTAAAACCAACTCATAATAAATATAAACAATAATCAATACTCTAATATTCCCCCTCAGCTTGAGCGTGGGTACGGTCGAACGTTCAAGCTGGATCTGAAAGTCTCGAAAAGGTATCGTGGTAACCCCTTGGTGAAGATGTCGGCATACTGTTCGGGTGCCGGTACATGAAGAACTCGGATGTGTCCGAGAGTGACTTTCTCCCGAACAAAGTGAATGTCGATTTCCACGTGCTTTGTGCGTTGATGTTGGACAGGATTACCGGATAAGTATACAACTGAAATGTTGTCACAAAAGACAACAGTGGCTTTGGCTGGCGGTTCCTGCAACTCGACAAGAAGATTTCGAATCCATGTAGCTTCGGCGACAGCATTTGCAACGCCCCTGTATTCGGCCTCGGCACTAGATCGGGATATGGTTGGTTGACGTTTCGATGACCACGATATTAAATTGTCACCGAGAAATGAGCGGCGAGTATCCGGGCACCCACCCCAGTCGGCGTCTGAATAGGCGACTAAGGAATGCGATAGGGAGGATGCAAACTGCAAGCCAAGATCAATAGTACCATGTATGTAACGTAAAACTCGTTTCATGAAAGCGAAGTGTGTGTCACGGGGAGCATGCATGAAGAGGCATATTTGCTGCACCGCATAAGACAAATCCGGACGAGTAATAGTGAGATACTGAAGAGCCCCGGCTAGACTCCTATATAGGGACCCGTCCGGTAAAGGTGTGCCGTCCAACGCGCTCAGTTTGGTGGATGTATCGACAGGAGTATGACACGGTTTACATGCTGTCATATTTTCACGATGTAAAATGTCCTTAGCATATTGCGTTTGTGCCAAAAATAAAGAGTTATGATCACGTGTAACGGTAATACCAAGGAAATGGTGGAGCGTTCCCAAATCCGTCATTGCAAACTCACTCGAGAGTTGGGAGATAACTCGGTTGAGAAGAGATGTAGAACTAGCAGTGATGACAATGTCGTCCACGTACAAAAGAATATACGCTAAGTGATCTCCATGGCGGTAAATAAAAAGAGACGTGTCACAGAGGCTGTGTCGAAACCCAAGTGTACTGATGAATGTGGAAAAGCGAGTATACCACGCCCTCGGAGCCTGTGTCAACCCGTACAAAAATTTCTTTAGGCAACAAACATGATTGGGAAAATTTGGGTTAACAAACCCAGCCGGTTGGTGCATGTAGACGGTTTCATGTAGGTGACCATTGAGAAAGGCATTTTTTACGTCCAACTGGTGTATAGGCCACGAGCGAGAGACCGCCAAAGAAAGAACTGTCCGGATGGTGGCTGGTTTGACCACGGGGCTGAAAGTTTCCATACAGTCGACTCCAACAGTTTGGGATTTACCATTACAAACAAGCCGCGCTTTGTATCATTCCAAAGATCCGTTTGCGTTAAACTTGTGTCGAAATAACCACATCGAACGGATGACCGGACTGTCCAAAGGCTTCGGAACTAACTCCCAAGTGTTATTATTCTGCAAAGCACTAAATTCATCGTTCATGGCGCGTAGCCAATTAGGGTCCGATAAGGCTTTTGTGTGTGAGTTTGGTACGGGAGATATGTTGGATGTAGCGGCTAGGTTGTATCGGGGATTGGGTTTGGAAATACCAGTTTTGGATCGAGTTTGCATGGGATGCTCGTTATGTGTGGGTTCGTTATGTGTGGGCTGTTGGATAGGAGGGGTGGAGGTATTATGCACGGCATGGGTGGGGGTGGTATGGCTGTCAACGTGTGGGGTGGTGGGTGGAGATATTGAAATATGTGAAGGAGAATTTTGTTGGACAGTAGAGGTAGGGTGATTATTATGGGTTGGTATAATAGGATGGGTGGTAGAAATATGGTTGGAATTATTAGGAGGGTTAGTAGGGAACGAGGGGTTAAAAAAATGGGTAGGAATGGGATTGGGATCATCAAGGAATTTGTAGGAATGAGATGATGAAATATCTAGAAAAGGGTAGGTGTTCTCATCAAAAACAACGTGACGAGATAGATGTACATGACCAGTAATTGGATCATAGCACCGGTAACCCCGGAAGTCGGATGGGTAACCAAGAAAGACACACCGGGCCGATCTAGGCGAAAGTTTGTGTGCTTGAGTAGCAGACATATTTGGGTAGCATGCGCATCCAAAAATTCGGATGTGATTATAGGTGGGGTTTCGGAAATAAAGGGCGGAAGCGGGTGTGTTGAAATTAAGACGAGAGGTGGGTAAAATGTTATGTAAATAGGCAGTCGTGTGGAGAGCCTCAACCCAAAATTGTGGAGGAAGGTGAGCATGGATCAATAGGGCACGAATAACATCATTTAGGCGACGAAGCATTCGTTCGGAGCGCCCATTTTGTTGAGATGTTTGAGGGCATGAAAACCGAAAAATAAGGCCATTTTGATCCGCAAAGGTTTTGAAATTGTTGTTATCAAACTCACCCCCTAAATCACACTGAAAGGTTTTAATGGGTAAATGGAACTGAGTTAGAATTAATTTGTGGAATTTTGTGAAAGTGGAAAATGTGTCAGATTTGAATTTTAGAGGGTATACCCAAACATAATTGGTGAAGTTATCAACTAAAACCATGTAATATTTGTAACCCGAATTGCTCACAATTGGCGAAGTCCACAAATCACAATGAATAATGTCAAAAGGTTTAAATGTACGAGAAACATAATCAACAAAAGGTAAACGTTTACTGTTTAACAATTGACAAGACGAACAAACAGAAAATTCAACAGTTTTATTGCATGAAATACTAGAAGTTCGTTGAAGGTGTTGTAGCACATTCGATCCGGGATGACCTAGACGAGCATGCCACGGTTGAGGTGCTGTGGATGAAAGTAAAGCAAACTCCGGCTTTGTGAACGGGTAGAGGTCTCCACTGCTATTGTGGCGGGAAAGGAGGCGTCCATCCTTGAGGTCCTTCAAAGAAAAACCAAAAGGATCAAACTCAGTGGAAACTTGGTTATCAATAGTAAATTTACGAACAGATAACAGGTTTTTGATTACATTGGGTGAGTGGACAATGTTGTTAAGTTTGTAGGTTTTGTTGGGTAGGGTGTAAAAGCCATTACCGGAACACGTAACGGATAAACGTTGACCATTACCGACAAATATAGGACTTTGAGGTAATAACGAGGGAGTTAAAATTGTACCTAAATCAGCAGTGATATGAGATGACGCCCCGGAATCCATATTCCATTGAGGATCTGGAGAATTACCAGCCAAGTTTGAAAGGGCCAGACCAATATCCGTAGGACACAGTGCGTTATTGGGCTGCGAAGAGAAGCCTGGAGGTGGCTGGTGGGCCAAGTCCTGATGTGGATAAGATGGTGTGGGCTGTGGTGAAAAATGTTGAGGCTGAGAAGGGTACGAGGTTGGGGGTGGGGTCCAATGGGCTTGAGGAAAATGTGGTAAAGGATGATGGCAAGTAGGAGGTGGGCCGGATGTAGGTTGGGGCGTAAAGGAGGGTTGTTGGGTAAATTGAGAGGATGGATGTTGTGGGGCTGTTTGGTAGGTGTACGGACCCGAGGTACGAGCCGCCGTTGATGAAGAATAACTTCTGTTGGATCCCCCTTGTCTTCCACCGCGAGAGTTAGCACCCCGGCCACGAGCAACTTTTGCGGGGTCATAATTACGACCCCGGTAACCATTTGGATAAGGTGATCGGTTCAAATCAGACGAGGCGGGGTTTGTAGAATGTAACACCCCAAAAATATGCAATTTATTATGTTACCTAAATGTCTAGTTATGTTATATTAACTAAGTTAAATGCATATGTTAGTAATTCAACAAGAAGGAAAGATATGTGACAATAAACAAAAATTTATAATTAGAGGGGTTAAACTTGTAAAAAAAAGGATGAAAGGATGAAAGTTATTAATTAAAAAGAAAAACACAAAACACACATTTTTGTGTGTTCTGTGGATCGCCAGGAGCAAAAAAGGAACCAAGGAGAAACCCTAGTTCCTAAAATTCTCAAAATCAGAAGGAGTTTAAGAGCCTAAACAAATGCATGAACCCAAAACTCGAGTTATCTAAGCTTGTTCAACGAATGGTAAGTCGAAATTTCTATTTTGATGATTTGTAGAAAGTGGGTTTCAACCCAATCTTGTAGTAATGTGAATAATTGTGTAGTTGTGAGTTAGGATTTACATAATAGAACAAGAAATTTGCTTGAGTTTAGTTAATCAAACGATTTGAACCATAAACCCACTTAAATTAGGAAGATAGTGAAGAACATGAATGAATTATGTGCAAATTATTGTAATGGCTTAGTGTGAGAATTGTTATTAGTGAATAAATGATAGTTGAAACCGATTTGGAATGATTGTTGTATGAAATTTTGGTTGATCTTGATAATCTAAGAATGAATTAGTAGAACCATGCTTTGAATACTTGTACTTCATGTTTTATAGATTGTATGCACGCCATGTGTTCGATGAAATGCCTAAGAATGATTTAGTTGAAGTTTGACATGAGTTCTTGATTTAATGATGATGTAAATGAAAATGGATATATGGGTAATTATGTTAAGTCATGATGAATAAATCAAAGATGCATATGTGAAGATATGTTTATGAAAGCTAAAAGCATGAAGTTATAATGTATAGGCACGAAGAAGGAAGAAGGTAAGAGTCACTTGAAGTCGCAAGCTTCACAAGATCACGGTAAGTTCTTATGAACTTCGCTTATGTAGAAAGTAGAATTTTATGTTAGTTCTCTTGTAAATAATTATTTGATGTTTTATGTGGGAATCATTAGTAAAAAAAATGTCTTATTACGAATTGATAGTAGAAAAAGGAGAAAAAGTATGTCGACGACCCGTGCAAATGGGTCTAAAGTATGAAAATGATGTTATTCTGGATGATGTGTTAAACCCGTAGTTAAACGGGTCAAATAGGATGAATTTGTTATGAAGTTAAGGTAACTAGATGTTGACTTTTGTAAGTCAAACTAGTGGAGAATAATAAACAAGAAAGTAAAAATATGCATGATCCGTGAGAACGGGACGGATGAAATATGATGATTTTATGGTGATAGAAGTTAAATGGCATGATATTCGTTAAAGCGGAATTGTAGTATGAAAGATGATGTAAAGATGAAGTGACTCGGTAAAGGGTCAAATAATGCGGTAAAAAGCTAAATAAAAAAAATGTATTAGTAATAATGCTTTATCCGAACTAATATGCAAGTTTGTGTTATGGATGTAGGTAAATCTCATGCTTAGAATGGCGAGCTCGGATTCGAACACACCACATCGTCCATATATGCGCTTCCGGTTAAAGTTATCTTTTGAAATGGGTCAAATAATGTTTGTAATGTAAATGTAAATTTTATGTTTTAGGATGTTCGTAAGTAGTTTGCATTTTAAAACCTTTTTGGGTAGTTCGGACATAACCCTTGTATTAGGTCTTGTATGGTCACTACTTTTATTTCTTTTGAAAAAGTGTCGTAGAAGTTTATTTGAGTGATGTTTGTTAAAAGCAGGGGAAATGTTTATAGTACGAACGGGTCATGCCAAAATTTTGTCAAAAAAATTAGTATGTTATTTTTAATCTATTTGAATGTGAAAAAGTGAGCGTCACAAGTTGGTATCAGAGCCGAGGTTTGAGGGATTCAAGTATTAGAGTTAAAATGCTTGAACTCAAACCGAAAGCTCGTATGAAGGTGTGTTCGTTCCGAAGCGCTATGCAAGTAAGTAAATTGTAAATATTGATTATGCTTATGGTTAGAAATGGGAAGGGGTTTATAGTTAACTCAATAGAATAACCTGGGTTGTAACATTACGGGATGTTGCGGGAGGTTTCGGAACGTCAAGGAACCTTTTCGGGTCATACCGGGGCATGGGAATGAAGTATGTGGGTAAAAAATAAGAGAAATCAGCGTTTGCAGGTTAGAAGACCCGTCGGCGACGGCCCCCTATGGCGTCGGCGACGCACCTGGGAGTCCCGACGGCCTAATTTCCTGTCTACGCGCAAAGTACAACGATGCAACATTCTAGGGTGCGTCGGCGACGCGGCCCAGTGCCGTCGGCGACGCCCCTTCCCGGTTCACTTTTGCTGATTTGTTTTCTTTGTTATTTCGTGGCCTCCAATTCAGCTCCGGACCTTCGTTAAACTTAGAAAAAGCCCCTAAGTGTTTATAAACCATGAATATAAGTTGAATAACATGAAGGCTATTAGTTAAAGAACGAATGAATATGAAGTAAGTGTAAGAATGAATGTATGTTTCGAATAACATGTCTAGAATGTTTGTAATGAAGGATAGTATGGTTTTATGACCTGCGGAAATGAATTATTGAAAGCAAAATAATGCATGAATGATAGAGAAATGAATGATGAATGGTATGCGGTGAGGTCACGAAGTGACCGTTAACACCAGGAATGATGAATGGTATGCGGTGAGGTCACAAAGTGACCGTTAACACCAAGAATGATGAATAGTATGCGGTGTGGGCACGAAGTAGCCGTTAACACCGAGGATGATGAAAGGAATGCGGTATGGTCACTAATTGGCTATTAACACCCGGAATTATGAAATAAAAGCATGATAACCATAATTAAAAACGATAAAGGTCAATAAGACTTAAGCATGATGGCATGAAGTAACATATAATGAAGTGAAAAGTTATATATAAAATTAACGAATGTCTAATAAGTAAGAAGAGAATGAAAGTCATTGAAATATGTTAGGCATATTAACATATTTCATAAACTATGTGGTAGAATATTTCTTAAGGCAAATCCAAAAGTTTCGTTAAGTTTCTGAAAATGCAACCTATGATATTAGGATCCCCTAAATGTCAACCGGGTCATGTTGAAATGTTTAGAAGTAAGAACGTATATGATTGAAAGGTTGTGAATGAAGTTCTAGTTGAGTTTGTCAACCCTATAATGAGAGATAGGTAGTTTAGTTATAAAGGACCGTTAACACCTAGCATGAGAGGAAGGAAAGTATAAAAAAAAATTAATATTAATTAATGATAGAATGGAATGAACATGAACGAAGAATAAAATTTAACAATGATCTCGAATGATATAGTAGATGGCTGATGAAAACGAAGAAATTGTTAATAAAATATGTTCCGAGCAGCGGGTGATGAGAGAAAGTAAGTAAGAAGGATGAGGGATTCTATTCCCCTTTGAACGAAAGGCATGTGTGATGTGGCTTATCATGACCGATGTTGATGATAATGTACAAGTGGAATGAAAGTTATTGAAATGTGATTATGAAGGCATCAATGTAACTTGAGATGACATGGAAAGTATATGAAGTAATGAATGTAGAAAATGCTTAATTGTAGATGACGGACGAAGGAAACACAAACGATAACAAAAAGTAAATGTTAGTAGAATTAAAATTTTAAGGAAATATACTTATGTGGTAAGCATAGATAGAGCCTTAAGGAAGGGTCGTAGACGGATGAAATTTAGAGTCGTTAGGTGGGAAGGAAAGTATGAAAGCAAAGGAGGAGATGCTTTTTTCTCCACCTAACTAAAGACGAGTACAAACATAACAAGTAAATGGCACAGATAGCCTGGTTGGTCAAGCATAATGTAGGACTAAAAAGAACACATAATATATATATATATATATATGTGTGATGTGTATGTGAACGTATGTGAGATATGTTGCCATTGGTTGTGGGAATATGAGTAAAGATATGTTAATAGTTAATCGTCGTAGACCTAAACGGGATATACGAGTAAGAGTAAAACATATGACAAATGTGGTAACATATGATGGTGTAAGTAATTATATATATATACATAGAAAGATGTTGAGGTAATAAGATTATGATGAAAGAAGTATGCTCCGAACACGTTACGTATTAAGCATGTGATGATCGACCTATGAGGACTAAAATGAATAATGGGCTAAGACCTAGATGGATGATTTAAATACCGACGAGGATAGAAATTTTGTAAGAAATGGTAAAGTGATAACAAGTATGTCTAAAATCAATAAGGAAGTACAAATGAGCGAATTAGTACATACTGTAGGAATGGATTAATAAGCAACTAATTGTAACAGAGTTACTAAATGTTTGAGGCCAGTATATGTATATATATACACACACACATACATTAGTAGTCAAAGTTTTTATGTCACATTAGGGGGTGACTAGGAAGAATGATGATGTTAATAATAAAGGAATCAAGTAGTAGGCTCATGGTGGGCATTATTGATTCAAACAACATAGTGAAGGAACAATGTATGGTTAGTAACTTGGAAGGCAGAAGTAAATGACTCATAATGCTAGTAAGTAAATTATAATCTTCATATCAATATAGGAAATAATGACGGCTCTAAATTTTCGTTTATTGTAGAGTAAGATTATTAGATGTCTTGAAATGTCATGATGGAAAGATAGTAAGAGTCGATCCGCATATCGGAAAATGAGTAGTAGAAAGAAAAGAAAAGTGAGGAATTGTTAAGAAAGCGGGATACACACTTAGTATGCCAAATTTAGAAGAATTAGAAAGAACTGTATGGAAAATGTGAAAGGTTAAAGTCGAAAGAAGCTAGAATGAAAATATAAGAATACGTAACTGTTAGAGGAGGAATGTTACATAAAGAGGGGTTGAGTGGAATGTAAAATATGATGAATATTTGAATGGATATTTGAATAAATCTCACCCTCTGTCGAGTTCCCTATCATGGCTGAGGAATTATTAGAAGATAAACCTCTAAAGAAATGTTCGAGAGTTAAAGTTTTTATACGCATGATTCTTGGTTCGTATTATAAAACAACCCTACGTGGTAGAGTGTAATCTCAATTGTCGAATGAACGGTTGTGCCAAGCTTTATGTAACTCATACGTGAAATGGAGTTACACATGTAATAAGCTTATAATCTCATATGTAGCGGAACCTAGGTTGATAAGAATTAACCCTTTGAGGTACAATGTTGGGTAATTGCATTGGTATTACAATTGCTAGAAGGAATGACGTATGTATGACGGTTATGGAATGTGATGACAAGTATAGTTGAGTACGACACTTCGAGTGTAACATGAGTTGCTCAAATGTAAGTATTGATTACACGATTATATTGATAGCGTGATTAAAGACTTATGTTGGCCCTTGTAACCTAGGATAGACGGTAAAGAGGTTAGAGCAGGATAGTATGTACACGATTTGTATAATGTATACATTATGGTTAACCATGCAGTTATAATAGATTATCAGTGGAAGAAATATTAGTCTCGGGTAAAGATTATACGAAGGTATTGCAAGAAAAGTATGAAAAGAACTATCAAGCAAATGATATGAAAGAAATTTTGCTTGATATTGGCCTTGGAAGGATGGGGAGTATCTAGAAACTAAAGAGTTAGAAACCATTGAATGATGTTTGATTTGTGAATTAATATGAATGAATAGGAATGAACAAGTATGCATATTATGATAATTATTTCCCCTAAGTAGATGTTAGAGGTATGAGGGAATGAATAATCTGATAGATAAGTTTTAAGAAATCAGCTTGAACAATTGAATGATAATCATGAAATAATGTAATAGGATCGATTTGATTCATACAAGATTGAATTACCAAATGTATTAGACAGGTTTAGAGTAGTAATGACCGATTCATCACGAGGGATGATCGAATGAAAGCATGTTAACGAAGTTCGAGGTATGTAATCGCGAAGGGATATAGATAAACTCGTCAGAATGTATGTATTCAGGTTTCGGGGACGAAACCTTCTTTAAGGGGGGTAGACTTGTAACACCCCAAAAATATGCAATTTATTATGTTACCTAAATGTCTAGTTATGTTATATTAACTAAGTTAAATGCATATGTTAGTAATTCAACAAGAAGGAAAGATATGTGACAATAAACAAAAATTTATAATTAGAGGGGTTAAACTTGTAAAAAAAAGGATGAAATGATGAAAGTTATTAATTAAAAAGAAAAACACAAAACACACATTTTTGTGTGTTCTGTGGATCGCCAGGAGCAAAAAAGGAACCAAGGAGAAACCCTAGTTCCTAAAATTCTCAAAATCAGAAGGAGTTTAAGAGCCTAAACAAATGCATGAACCCAAAACTCGAGTTATCTAAGCTTGTTCAACGAATGGTAAGTCGAAATTTCTATTTTGATGATTTGTAGAAAGTGGGTTTCAACCCAATCTTGTAGTAATGTGAATAATTGTGTAGTTGTGAGTTAGGATTTACACAATAGAACAAGAAATTTGCTTGAGTTTAGTTAATCAAACGATTTGAAGCATAAACTCACTTGAATTAGGAAGATAGTGAAGAACATGAATGAATTATGTGCAAATTATTGTAATGGCTTAGTGTGAGAATTGTTATTAGTGAATAAATGATAGTTGAAACTGATTTGGAATGATTGTTGTATGAAATTTTGGTTGATCTCGATAATCTAAGAATGAATTAGTAGAACCATGCTTTGAATACTTGTACTTCATGTTTTATAGATTGTATGCACGCCATGTGTTCGATGAAATGCCTAAGAATGATTTAGTTGAAGTTTGACATGAATTCTTGATTTAATGATGATGTAAATGAAAATGGATATATGGGTAATTATGTTAAGTCATGATGAATAAATCAAAGATGCATATGTGAAGATATGTTTATGAAAGCTAAAAGCATGAAGTTATAATGTATAGGCACGAAGAAGGAAGAAGGTAAGAGTCACTTGAAGTCGCAAGCTTCACAAGATCACGGTAAGTTCTTATGAACTTCGCTTATGTAGAAAGTAGAATTTTATGTTAGTTCTCTTGTAAATAATTATTTGATGTTTTATGTGGGAATCATTAGTAAAAAAAAATGTCTTATTACGAATTGATAGTAGAAAAAGGAGAAAAAGTATGTCGACGACCCGTGCAAATGGGTCTAAAGTATGAAAATGATGTTATTCTGGATGATGTGTTAAACCCGTAGTTAAACGGGTCAAATAGGATGAATTTGTTATGAAGTTAAGGTAACTAGATGTTGACTTTTGTAAGTCAAACTAGTGGAGAATAATAAACAAGAAAGTAAAAATATGCATGATCCGTGAGAACGGGACGGATGAAATATGATGATTTTATGGTGATAGAAGTTAAATGGCATGATATTCGTTAAAGCGGAATTGTAGTATGAAAGATGATGTAAAGATGAAGTGACTCGGTAAAGGGTCAAATAATGCGGTAAAAAGCTAAATAAAAAAAATGTATTAGTAATAATGCTTTATCCGAACTAATATGCAAGTTTATGTTATGGATGTAGGTAAATCTCATGCTTAGAATGGCGAGCTCGGATTCGAACACACCACATCATCCATATATGCGCTTCCGGTTAAAGTTATCTTTTGAAATGGGTCAAATAATGTTTGTAATGTAAATGTAAATTTTATGTTTTAGGATGTTCGTAAGTAGTTTGAATTTTAAAACCTTTTTGGGTAGTTCGGACATAACCCTTGTATTAGGTCTTGTATGGTCACTACTTTTATTTCTTTTGAAAAAGTGTCGTAGAAGTTTATTTGAGTGATGTTTGTTAAAAGCAGGGGAAATGTTTATAGTACGAACGGGTCATGCCAAAATTTTGTCAAAAAAATTAGTATGTTATTTTTAATCTATTTGAATGTGAAAAAGTGAGCGTCACATAGAATGCACCAGAACCGTATCTTTAGTGGTGGAAGATCGGGCTAAGACACGGCTTTGTTCATCCTCAATCATACTGCGAGCGACATCCCACGAGGGTTTGTTTTGGTTAATAATTGCAGCAATGGTGTCATATTCAATCGGCAAACCGCGTACCATTTGAATGACAAGACGATTATCGGAGACTGGTTGATCAACGTCTTTTAATTGTTCGGCGAGATCCTTCAACGTTTGACAGTAATCATCGAACGAAGCACATGAATTTAGTGTGGTGTTGGTGAACTTGGTTTCAAGAGTGACGGCTCTGGCTTGTTTGTTATTGACAAATATCTCTTGTATTTTCAGCCATGTAGCACGGGCTGTGAGATCGGCAGAGAGCACACGAGCAAGCAGATCATCCGACAATGTGCTGTAAATCCATTGAAGGATTAAAGCGTCGATTTCGGACCAAGCGTCATATAAGGGATCGGATTCGGCTGGTGGCTTCGTGCCATCTATGTGAGGCAATACTTTGTAGGCACGAGCATGTAGATGAAAAAGTTTTACCCAAGATGAATATGTTACCTTCTTGCCGTCGAGGATCCTGATTTTATTGTTGATGTTGGTGACGGTATACGCCGGGTGAAGGGATGATTTTTCTGGTACCGAAGAACTACCGGAAGCGTTGTCTGCTCCAGTCATGATTGGCGATGGAAGGTAGAAAAAAAATTAGGTAGTGTTTGGTATGCAGGAATGAGATGTGGAATGGAATGGATGATTACGAGGAAATGAAGAAAAAGGTGTTTGGTTGGTCAATGGAATGGAATCACCCATTCCAAAATGCATTCCATTCCTTCAAAATCATTCCTTCCACCCCCCATGTTTTTTTTCCATTCCATCCCTTCTTGCACCATTCATCAACAACACTACAACCCACCACCTTTGCCACAACCCACCACCACCACCACCCACCACTGACGCTATCGCCGCCACCCGCCACCACCTCACCCCGACAGCCACCGTCGCCGCCGCCACCCACTCGCCACCGTTATCACCCACAGCTGCGAGCAACCGCTAACGACACTCGCCGCTGCCGCCGCCCACCACAATCGTCAACACCACCACCACCGCCACCACCAACCGCCGCCACCAACCGCCACCTCTACTGCCACCCACCACCAACGACCACCTTGCCGCCACCACCACTCGTCGTCGCCGCCGCACTGCCACTCGCCGCCACCACCACCCCCCATCGCCGCCGCTGACACCCACCACCGCCACCTATAACCACCCACAATCATTACCATCGGCCACCACCACCACTCACCGCTGATTTTATTACTCCGTTTTTCTTGCCTACCGAACAATACACAATAATAACTCATTCCATTCACACATGGTAACCAAACAAGACATGAAATGGTAATGATCCATTGCATTCCCTCGTCCATTCCATTACCTCGTCCATTCCATTCCTTCGTCCATTCCATTACCCCATACCAAACAGACCCTTAGGGTTTAATTATGGCTCTGATAACCATGTAGGAATTTGAAATGAACGATAATTTTCCATTCATATTCAAAAGGAAACCTTGCAGAGAATAAATAAACTAGAATTCCAAGTAAATCTCCTCAAAGATAGGAGAGAACCAAAACTAACGAGACCTATTCTAAAACCAACTCATAATAAATATAAACAATAATCAATACTCTAAGGCTATAGGGTGTGGTCATGACCCTTATGACCACCATGATCCTCCATGTTAGTGCCATGTAACTCACCTCTAATCCACCATCCAAAACCACTACTCTAAGGGTGTGGTCATGAACCAAACCACTAGCCCCTTATTTTATTAATTTATCTTTGTGTAGAGAAAAAAAGAAATTATTTGTTGAAAAATGGAAAGGAGGACCATGGTTGTCATGGTTTAATCCATGCAAACCATGGTGGATCAATCAAGGGGGTGGTGTAGCCTTTCTTTCATGTTCCTAGATGGCAAATAATGTCTCAATCATGACCCCCACACCCTATAGCCTAATACTAAGTTGTTGCCGAAGTTCATGTTTTATTGCATCTCATTTGCTACCTAGGCACAACACTTACTGCTCGATAGTAACTTTGTTACTACCAAAGTTGAGTGCATAGCTACATAATATAAACTGTTATAGTAAATTTATAGCTAAGAATTTAAATTTTATATACAAAATTGATAGTAATTTTTTTTAAGAAACATGAGGGAAAAAATACTTTAATACATCGTAGTCTTTACCCGAATGTAGACCTTTTTTAGTAAGTAAATCTCTCGAATTCGTACTCATAGAATCTTAATAATCTCTAGTAAGTAAATGTCTTCGTACTCATAGAATCTTAATTCTTTTTCTGAAAGTTAACTATTATTCACAAGCCTACCCTGAAACCAAGGGCAGCCAAAACAAAAAACCAATTACATCAAGTTAAACGAGCACCAGTCACTCCATCCTCTATTGTTCGATCTATTGCGATACCGATGAAAACCTAACACCTTTATCTCCTGAAAAATATCTAAGATTTCTTTTCTGTTGTTATTAAACCTCTTATCATTCCTCGCCGACCAAATGCACCAGCAACCGACTATAATAATTCCTTTGAGCGCTTCTCTAGCCCAGCATGAATGTGAATTGAAGTCAAATCTTTGATCGAAAAAGCAAAAATCAGACTGATCTTACACCACTGACTTATCATATGCCAAATGTTTGAAGCCACTTAGCAAGAACAAAAAAGGTGAGTCGCTGACTCCTCATAATCCTCGCACAAAGAACAGAAAGGATCTCCGACGAAACAATTACGTTTGATTAGAGCATCGGTCGTAGCAATCCTCCCCATTTCTGCTCTCCAAATTAAGATATTGCATTTCTTTGGAACCCACTTTGACCATTCGAAGATAAAATTCCTACTGAAATTAGTCCCACTTCTTAAAAAAAAAAAATTTACTTCCTTAACCGAGAAGTCTTTGCTCTTGGCTCCGGACCATTCCCACTTGTCCCGGGATTCACTTAAAGATATACCATTTAGAAGGGACTCCAACAAGCTTAGATTCTCAGTTTCAGACTTGGTATCAGGTGGTCTCAACCACGACCAGCTTCCTGTAAAAGAGTTGATGACTGGATTGAATCTCTCGGACACCCCATAAGTTTTGTCTGATTCGATACAAAATAAGGCTGGAAATCTGTCTTAGTTTTTTCCACCGCGGAAATGATATTCTTCCAAATGCCTTTGATACTATTGTTGGCCGGAACTGATCGCCAACAAATCCTACCAATATGAATGGCGTCGATAACGTTCCTCCAAAGCCCTTTATCGCCAATGGATAAATAATAATATGTGATAAAATAATAAATTATTGAAGCACAGGCTTTGGCACCACAAAAATAAAGCATATTTTCTAAATTATCTTTTATGTAATGTTGAAAAAAAACGAAAACGGAACAGAACCCGTAAAAAAAATCAGAACCGCTTATTCTTAGAGCCGGTATTTAGGAATCGAAACCATACTCGATCCTACTCATCGGGCACGTATCATTTCAGTGACAAAGGCCGAACTCGGAACTGTACCTTATTTTACTCGATACCCTGAACCAGGGTTTTTCTATATCCAAACCGGTTACATACCCGGAACAGGGTTTTATCCTATGTTTTTTTCTAGTTTCTATCTATATGTTTCTAGTTTCTTAGGTTAAAAAATATTTATATAAATCTATCTTTTTATGTTTCTAATATTTATATCTTTGTAATATTTTAAGTTTCTAATATATATGTCCTTTTATGTTATTTGTTTATATGTTACATATTGTTTTTTTATGGTTTTAGGCAAAAAAAAATTAAACACAAAAAAAGTTGCACCCCTAGACCCTTTTTTTTTCATACCCAAACACCAGTTCTTGAAAAACTGATTTCATACCCGAACCGAAACCAGGTACACTGGGTGTGAATTTTTCGGACTATTACCGGAACTGGGTATGACAATACTCATTTTTTCTCTAAAAATCAATACCGGAACCGGGTATTGATAATACCTTATATTTGCACCTCTACTTTTTTGTATAAGTTATTGCATATTAAAAGAAAATAGAGTGATTGGGTGATGTTGCTTTAGCCCTTTCAACAAGAGGCGAATATAGGCCCAATCCACAAATTTGGGCTTCTTAACACGTTCTATTTCGAATACGTCTTAGTTCTTATTAAATCAGGCTATAACAGTATAACCTAAGAAACTAGAAAATAGGTTGGCCTGGCCCGAAACAATACTTGATCA
This sequence comes from Helianthus annuus, assembly GCF_002127325.2. Lineage (NCBI taxonomy): Eukaryota > Viridiplantae > Streptophyta > Magnoliopsida > Asterales > Asteraceae > Helianthus > Helianthus annuus. The sequence goes on along the minus strand of NC_035441.2, from coordinate 165,268,040 downwards.
GTTGATCGTATTACACCCATTAAATTATTACTAGATAGTAAAAGGAAATTTTCAGAGGGTTGCAACTCAATAAATTAGATAAAAGAAGCATATTTTTAAGCATTAATATAAATTATTTATAGAACCTTAATATTCAAAACATTTGTTACAAATAAAATGGCTCGTGCAAGCTTTTCAATCTATTGTTTTGTGCTTGTTTCTTTAGAAACTGTAATGTTTAATATTTTGAGTTCACTTTTTCAAAATTTAATTTATCAACAACGTGATGTTTCTACTTTATAGTTAAGTATCATAACTGTTTTCGTTTTAATGATAAAGTTATTGGAATTAAAAGTGATAAAAGTAGAAATTAATTGAAATGACATTGATGGGCACATGTTGTGTTTCCTTGACCGTCTATTTTTATGTTTTAGTTAGTAAAGATGGCAAGTGATCGTGAGCATATGCATGAATGGTGAGCAATAAAGCACAATTCCATTTCTTTTCCACACAATACATACATCATGTGGGGGAAGAAGTAGGTGTTCTAACTTTTTAAGGATGTTTCATGAAAAAACGAATAATAATAATAATAATAATAGTAATAATAATAATAATAACGGTTTCTTTCTACTATTTGTGAAGAGTTGGTTTATATCAACCTTAGGGTGTAGGGAGTGGTTAAACACTTTGGAGTGGCAAACCAAAAAACCGACCAATCAGAGCGCGCCATGTCAATCAGTCAAAAGTGTTTAAACTTTGGTGAAAAGTGTTGGCAATGGTTTAGACACTTGTTGAAGTGGTAAACTATTTAAAAAAAATATGATTGGTTGAGATAGGAATAGACCCCACCCACAATACCCTCTCTCTCTCAATCATCTTCTTCCCGAATCGGTAACTTTGCTTTGTCGCCTCGCCAAATAGTCGGCGCCGATGTTTGCCGATCGGCAAACTTGTTTGCCGCCCCTTGCCGCATGCCACACCGTATACCCTTATAGATAGAGAAATTCTAATGTAGTTGTTTCACTGTAAATATTATCATATATAAAAAAGAAAATTTTCAATGTTATCAATCAGGTATGTTTTAGCTTGAGTGTGATGATTGGATATTCGTTTTCTATTGTTTTGTCAGGATGACTAAGGGTGTAGGGAGTGGTTAAACATTTTGGAGTGGTAAACCAAAAAACCGACCAATCAGAGCGCGCCATGTCAATCAGTCAAAAGTGTTTAAACTTTGGTGAAAAGTGTTGACAATGGTTTAGACACTTGGTGAAGTGGTAAACTATTTAAAAAAAAAAAAGTGTGATTGGTTGAGATAGGAATGGACCCCACCCACAATACCCTCTCTCTCTCAATCATCTTCTTCCCGAATCGGTAACCTGTCACCGATTGCTTTGCTTTGCCGCCTCGCCAAATAGTTGGCGCCGGTGTTTGCCAATCGGCAAACTTGTTTGCCCCTTGCCGCATGCCACACCGTACACCCTAACGGTTATGACTTGGTTTGTTTATGACATGGTTGAGATAGCTAATGATGACGGGGTAGCGCAAGACTAAATAAAATAACTTAGGCACATAAACGCTTGAAAGGTTAAATGATTAAATGATTCAAATCCGCGAACTCGGGTGAACAGCAAAAAGGATGTGAACAGTAAACCATCACTTCACTGATTGCTTGTCCAGCCCTCTCACAGCCGTAAAAGAGAACATGTGCACAAAGAACAACCTTTTATCCGTAGATCTAAACCATTCAACCCCAAAATGGGTAAGTCTCCCACTGCAAGCATGGTTCACTAGTCAAGGTTTCCTCTTTGGGCGATGTCTTCCTCTATAAATGACACTTCATTTAGTGCATTTATGACATTCTGATCAGCTCTGATTCTCTTGGAATCTCTGATCTTCCTTCTCGAGCACTTGTTCCATGCAAGTCTCCTTTCTTCACATTCAACACACACATTTCTACTCCTCTTGCATCCGAAGCTGAACACACTTCAGTTGAGGATCTTGAACAAACAACAAAATATAACTAGTGAACCTCTCTCCACGTCTTGCAAACGTGGGGGGACCCCACGACCTGCGTTAGGCAAACCGAAACCCTCCAAGCCTTTTGCCTAACCAGCCTAGCCACTATCATTGGTCTTGTATTTGTTACATCAACAAGTTGGCGCCCACAGTGGGGCCACGCTACTAATTTTCTTCAAAAGACCTAGTAGTGTAGCTCCATTCTCTCAAAAGTCACAATGTATCTCCGGGAGAGGTAAATCAAGTCCCACGTACCTCTACCCCAAGCACTAGCCAAGCTCATGTGGCTATACCAACGTCCTTCTCAACACCGGGGAGCACTCCTACTGGAGCAACATACCCCGAGTTCCTCACTTTTCAAACACCGACTCTGTCTCGATCAGGGGTTCCCTCCCCTAATGTCGGTGCCTCTAACACCCCCTCACGTGTTGACCTTACCCCTGAATGGGTCGCCAACAACTTCCTAGAGTTGAGGTCTCTCCTCAACTAATACGTGAGTAGGGAAAGAGACAAGGGGGTAAGGATTCGGTTGGACTATGACGAGCCAGAGCCATCGTTGTCTCCTGGACCTCCAGCTCTTCCTTTCACAAGCTCACAACCAACCATGTCCAGGAATGAGGCTGGTCCCAGCCATCCACCTCCAAATCCTAATCCATACATATACATCAGGCCAGATCCGACAACGTTCCCTCTCTTTTCTTCCCAGCTAGCTGCAACTGGTGCTCCATTGGGACATGAGCTAACTCTGGATCAACTACTACAATCTCCTGTTGCAAGCCTTCCACCCCCCAGTCATATCTACATGGGAACAAGCTTTGTCTGTACTCCCCTTGGCACGAAGTGCCGTCATGAGCACCCCCTTAGGGGTAAACTGCCCAGTTGCACCTGGAAGCCTTCAAGGCTTCAACCTTATGCCTCAGATGATGGCTCAGATGATGGCAAGCTTCCCGTGGCAGCATTTTATTAATCAAGTGCTGGCCACCCAAGGGAACAACAATAACAACAGCAACACGGGTGCAAGGATGGAAGACGATTTGGCCAAGCCATATAAACCAAACAATTTGTCATGTTTCTCCCAGCAAATCGCTGATTATGATTTTCAAACAAAGATCAAAATGCCGTCCCATATCAAAACATATGATGAGACTGAAGATCCAGAGGATCATCTCCAGATCTTCACTGGTGTTGCTAGGATCGAGAAATGGTTTAATGCTAAATGTTGTCTCATGTTCATGCAAACCCTCGTTGGGTCACCCAGAATCTGGTTCAATGATTTACCTGCCAGAAGCGTTCGAAACTTCGATGACCTTAGCAAAGGGTTCCTGGTCAACTTCTCCCAGCAAAGGCGGTACGTTAAAGATGCCACGGTGATTTTCCAGATAAAACAAAGAGATGATGAAAGCCTTCGAGAGTTTATAGAAAGGTATAAAAAGAAGGGCCTAACGTATGTGGGGGCAGATGAAAAAATGAGAGTAGCCGGTTTCATGAATGACATCACCTCCAAATACCTTACAAGTGATTTCAACAAGTCCTTGCCAAAGACCTTGGAAGAAACTCTCGAAAGGGTCGAAGCCCACATCAGAGGAGAGGAGGCTGTAGACATAAAAGAGCAAAGGAAAAGGGGATCTAGCTGGCAAGGCAACAGTCCAAATAGAAAAAAGGGAAACTTCCATTCCTATGACAGACGTCAAAGGGGCTCAGAGCAACGAAGGTCTTAAGGCCAGAACACTCCAAGCAGGGAGAAGGCCATGAACTTTACACCGCTTACAAAAACCCTCCAAGAGATTCTTGCTACAGATGAAGTGAAACAAAGCTTCCGACCTGCTAGACCTCTTCCTAAAAGCAAAAGAAATGAAAACTACACACAGTTTTGTGAATTTCCTGAATAGAATGGTCACTATACTAACGATTGCTTCCAACTCAAAAAGAGAATTGAGTAGGCCGTCAAGTCCGGGGAGCTTGCCCACTTAGTGAAGGGGGTAAGGGACAAGATAACCGAAAGGAAAAGCAAGGAAGTTAACATGGTGGATTTTGATGAAAGGTTCCCCACAAACGGCAGCGGTTGGAAACTTGGGAGCTTCAGTGTGTCTGCCTTCCTCCAACAGAAAGGGACCCACTCTCAATCCCTCTTATGGTTGAAGCAACTATGGGTACACTAAAGACATGCAGAGCATACAAAGACACTGGTGCGGCTACCGAAATTATGTTTGAGAAGTTCTTCAATCGTTTGAGCAATGAGGAACGTTCAAAGCTTCAACCATCCGGAACCTCCATAAAAGGTATTGCTGACATACCCCTCAAGCCTTTAGGGAAACTAACCCTTGATTTCCGTTTCAGTGAAGGCAGGATGGAGAGAGTCCAACCTCTCACTTTTGTGGTTATCAATATACCTTCCAACTATGATGTCATCATAGGAAGGCCAGGGCAGTGTGCATTCTAAATGGTTGTTTCTGTTGGTCATTGCACTGTAAAGTTCTCTACCGAGAGAGAGATTGAAACCCTTCAACCCACTCAAGAAGCCTACGTGGTTGAAGGGAAAAGTTCAAAAAGTGAAGAAGACAAGAAAGGGCTGATCATAAACCCCAAATATCCTGAACAAAGGATAAGGGTTAATCCAAGCCTTTATCAAGAAACCCTCTCGTACCTAGAAAAGCTGCTAGTACATTATAACGATGTATTTGCTTGGTGCCCGGAAGACATGACGGGTATCCCTCGAAGCATTGCTGAACACGAGCTGAGGATACCACCCGATGTCAAGCCTGTTGTCCAAAAAAAGATAAGTCTAGCACCCGAAAGAAGTTTGGCAGTATGCCAAGAGGTTGAAAAGCATGTCTCAGCTGGAATTCTCCGGTAAGTCAAGTATAAATCTTGGGTTGCAAACCCAGTCATTGTTCGAAAGCCCGATAATTCTTGGAGAATGTGCATTGACTTCAAGAACTTGAACAAGGCTTGTCCCAAAGATTGTTACCCGTTTCCAGAAATCGACCTTAAGGTTGATTCTCTCACTGGTTACCCTTTCAAGTGTTTTCTTGATGCTTACATGGGTTACCATCAAATTCTTATGAAAGAAGAAGATGAGGAGAAGACCGCCTTTCACACGGATAAAGGTATCTTTTGCTATCAAAAGATGCCTTTTGGCCTTAAAAATGCGGGTGAAACCTACCAACGCCTAGTTGACAAAGCTTTTGCTAGTCAAATTAGTAGAAACATGGAAGCATATGTCGACGATTTGGCGATCAAAAGGAAAACAGAATACCAAATGCTTGACGACATACAAGAAACTTTCAAGAACCTAAGGAAGGTCAACATGAAACTCAACCCTGAGAAATGTTCGTTTGGGTTTGAAGAAGGTAAATTTATGGGGCATATGGGAAAACAAAGTATAAAGGCCAACCCGAACAAAGTCAAAGCTGTTCTTAAAACCAAACCACCACGAAGCAAAAAGGGGGTGGAAAGCCTGAATGGAAAACTTGCAGCCCTGAAGCGTGTTACCTCAAAATTGGCTGAAAAATTTTTGCCTTTCTTTAAAACGCTTAAAGGGTGCTCTGACAAAAAAAGATTTCAAGTGGACTGAAGAAGCTGAGGAAGCCTTCAACCTGATGAAGCAACACTTAGCTTCACTTCCTGATATTGCAGCCCTAGAAACAGGAGAACTAATCTCTGTATACCTTTCGGTTGCTGAAGAAGCAATAAGTGCGGTTTTAACCATTGAACGAGAAAAAAGTTCAATTACCCGTTTACTTCTTCAGCAAAACTTTAAAATTGACAGAGATCAAGTATCCTCCTTTGGAAAAACTTTCTCTGGCCCTAGTCCAAACGGCTAGAAGGCTTCGAAGGTATTTCCAAGCACACCCTATACAAGTGGTCACCGACCAAGCCATTAAGAGTGTGCTTGAAAAACCATAAAATTCAGGGCGATTAGCCAAATGGGCTATGGAACTAGGTGAACACAAAATCACCTATGTTCCAAGAAAAGCCATCAAAGCCCAAGTCTTGGTTGATTTCATTGTGGAAGTCCCAAAACAAGCCATCACGGAAGTTAACACAACTACCGCTGAACCCTCTGACCTTGAAGTCTGTAAGCTTTTCACCGATGTGGCTTCAAGCGTTGAAGGGTCGGGAGCTGGGCTCATTCTGATCAACCCTAAAGGGTTAGAATTTACATATGCTTTTCGATTTGAATTTCAGACCACTAACAATGAAGCTGAATATGAAGCATTGATAGCTGGATTGAGGTTAGCCAATGAAATGAAGGCTAAAAAGCTTCAAGTCTTCACAGACTCGCTGCTGGTGTCAAGTCAAGTCAATGACAGTTATGTTGCAAAGGAGCCCAACATTTAGAGATACAAATAAAAATCTAAAGAGCTGATGAACACATTCCAAACATGTACCATCAAGAAAATCCCAAGGTCTCAAAACAAGAAGGCTGATGCCTTGAGTAAACTTGCCTCTCTTACCTTTGCCCACCTCACCAAAAAGGTATTAGTGGAAGTGTTGAAAAATCCTTCGATTCAAGAATTGGAGGTTCAAGATGTAATCACCGAAGAAGGCCCCAATTGGATGACTCCTATTAAAAAGTTCCTCAAAAATGGTGAGTTACCTGCCGATCAAACAGAGGCTGAAAGGGCTAAAATCAAATCTAGGCAGTATGTGTTGCAAGGTGAAATCCTCTACAAAAAGGGTTACCTTGCACCATTACTGAGATGTGTTGGCCCGGAACAAAGCCAGTACCTGGTCAAAGAGGTTCATGAAGGGATATGTGGAGCTCATTTTGGAGCAAGAACGGTGGTTGCTAAGCTAACGAATCTTGGGTATTTTTGGCCTTCCATGCACCGAGACACCACCGAACAACTAAGAAAATGTGATTCTTGTCAAATACACGCACCGGTCCCGAAGAGCCCCAAGCATGATCTTGTCCCGATATCTTCAGCCTAGCCATTTCATAAATGGGGAATGGATATTGTCGGCTCGTTCCCACCAGCCAAATGTGGAGTAAAGTTTTTATTGGTGGCCATAGACTACTTTACCAAGTGGCACGAAGTCAAACCACTTGCAAAAATCACGGACAAACAGGTCATCTACTTCGTTTGGGAAAACATCATTTGTCGTTATGGGCTGGCGGGAGTGTTAGTCACAGATAATGGGAAACAATTCGCTGAGAAGTCTTTCAGCACTTGGTGCAAAGAATTCAGAATAACTCAGGTTTTCAGCTCAGTTGCATACCCACAATTAAACGGCCAAGTTGAAAGGACGAATCGGAGCATAGTTGAAGGAACCAAAACCCAATTGGGAAGGCATGAAAGCAATTGGCTCGAAGAGTTGCCAAACATTTTATGGGCTATAAGAACAACGGAAAAAACAAGTCACAAAAGAACACCTTACAGCTTGGTGTTCGGATCGGGAGCTGTGATTCCAGCTGAAATAGGAGTTGTGACTCAAAGAACACTCAACATGGATCCCGAAGCAAACAACAAAGAGTCCATGTTGAACTTGCAACTCCTCGAAGAAACACGAGACCAAGCTGCAATTCAAGAAGTCAAGTACAAACAAAAGATGGAAGCTTATTACAACAAAATAGTCAAGCATGAACGCTTCAAGCCAGGAGACCTTGTACTTAGAAAGAATGAGGCTAGTAAAAAAGAGAACCAAGGAAAACTTGGCCCAAAGTGGGAAGAGCCATATACGATCCTTGAAGCACATAAGGGTGGATCCTATAAACTAGCCGACGCAGAAGGTAAAAAGCTTCCCAGACATTGGAATGACAAGACCCTTAAAAGGTTCAATGTCTGATCAAGAAAGTTTAGTTTGTATTTCAAGAGTTGTCTCATGCTCACTTTTTGTAAAACAATATCTCTTGAATGAATGATGATGTTTTATCGAATTTGTCTTTCTATCCTAAAATCAGGTTGAGAACCTAGCAAAAAACTCCATGGCAAGGGCCATGTAAGGAGATGAGCTCCCAGGCCATATCGCTCAATAGGTTCAAGGGTTGAATGAACCTATATAAGGGGTGAGTTCCTAAATCAATACAACTCCATGAAACTTCTGAAATTATCAAAAACAAAGTTATCTCATAGACAGGTCTGAACAGCCTACACCAAATGTTCCTTAAGCCTTGTAAAAGTTTTAGAAAACAAATCATTATTAACAGGCTTACGAACCAAAATCAAACAAAGAAAAATAATAGAAAGGATAGGTGCTATGTCTTCTTGTTAAAAATACCAAGGCTAAGTGACTACAGAACTGAACCCTTTAAGGTATAAAAAACATAAAGAGAACACAAACCCAACAAAGACAAGGCCACAAACATAAAAAGGGACAACACAAAACAAAGATTGCATACAACCCAAAATCAGAAATACAAACCAAGGCATAAAAACAAAGTAGCAACCGGAAGCCTCAAAGGCTTCAAGCTACAAGCATCCCACAAAACCACAACACAAGGCAGGTAGTCAAAGTTAATAGCATAAGAAGCTTTAAAGGCTCCCAAATATTCAAACAAGTTAAAACAAACCTTAACGGTTTGTAAACATAGATATCGTTCAAACGGCCACTATGGCCAACCACAACCACAAAACAGAAACCTTAAGGGTTTCTACGAAACCTAAAATTGTTCAAAGTAACACACAAACCATTAAATTGTTTAAAGGTGCTAAGAAAGCTACGAATTTTGTTCAAACATCAGAAGGAGGCTTAGAAGCCCCAGAATCATTACCTTTAGCCTTCTTGGCCTTCTTCGACTTCTTGGCTTTCAAACCACCATCATCACCAACTGCTGAACCTTCGAGGCTTGCATCCTTGGAAGCATCAGGTTCTTCCGAAAAGGTCTCTTCACTATCCCCAGAACGAGAACACTTCCTCGAAAGGGAGTCAAGCACTTCAGCACAAACCTTTTCATTAAGCTCATCCGGCTTCAGCTCCTGTATGACAGAAAGAGGTTTACCAAAACAAGTTGCAACTTGACTTACATATGGGTAAGTCAACCTCTCCATCTGCTGAACGAACTCTTTAAAAACCTCAGAAGCTTCAGGACAGTACATGGGAGACTGCTCCAAGGGCTGACCAGATTCATGAAGTTTATAACCAGTGATAAGGCCTTGATGTTTCCCTAAGTTTAGCAGTTTGGTGTAGACTTCTCCAAGAGCATAATTGAACTCCTTGGAGTGAAAGAGATAGGTAACAACTTGGTGAAAACCTTGCTCAATGAGCCACTGGTTATCACCAGTGGCTTGAGCAACAGAAGCCTTCAAGCCTTCTTTCTCTTCTTCAAAGGCCTTCTGCTGAACATCTAAGGCTTCCCTATCAGCCTTCAGCTTCAATCGATCAGCTTCAACCTTCTTCACCCAAGCCTCCTCTTTCTTAGAAAACCCTTCAACCTCCTTCTTCATTGCAGCCATAGAGGCTTTCATCTTGTCCTTCTTCTTGGAAGCTTCCTCATACTCCTGCATACCCTTTGTAAAACGGGTAACACCTTCAGCCAACAGGGCCGAAAGGTTGCAGGAGCTTAGCATCAATCTTGAAATAAAATGATCAGCTTACATCTCAGAAATCGCACTCCGAACACCAGGGGGAGCAAAATGGGCTAATACCTCATCACAAACAGCTGGATCCTTGAAGCTATCCCCAACCTTCACATCCTAGTTAGGAACATAAACCTCTTCAGCTTCAAGACCCTCCAAGCTCTCAACGTTTTTGCCCGATGAACCTTGGATGGTAGGAGTGGCACCTTTCTTAACTAACTTCTTCTTCTTACCAGAAACAACTAATGCTTTTTCCTTACCCTTTCCCACTTCAACCTCAAGAACCTGTTCTGCAGACACCTCTATGTCATCACTAATGTCAATGGCCTCTGAGCCAGAGGGTTGATCAGCACCTTTCAAGCGACGGTTTGAATGACGAACAGAAACCTTGGAACCCGAAGCCTTTGTGAAACCTTTAACATTGGAACATTCACATAGCTAGAACCCTCGAACCTATGCTCGGATCCCCTAACAACTGCATCTTCACCTGGAGTAGCCGCAGCATCCCCAAACGCAACATCGGAATTATCATCACTCTTGATAAAATCAAGTGCAGACATAACTACAAAATAAACAAAAATAAAATATATTAGCAAGCAAAAAATAAGAACATAATAGCACAACAAGACAGATGCATACCCTGTCCATCTCTCATAAGCACCGGATCTCGATCACGTTTGTCCCATAACTTACTGAGACCCAACAACACCAGTAAGTGCTCGGGAAAGGGACGAAGCCTTGAAGGGCACTCCCTAAGAGTTTCAAGAAAATAGGTATTTAACTCAGAGGCAGAGGGTTCAGGCTCATTTAAAACAGCATCCAGATGCCTCCAAACAAGCATAAAAGGAACAATTTCATCGGAAACCCAGAAAAACCAGTCTTTCCAAACACCAAGACTAGAAACCATAGATGAAATCAAGCAAGTATCAACCTGAGATGTTTCGAAGGTAAACCAGTCACCATTCTTGGCCAACCAGAAAAAGAGACAGAAGGATAAAAGAGTGGGATCATATCCGGAAGCCCGGCACAGAACTTCAAAGTACAAAACCCTAGCCAGACCCTGAGGGTGAATCTTGCCAAACGATACGCGATAATACTCTAAGACGTTCAAAGCAAAGTTCGAAAAGGGGTGACGAAGGTTCGAAAATTCAAAATGGCGACAATAGTGGGCAATAGAACCAGGGGACACTTATCGATCGAAACATCACAAGCCGGTGCAACCGGTATAAACTTCATTGTAACACCTTGAAAATTTGTGTCCAATAAAGTATAAACACATGTCATAAGCTCTGAACGTGAGAAAGAATACTTTGGAGGGACTAAAGTTGACAAACAGGGAAACTATGTGAATATAAGGGTCCAAAGTGTCAACAATGGATAAATATATTCTAAAATAGCCCTACATAATGTTTATACCTTCCAACGAATAAATCATGGATCATACGAAGCAAAACATAAAGGAAAGTGAGGAATTACAAACTACAGGGGCTAAAAGTGTCAACATGTGCAAAGTATACCTCTGAGTGACCTTTTAGCAGACCCGAAGCTTTGTGTCGGTAAAATATACTCACTAGAATATGTGGTTAAAATTTCATAAAGTTTCGTTATCGTATGAGAAAGTTATGATCAAATTCGTGTTCGAGGGATTAAAAGCGTCAACATTGAATTCTATGGCCTTATGAGTGGTTACAAGGTTAGTCAAGGACTTAACCAAGTTAGTAAAAGTCCCAAGGCCCTTAAAAATAAGGTTAAGAGGTCAAAAGTGCAAAAACAAAGCTTAAAACCACGTTACAAAGGACCAGGGACCAAAAGTGCAAAAGATGAAACTTGTTTGGCAGGTTTTGCCGGTCCAGGCGGCCCGTATTAGAATCACATATACCCTCACGCGGGCCACGTCAGGGTGCCAGCGACAGAAAACATTTGGCAGCTGCCAGTTCAGGTCTGTAACTGACTTCAATGGCTTGTTTTCTAATACCAGAGCCTCTCCAATGGTTTTTCATGCAATAGGGGCACTTGTCTTCATCTGGTTACACTCATAGACTCTTGTGGCACCATCTTAGAAGATTAAAATCACTATATAAGAACCTTATGTTGTAACCATTTGATCACCCACTTTCAAAAATTCACTTCTGGAGCTCTCTGGACTTCAAGCCATCTTTCTAGTGATCTCTAATCTCAATTAGGACTCTTGTAAGTGTCCTTAACCCTTCCTAATTCGTTTTAGCCTAGTTAATTAGCTAAAAGTCAAACCGTCGTAATTAAGGTTTGACTTCGTGATTAATTAAAATGTGCTCTGTCAAATCACGAATTAAAAGTACCTTTAAGTAGGTAATTATGTGGGTAAAAAACCTTTAAAAGGGTATTTCCAGATTCCCACTCTAACTATGCTAATTGTCGAGTCAAAGCTTATTATAAAAAGTCAACAGAAAGGTTATTTGCGAATTAATACATAATTAGCAATGTAGGATGCATGCAACCTGTTTAATCATTAAAATAACTTGGTAATTAATGTAAGAACATGTTCCAACATGTTCAACTCGACAATTTTCAGTTTAAGCTCGGTTTGGAACCGAAAGTCGCAAGGTTTGACTTCTGCTTTGACTTTCAGTTCTGACCCGTTTAAGCCAAGGTTAGGATTGCCTTAGAGCTTCTTTTGAACCTATTTACATGTTAGTATAACTCTCTGAGATTATACAACTTGATTCATTAGATATCTTATTCACATACATGTTTCCGTTAATCGCTCATATGTTGACCATTATGCCCATTTGACCTTAAAACGTGATTTTTGAAAATGTAAAGGGATAGGCACCTTAGCTACTGATGTATAAACTTGCACCCAAAATTTGAAGTCAGTTTGAGGTCTAGATTAAGAGTTATGCTCAATAGCGTAATTAAGAGCTTCTTTACTAATTAAATGGCGTAAATTACGTATAGCCTATCAAAACCCAATTTTTTATACCAAACTTTTTATCCACTGTTATAAAATAATATTTTGGGATTTTTGAAGATTTTTATTTATTTTTAGGCTGAGCATAACTTAATGATCTAAGATTAATTCGGTTTATGCCGATTTTGCCCTTTTTAGCCATAAAATGAGTTTTACAAATCCTTTTGACCTCAAACCAATTTCTACTGATTTGCTATGATAAATAAATTATTTTAAGCCTTCTGGAATATTAAAAATATCAGCTTTTTACAGAAAACCCGGAAATGGCTCCAAATCGCCTTTTTAGGCATTTTTAACGCATAAGTGTGCACTAGAACCTTATTAAGCTTAAGGGATTGAACCTACTGATGTAATTAGTATATTTTTATATTTTAAACAGTAGGCAAATGTTTTGAACTCAGAATTCCAGAATTGACCTTTTAGGCACATGTGAAATTACCAAAATGCCCCTACGGTGCATAGTAAGGTTAAAGATAATAAATTTCACATAAATTTGATACCCTACTGTTATAACTTAGTAAATTAAGTATATTTACTAATTTAATCAGAACTGTAACTCAGATTATCATTTTAACCCTTTTTCACTTTATAAAATGACCAAAACGCCCTTATGAGGCATAGTTTTGGTTTAAAATCATTTGGGGCATAATGGAATGTATCATTCTGATATCACAACATATTTTAAGCATATTGACTTCAGAAACTTGTATTTGACTCTTATGGTTACTCGTTACGCATTATACGCGTTCGGATCGGCTTATGTGACTAGTTTGGCCATTCTAGCCGAAACGGGTCAAACCATATCTTTTTGGTCTCAAAATCCAGAATGTGATTATGTTACCCATATAAAACAAGTGTGCATGCTTGTTGGGACAAAACTACATTCTAAATCGGTCTTCGCCTTATTGTGTGTTTAAAACCGTAATCTTTATATAAAACTAACCGGTCTAAGCTTTAGACCCGTTAGGATTCTAATAGGTTATTAAAACCTTAATTTCCAGATCTAGGAGCCCAGTAGAAGCTACGTGCACTCGTTATATTTGGTTTATACTTTGCTTAGGTAAATACGTTTAACTTATTTTCCCTACACGGGCTTGGGGTACGGTATATAAAATACCGCATGGTCGGGGAATTGACCTTAACCGGTCTTGGTTATGTGCAGTCAAATTAACCCGTTTGAAAATGCTGTTTTGTTTGTTTAACGCCTTTGGGGGCTTAATGACCATGTCTCGGATATCCTTGGCATCATTCAAAGAATGGCCACGACCTTAGCACTCGGGTGTAGGCGTACACCCGTAGTGTTGTACAACATGTATAATCGTCGGTACGAGAGAAGTCTCGCGGCGGAATTATATTAAGTGGTGTGTCTATTAATCTTTAACCCGGCATGACCCGGGCTACCGAACGCAGAACGAACATGTAATTCTTTTACAAGATTATTAAGCAAATAATTATCCCAAGTTATAAAAAGTTTTATGCCACGAGCATTTAAATCAATTTTAAACATTTTCAAAATGAGTCAGTTGAATTGTATTTACCAGTGTAAACTGACGTATTTTCCAAAAAGACTAAGTGCAGGTACTACCGTAATAGGCTGGTCACTCCTTAAACATCCATAGAAGTCTCGTAAGCTTAGGATGCATGAAGTCTGTTGAAATGAAGTTTCCTTTTTATTTGATTCTGCATGTGGATTCTATTTCGACATTTTGTGATACTCGAATATTACAATAAATTAAGTTGAAATAAATCTATCTATGCTTCCGCTGTGCATTATAATTTGTGTTGTTTGACTATGATGATATCAACTACGTCACGTTAATCCCCCACCGAGCCCACCGGTGACACGTGGAAATTAGGGGTGTGACAGGTTGGTATCAGAGCCAACACTGAGTGAATTAAACACTAGCCTTTTGTGTTTAGTCTCAGTGCACGAATTGCACATTCTTCGAGTTCCGAGTCTAGACAAAGAACATGGGACAAACTCTGTTTTGTTTTATTTTTGGGTCTTATTATTATATGTTGTTGTTGTTATCTAAAACTTGTATGCAGGTCAACATGCCACCAAGATTTCTTCGCGGTCGAGGCAAAGGACCAGTCACGGGTCACGATCACGAAGCCGGGCCTTCGCACCGGCGTACCCCATCCATTACCATGAGCACTAGTCCACAAGAGCCGTGGAGGCTCTATGTTGAACCCGGGAGACGGTCAGTTTCCCTCAGCTCTTCACCTTCTTACCAGCATTCCTTTGGGCCTCAATCGGAAAATGAGCCCAACGAGCAACCACCCTCTTTCATACCCTTGCAGAGATCCAACTCTCACCACTCCTTTGGTGACCCAACCCCAACCTTCCAGAGCCGGTTCAACCCGGCTAATATCTTTCCAGAACTCGTGGGTCATAACCCACTAGGGCCTGAGGATCATTTCTCAGGTGACCACGCTGATGACATGGACGAAGACACGGACCCCGTGGAGCCTGCGTCTGGGACACCCAACCACCTGATAGAGATCTCTGACGGGTCATCTTTTCACGGATCGCCTTATCGCGGTCCAGACAGCTACGAGGAGAGGTTCCGGAACATCGACTGGTATTTTACCCCCTCACACCACTCCTCTCCATATCAGCAGCAGCAGCAATAGCAACAGCAACAGGATCCTTCTCAGGATTCTCGTTTTGTGGCAGTCACTCCGCCACCACCACCACCAGTGGAACAGCAGCCGCCTCTGGAGCCACCGAGGCGGAGGAGGTCAAACGCACGGATGTCCGTGCGAGGGGGTGTCCGCATCAGCACTCCCCAACCATCTAGTGGCAGCCATTATCCGCCACTCCAGGAGGAAGGAGAAGAACCACAGATGGGGGTTCCATCAAACCCCATTCCAGATGTTAACTCAGTGCCTGGGGCGCCTCCGTTGGGTTTTGACAACCCAATTCCTGCTTATTCCGCGGCATACAACCCGTTTGAAATGCCGGGACACAACAGCTTTAATTATGCGGAGGTCGATCCATATCAAGTAGCTCGGGACTACAACGCTCTTCACCCTGAAGGGCCATACGGAGGACCATGGACCACTGGTTACCCAACTTATGGGTACCAGCATCCACCTATGTACCAGCCGCCGCAGCCACAGCTTATCCCGCCGGAGCGTCAGCAGGAGGTTCTTGATAGGTTGAACCAGGTCGAACGAGAAGTTCGAGAAGACCACAGAGAGCGGCAAGGCTTCTTCAAGGGTCTGTCAGACTTGCTAAAGGGGAAGTCCAAGAGGAGGGGTCACTGAAGACCTTGTTGTTTCTTGCTTAGTTGTAGTCAGTCCCTGCGTGGACTTGTTGTTTCTGTATTCAGCTCCTGCGCGAGCTTGTCTTTTTGTATTCTACCCATGCGTGGGCATGTCTTTCAGTTAACCCCTGCGTGGGTTTGTTTGTTATTTTGTTTATTGTTTGTTGTATTTCGCCCCTGCGTGGGCATGTTATTTGTAGAAGTCCCATTTAGGGCAAGTATTGTACTGTTGAATCTTTATTAGTGAAATGTTGCATTTAAATTTTCATGATTGTTGTTATAAATAAGTATATGAATAAACTTAAAATAAAAAGGTAAAAATGAAAATAACATTTCCTAAAATAAAGAAGACCTACCATTAATATAAAATGGCAAAATCTAAAAAGGGACAAGACCTAGCCACATGTCATTTTAAGACAAGGCCAAGATGGTATCTCCATAATTAGATTCAGGTCCATAATTAACGTCTCAACTTAGGATTGATCTGCGTTATAAAGAGAATCTAAGGGGTAAAACCTAGCCACGTGTCGTTGCAGACATGGCCAAAATGGTAGAACCTGCCTAGAAGATTCCAAATTCTGTTAACATCTGTAAGTATGTTAACATACTGGGCAAATTGTGACACAGTAAAAGTCACATAAGCCATTATTGAAAATTGGGTTAATTTAAAATTCCCTGTAAGTAAATATCCATTCCTTGGGAATGAAGTACCTACGGGTAATAATTAATGTCCTAGGGACTAAGAGACAGTTTGAGTCTGCAACTCACTGTCTAGAATAGGGTAATGAACTGTGATTCAGACCCTAATACCTTGATTCTGTAAGAATCCGGGTTATAAACTAACACTGTCCTTGTGACTAAGTTATATGTTAATTCTTAACTATAATATAGGATTATAATACAGATCCTGAATTAATATTTGATTAATAAATTAACCTGCAATGGCTATTTAAAACCATGGTTAATAAAATACATAAAATACTGTATTAGCTGTTAAATAAAACCTTGCCCATTATTGTTTATATGTAGCAGTGAAGTTACATGGCTAGGTCGGACGAGGTAAATAGTCGTCCGGTGGAAAACCACGATAACGCAAAGATACAGTTAACTGGTGCGGAGTTGAAAGCACTGGTAGATGATGCGGTTACAAAGGCATTAGAAAGACAGTACAGTGAGTACAGTGGGACCCATAGTAGGACCTTGTCTACACCGCATATCAAGTCCAAGACTCATTCGGAGTCTCACAGCAAGCCACCTTCTGTCCAACCCAAGTCTAAAAAGGAAGAATCTAAGAAGGATGACGATAGACATTCTTCGAATGAAAATGATAATCATTCCAAGAAGATCGTGCTTTATGATGCCCCACGTGCCAAGGGTTGCACATACAAATACTTTGTGTCTTGTAAACCCCGGGATTTCACTGGGGAGAAGGGGGCAGTGGACTGTATGACTTGGCTTGATGAAATGGAGACAGTAGTGGATATAAGTGGCTGTGCTGAAAAAGATATTGTGAAGTTTGTGACACAATCTTTCAAAGGTGATGCACTACAATTGTGGAAGTCGCTGATTCAAGCCACCGGGAAGATACCTCTATACAACATGTCTTGGGAACAATTTGTTGCCCTGATCAAGGAGAATTATTGTCCCCAACACGAGGTTGAAAGGATAGAATCTGATTTTCTGTCCTTAGTCATGAAGAACCTGGACTGCCAGGCGTACCTCACAACCTTCAATACCCTGTCAAGGCTAGTTCCCTATCTTGTAACACCTGAACCGAAGAGGATAGCCCGTTTCATTGGGGGTCTGGCCCCAGAAATTAAAGCAAGCGTCAAGGCCTCTCAGCCCACTACGTTTCGATCAGTAGCTGACATATCTCTGTCCCTTACACTAGACGCAGTTAGACAGAGATCCCTGAGAGCTGCAGATGCTGAGAAACAAAAACGCGAAGATGATGGTTCGCGACGCCCAGATAAGAAGCGTAAGGGCAATGACGACCACAAGAAGGGGTCGGGATCCAAGAAGGGAGATCAACAGTCGGGTGAAAAACCCAGGTGCAAAGTTTGTAAGAAGCACCATTTCGGGAAATGCAGGCAGGAGTCTAGATCCCAATCTCAGCCGAAACTATGTGGGATTTGCAAGTCCCCGGATCATAAGGCATTAGATTGCAAGAAACTTAAGGATGCCACCTGCTACAATTGTAATGAGAAGGGACATAATAGACCCAACTGCCCGAAGCTTGCCAAGAAAACAGAGGAGGGAAAGAAGACTAATGCAAGGGTCTTCCGCATGGATGCAAAGGAAGCTATTCAGGATGATAATGTCATAACAGGTACTTTTCTCATTAATGATGTCTACGCAAGGGTATTGTTTGACTCTAGGGCGGATAGATCCTTTGTAGATAATAAGTTCTGTGAACTGTTGAAATTACCTGTTAAAGTTTTAAGTATGAAATATGAAGTGGAATTAGCTGATGGAACAATAGAAACAGTTTCGACTGTGTTAGATGGATGTGTCTTATCCATTAGGAACCACTCTTTTCCTTTGTCCTTGTTACCCTTTAAGCTAGCAGGCTTTGATGTAGTAATAGGAATGGATTGGTTATCGCGTAACCAAGCCCAGATAATGTGCAACAAGAAGCAGGTAGTAATCAAGACCCCATCTGGTGAGCCACTCACTATTCAGGGAGATACTCAACACGGAATACCAGAGCATGTGGCCATGATTAAGGCATCCGGATGCACGAGTAAGGGTTGTGTCATTTATATGGCACAAGTAACCATTGACGAGAAGCAGCCCAGGATCGAAGACATACCGATCATTTCTGACTATCCCGAGGTTTTTCCGGAGGAACTACCTGGTTTGCCACCAGATAGGCAGGTGGAATTCAAGATTGACATCATCCCCGGAGCTGCACCAGTGGCCAGAGCACCATATAGATTAGCACCAACGGAGATGAAGGAATTAAGGACACAACTAGATGATTTACTAGCTAAAGGTTTTATTAGACCTAGTTCATCTCCATGGGGAGCGCCAATTCTGTTTGTCAAAAAGAAGGATGGATCAATGCGTCTATGCATTGATTACCGTGAGCTAAACAAGGTTACAATCAAGAACAGATAACCTTTGCCTAGAATCGATGATTTATTCGACCAGCTGCAGGGAGCGAGTTACTTTTCCAAGATAGATCTCAGGTCAGGCTATCATCAACTGAAGGTCAAGGAGGAGGATGTACATAAGACCGCGTTTAGGACTCGTTATGGTCATTATGAGTTCCTAGTGATGCCTTTTGGGCTCACTAACGCACCTGCCGCATTCATGGATCTCATGAATCGCGTATGCAAGCCTTATCTGGATAAATTTGTCATCGTCTTCATCGACGACATCCTCATCTACTCGAAGAACCAAGCTGACCATGAGAAGCATCTTCGGTGCATTCTTAAGCTGCTCCATCAAGAGAAGCTTTATGCCAAGTTTTCAAAGTGTGAATTTTGGCTTCGCGAGGTCCAGTTCCTTGACATGTTGTGAGCGAACGTGGAATTCAAGTGGATCCCGCAAAGATAGAAGCTATTATGAACTGGCAAGAGCCAAAGACACCTTCAGATATTCGTAGCTTCCTAGGTTTGGCTGGATACTATAGGCGTTTTATTGAAAACTTCTCAAGGATTGCTGCACCCTTAACGTCGTTAACGCGTAAGAACATTAAGTTTAATTGGGGGCCTAAGCAACAAGAGTCTTTTGATATCTTGAAGCAGAAATTGAGTAACGCTCCAGTGCTGACTCTACCTGAAGGCATTGAAGAATTTGTGGTGTATTGTGATGCATCACACACCGGAATGGGTTGTGTGTTAATGCAAAAGGGCAAGGTCATAGCCTACGCTTCACGTCAATTAAAGGTGCACGAGAAGAATTACACCACCCATGACTTGGAGTTGGGTGCCGTTGTATTTGCACTGAAGCTTTGGAGGCATTATCTGTATGGGACGAAGTGTGTGATCTATTCCAACCACAAGAGCCTTCAACACCTATTCAATCAGAAGGATCAGAACATGAGGCAGCGACGATGGATGGAAACCTTGAATGATTATGATTGTGAAATAAGGTACCATCCAGGCAAGGCCAATGTAGTCGCAGATGCTTTGAGCAGGAAGGAAAGAGTGAAGCCGATAAGGATTAATGCCAAGAGCATTGAAATTAAGAGCAGTTTGAATGAAAGGTTGTTAGCTGCACAGAAGGAAGCTGTGTTGGAAGCTAACTATCCTGAGGAGAAATTAGGAGTAACTGAAGAACAGTTGTCCTACGACAAGGACGGAATGTCGAGGTTAAATGGACGAGTATAGGTTCCTGTACATGGAGGACTTCAGGATGTTATCCTCAAGGAAGCCCACCGTTCCAAGTATTCTGTCCATCCTGGAGCTGATAAGATGTACCAGGATTTAAAGGCAAATTATTGGTGGATAGGCTTGAAAAAGTCTATAGCTGCTTATGTAGCTAAATGCTTGACGTGTGCTAAAGTCAAAGCTGAACATCAGAAGCCGTCAGGTTTGCTGCAACAGCCTGAAATTCCCACTTGGAAATGGGAAATGGTAACGATGGACTTCATCACCAAATTGCCTAAGACACCGAAGGGAAATGATACTATATGGGTCATAGTTGATAGACTGACTAAGTCAGCACATTTCCTGCCCATTAGAGAGACCTTCAGCTCTGACATGCTAGCCCAACTGTACGTGGATAAGATTGTGGCCTTGCATGGCGTGCCAGTATCTATTATCTCAGATCGAGATACTAGATACACATCTCATTTCTGGAAGAGTTTCCAACAGTCTCTGGGCACTCAATTGAATTTCAGTACGGCTTACCATCCTCAGACGGATGGGCAGAGTGAGCGTACTATTCAAACGTTGAAAGACATGCTGCGTGCATGTGTGATTGATCTAGGAGGTAGTTGGGACATGCATTTACTGTTGGTCGAATTCTCCTACAATAATAGCTACCATACTAGCATTAAGGCTGCGCCTTTTGAGGCACTATATGGTAGAAAGTGCAGAACGCCCATTTGCTGGGCAGAAGTGGGAGATACGCAATTATCAGGTCCTGACTTAGTCTTCGAGACAACGGACAAGATTGTCCAAATTCGTGACCGCCTGAAAGCTACTCGAGACAGGCAGAAGAGCTATGCGGATGAAAGGCGAAAACCTCTCAAGTTTGAGGTCGGCGATAAAGTTTTGCTCAAAGTATCACCTTGGAAAGGGGTGATGCGATTTGGCAAGAAAGGTAAGTTAAGCCCAAGGTATATAGGACCATTCGAAATCATCGAATGTGTAGGATCAGTGGCTTACAAGTTAAACTTACCTGAGGAGCTCGATGGTATTCATAATGTATTTCACGTCTGCAATCTGAAGAAATGTCTGGCCGATGAGTCGCTAGTCATACCACACACAGATGTGCATATAGACGAAAGCTTAAAATTTGTGGAAAAACCTGTGTCAGTTGAGGATCGACAGGTAAAGAAGCTTCGGAGAAAGCTTGTGCCTATTGTTAAGGTGAAGTGGGACGCCCGCAGAGGTCCTGAATACACGTGGGAGCTAGAATCCTCAATGAAAGAGAAATACCCTCATCTCTTTCCTTAAAATCTCGAGGACGAGATTTCTTTTAAGGGGGTGAGGATGTAACACCTTGAAAATTTGTGTCCAATAAAGTATAAACACGTGTCATAAGCTCTGAACGTGAGAAAGAATACTTTGGAGGGACTAAAGTTGACAAACAGGGAAACTATGTGAATATAAGGGTCCAAAGTGTCAACAATGGATAAATATATTCAAAAATAGCCCTACATAATGTTTATACCTTCCAACGAATAAATCATGGATCATACGAAGCAAAACATAAAGGAAAGTGAGGAATTACAAACTACAGGGGCTAAAAGTGTCAACATGTGCAAAGTATACCTCTGAGTGACCTTTTGGCAGACCCGAAGCTTTGTATCGGTAAAATATACTCACTAGAATATGTGGTTAAAATTTCATAAAGTTTCGTTATCGTATGAGAAAGTTATGATCAAATTCGTGTTCGAGGGGTTAAAAGCGTCAACATTGAATTCTATGGCCTTATGAGTGGTTACAAGGTTAGTCAAGGACTTAACCAAGTTAGTAAAAGTCCCAAGGCCCTTAAAAATAAGGTTAAGAGGTCAAAAGTGCAAAAACAAAGCTTAAAACCACGTTACAAAGGACCAGGGACCAAAAGTGCAAAAGATGAAACTTGTTTGGCAGGTTTTGCCGGTCCAGGCGGCCCACATTAGAATCACATATACCCTCACGCGGGCCGCGTCAGGGTTCCAGCGACAGAAAACATTTGGCAGCTGCCAGTTCAGGTCTGTAACCGACTTCAATGGCTTGTTTTCTAATACTAGAGCCTCTCCAATGGTTTTTCATGCAATAGGGGCACTTGTCTTCATCTGGTTACACTCATAGACTCTTGTGGCACCATCTTAGAAGATTAAAATCACTATATAAGAACCTTATGTTGTAACCATTTGATCACCCACTTTCAAAAATTCACTTCTGGAGCTCTCTGGACTTCAAGCCATCTTCCTAGTGATCTCTAATCTCAATTAGGACTCTTGTAAGTGTCCTTAACCCTTCCTAATTCGTTTTAGCCTAGTTAATTAGCTAAAAGTCAAACCGTCGTAATTAAGGTTTGACTTCGTGATTAATTAAAATGTGCTCTGTCAAATCACGAATTAAAAGTACCTTTAAGTAGGTAATTATGTGGGTAACAAACCTTTAAAAGGGTATTTCCAGATTCCCACTCTAACTATGCTAATTGTCGAGTCAAAGCTTATTATAAAAAGTCAACAGAAAGGTTATTTGCGAATTAATACATAATTAGCAATGTAGGATGCATGCAACCTGTTTAATCATTAAAATAACTTGGTAATTAATGTAAGAACATGTTCAACTCGACAATTTTCAGTTTAAGCTCGGTTTGGAACCGAAAGTCGCAAGGTTTGACTTCTGCTTTGACTTTCAGTTCTGACCCGTTTAAGCCAAGGTTAGGATTGCCTTAGAGCTTCTTTTGAACCTATTTACATGTTAGTATAACTCTCTGAGATTATACAACTTGATTCATTAAATATCCTATTCACATACATGTTTTCGTTAATCGCTCATATGTTGACCATTATGCCCATTTGACCTTAAAACGTGATTTTTGAAAATGTAAAGGGATAGGCACCTTAGCTACTGATTTATAAACTTGCACCCAAAATTTGAAGTCAGTTTGAGGTCTAGATTAAGAGTTATGCTCAATAGCGTAATTAAGAGCTTCTTTACTAATTAAATGGCGTAAATTACGTATAGCCTATCAAAACCCAAATTTTTATACCAAACATTTTATCCACTGTTATAAAATAATATTTTGGGATATTTGAAGATTTTTATTTATTTTTAGGCTGAGCATAACTTAATGATCTAAGATTAATTCGGTTTATGCCGATTTTGCCCTTTTTAGCCATAAAATGAGTTTTACAAATCCTTTTGACCTCAAACCAATTTCTACTGATTTGTTATGATAAATAAATTATTTTAAGCCTTCTAGAATATTAAAAATATCAGCTTTTTACAGAAAACCAGGAAATGGCTCCAAATCGCCTTTTTAGGCATTTTTAACGCATAAGTGTGCACTAGAACCTTATTAAGCTTAAGGGATTGAACCTACTGATGTAATTAGTATATTTTTATATTTTAAACAGTAGGCAAATGTTTTGAACTCAGAATTCCAGAATTGACATTTTAGGCACATGTGAAATTACCAAAATGCCCCTACGGTGCATAGTAAGGTTAAAGATAATAAATTTCACATAAATTTGATACCCTACTGTTATAACTAAGTAAATTAAGTATATTTACTAATTTAATCAGACCTGTAACTCAGGTTATCATTTTAACCCTTTTTCACTTTATAAAATGACCAAAACGCCCTTATGAGGCATAGTTTTGGTTTAA
Source organism: Helianthus annuus (assembly GCF_002127325.2). Taxonomy (NCBI): domain Eukaryota; kingdom Viridiplantae; phylum Streptophyta; class Magnoliopsida; order Asterales; family Asteraceae; genus Helianthus; species Helianthus annuus. The sequence continues at coordinate 165,244,297 of NC_035441.2, read as the reverse complement.
AATCATTTGGGGCATAATGGAAGGTATCATTCTGATATCACAACATATTTTAAGCATATTGACTTCAGAAACTTGTATTTGACTCTTATGGTTACTCGTTACGCATTATACGCGTTCGGATCGGCTTATGTGACTAGTTTGGCCATTCTAGCCGAAACGGGTCAAACCATATCTTTTTGGTCTCAAAATCCAGAATGTGATTATGTTACCCATATAAAACAAGTGTGCAAGCTTGTTGGGACAAAACTACATTCTAAATCGGTCTTCGCCTTATTGTGCGTTTAAAACCGTAATCTTTATATAAAACTAACCTGTCTAAGCTTAAGACCCGTTAGGATTCTAATAGGTTATTAAAACCTTAATTTCCAGATCTAGGAGCCCAGTAAAAGCTACGTGCACTCGTTATATTTGGTTTATACTTTGCTCAGGTAAATACGTTTAACTTATTTTCCCTATACGGGCTTGGGGTACGGTATATAAAATACCGCTTGGTCGGGGAATTGACCTTAACCGGTCTTGGTTATGTGCAGTCAAATTAACCCGTTTGAAAATGTTGTTTTGTTTGTTTAACGCCTTTGGGGGCTTAATGACCATGTCCCGGATATCCTTGGCATCATTCAAAGAATGGCCACGACCTTAGCACTCGGGTGTAGGCGTACACCCGTAGTGTTGTACAACATGTATAATCGTCGGTACGAGAGAAGTCTCGCGGCGGAATTATATTAAGTGGTGTGTCTATTAATCTTTAACCCGGCATGACCCGGGCTACCGAACGCAGAACGAACATGTAATTCTTTTACAAGATTATTAAGCAAATAATTATCCCAAGTTATAAAAAGTTTTATGCCACGAGCATTTAAATCAATTTTAAACATTTTCAAAATGAGTCAGTTGAATTGTATTTACCAGTGTAAACTGACGTATTTTCCAAAAAGACTAAGTGCAGGTACTACGCGCAATAGGCTGGTCACTCCTTAAGCATCCATAGAAGTCTCGCAAGCTTAGGATGCATGAAGTCTGTTGAAATGAAGTTTCCTTTTTATTTGATTCTGCCTGTGGATTCTATTTCGACATTTTGTGATACTCGAATATTACAATAAATTAAGTTGAAATAAATCTATCTTTGCTTCCGCTGTGCATTATAATTTGTGTTGTTTGACTATGATGATATCAACTACGTCACGTTAATCCCCCACCGGACCCACCGGTGACACGTGGAAATTAGGGGTGTGACATTCATCCCAATCCCCCATTCCATACAAAAATTTTCTACTTCCCCTTGGGTTAAACGTGGACAAAGGAAAGGAAGATATGGAAGGAAACTTGAGAGAAAATGAAGAAAGTTTGGTGATTATCTTGATAATAAATGACAAAATAAGGCCAATAGGGGTTATGATTACACGACAGTTAATTAAACTGCCTTCTGGAAAAACCGCTGTCAGTCATATCAACCGTCTTGTCAAAATTCAAAATTCAAAAACTCTACTGTAACGAACCCTTCAAGCCTTCAAGCTTTTAAGCAATACAAATAAATGTGTAAAAGTCAGAAGTCTTTGAGCTCATTTCCCAAAAACCTCTAACTTGGGGGGCTGATGACGGGGGTAGCCCAAGACTAAATAAAATAACTTAGGCACATAAACGCTTGAAAGGTTAAAGGATTAAAGGGTTCAAATCCCGCGAACTCAGGTGAACAGCAAAAAGGATGTGAACAGTAAACCATCACTTCACTGATTGTTTGTCCGGCCCTCTCACAGCCGTAAAAGAGAACATGTGCACAGAGAACAACCTTTTATCCGCAGGTCTAAACCGTTCAACCCCAAAATGGTAAGTCTCCCACCGCAAGCATGGTTCACTAGTCCAAGGTTTCCTCTTTGGGCGATGTCTTCCTCTATAAATGACACTTCATTTAGTGCATTTACGACATTTCGATCAGCTCTGATTCTCTTGGAATCTCTGATCTTCCTTCTCGAGCACTTGTTCCATGCAAGTCTCCTTTCTTCACATTCAACACACACATTTCTACTGCTCTTGCATCCGAAGCTGAACACACTTCAGTTGAGGATCTTGAACAAACAACAAAATATATCTAGTGAACCTCTCTCCACATCTTGCAAACGTGAGGGGACCCCACGACCTGCGTTAGGCAAACCGGAATCCTCCAAGCCTTTTACCTAAGCAGCCTTGCCACTATCATTGGTCTTGTATTTGTTGCATCAACAACTAAGAACTAATGGTTATGACTAGATTTGTTTACAACCTCTTTTAGAGGCTCAAATGAGTATGATGTTCATGTCATGAGTGAGATATATCATTCGACAACTAACGCAACCAGATATAAAGGGGTGTTGCTAAACGTACCCCTCTTCACAAAACATGGGGAGAGGCCACCATTAAAAACTAATACCGCTCTCACATGTAGGGGGTAAGTTTAGTTAGACCAATAGAAAGCAATTGAGCATACAAGAATGTTAGAACCTACCCTACTTGAGTTTGGGTGCTTCTATCTTTGTCAAGAATGGAGTCAACAACTAATGAACGGTTCTTGTTGTTTGGGGACTCATAGGGGATATTTCTCACTTTCTCCACCCCTCTCTCTCCTTGTGTCTTATCCAACACAAGGTTTGAGATACTTGCAAAATCCTAAACATGGTAGTATTACTACTAGTACTAGTAAGTAGTAACTAGTAACGACCATTGTAGTAGCATTATTAGTATATTAATATTGGTATCCATTATTTAGACATTATATTCCTTCAAAAGAAAAATCAAAATAGGAAAAGTCTTTCATCTATGATACATGAACAAACATACGGACTACATCAAATAATTTTTCAAAAAATCAGTTGCATTCAAATAATTTTTCAAAAAATCAGTTGCATAGTATTGTAACTGTAAAATACGCATAGAGATATCTTGTTATACATTGTTATTGAATATTGCCAAAGTAGAGATTGTTGCATGGTGATCAACTTAGCCAGATTTAGGAAGTCAACTAAAAATTGATAGCCACTTAGTGATAGCCACTTATGTGTACTATTAAGTCAACATTGGCATTTTTATTAAGACTTCTTATATGCTAGTCAAGATGAATTAGAAGCTGAACTTCTATGCTAACTATCGAACCATCCAACAGCAGGCCTCTCAAAGAAGTCGCTAATCTAATGACCGAAGTCGATAGCACTTTAGGTCAATCAAAGATAAGATTGTATGATAGACATGGGCGAAGCTTTTAAGGGGCGGGAGGGGCGGCCGACCCCCCGAACTTTTCGCTCAAGAATGGAGAGTATGTAGTTTTCGTATAGAAATTTTTGGGTATATACGTTTTTGACCCCCCGGTTTTATAGAAATTTTTAGGTCTAGTAACTTCCGTCCCCCGGTCGGAAATCTCAAGCTTCGCCACTAATGATAGAGTCAACATGCTTTTAAAATTTGTTTTCATACTCATATTTATTTTTGTGAGATTTTACACATGTCACAAACGCTAAAAGGATTTGACACGTAGATTGTCGACCAAAATTGAGTTAATAAAATTCCGCAAATCGCTCTTTAGTCATGAATCTACGATTATAGATCTTATAGATTAATCATATTAACTACTCCATTTCAAGAGAAGTTGATATTTGACTTTTTGCATGTTTAATGAAAAGGCTAACCTACATAAACACCTCTTTGTAAACACTATTTTTACGCATGGGTTAGTAAAGTTCCTTATAAATACCCATTGAGTGTTTTAGTTGAGGGTTTTTGATTCATTACCCTTAAACGACTCAGGTGTTCAAGAATGTTTCGCTCTCGGTCTAAATGCTTCTTATATGTTTCTTGTTTAAATTGTTTCTTTAAGAAAACGAAAAGAAATTGGAAACAGCAATTGGATTTGTTTTTATACAGGAATGAATGGCCAAAATGAGAAGTTGAAAAAAAAGGTTAGAAATTATTAACACGCAAGATTGGGATAGGGTGTAAAAGAATGTTCGCATGTGATCAAAAGTTCCACATGTGGTTCTACAAAATATAAAGCATTGGTTGCTAAAAGGTGTGAGAGAAGAATGTAGAGAGTTCAAACTTCTCAACTTCAAACTTTTGTTTTACGTATCATTAATCATTATTGTTAATTGGTTTTCTTTTATTTAGCACATTCATATAGTTTTAACATAAAGTTGTGTTTATTACTTTTAAAGCTTTTAAAATTTAGATTTAATTTTTTTAGAAAGCTACTTTAGAAACAACCTATTGACAACTAGACATCTTAAACAAAGAGCAAGGCATCTTGGATGGTCACAAACTTTTTATGAGTCGGTTCACATGCTAAAACATTGTCACAAGAAAAAAATTAATATATTGTTTATGTTCACCGTAAGATGTGAAAATAGAAAATAATCATTTTTAGAAGTTTCAAAACGGCTAATAAAGTATTTTGTGTGATTAAATAAACTTTTATACAACCAACATAACAACAAGTTGAGATGGCCGAGTTGGTCTAAGGCGCCAGATTAAGGTTCTGGTCCGAAAGGGCGTGGGTTCAAATCCCACTCTCAACAATGTTTTTTTATCCCTTAAAATAGTGGGACATTCATACTTTTTAATCCGGGTCGGGTCGTACTTGCGAGATGATTCAAGTAGTTAAAGACATTTATATAAACTATTATTTTATGACTCGAACAAAGTAAGAAAACAACTACTAAGGTTGGTAAGTGATAGAAAATTGGTTGTGATATAACTATTTTGTAACATTGTACATCATGCTTATTTTTATATAGCGGTACTATATATATAAGCAATTATTATTTGTGTGTCGTATTGTAATTTTGTACATCAAACTTATTTTTATACACGGGTACTACATAACACATGTAAACAATTATTATTTGTGTCTTATTGTAAAAAGAGTTCCACAAGAAGTTAAGATGTATAAAAAATGAATCATGGTGAATGATTTATCGATTTTAAAACAGTATGTTTGAATTGGAACTTGAAAAGTGGAAATTGGTTAAGTTGGCTATAAACTTTACTCACTCTTACAGTGGCAAGTTATTTGGTAGCGCCATTTCTGTAAATTCTACTCACTCTTACAGTCTTACGCACATGAGAAGGTACAAAATACAACCCAACCCTAATGAGTAATGGCTTTGAAAATTTCAAACTTGCGCTAACAGTTAATATTACGTTGTCTAACATAACGAACATGTCTCATTATAAAATCTAGCATCAAACGAAATGTCGGTTTCTTTAGCGTTATTAGACAACTTAATTGTATGTTAAAAGTCGTTCAGCTGCAATTAAAAACAACCTTTTGGTTTACAAAAGATCAAAACAGAAAACGCCGAACAAGTTCGTTCCTCTTTGACAAACAGATACTGTTTCAGCTGTTATATCCTGGTGCATAAATAAACAGTTTCGATATCTTTTTCAAGCGATCTATGAAAACCACATGACCTGAACCATCCTAATCATATGACCTCAACCATGGTACACGTACATATAAAAAGTATCTTCCGTACAGGGGCGGATCCAGGGGTGTTTTGGGGGTTCCCAGGAACCCCCTCGGTTTAGAAAAAATGAAAAAAATTAGTGGAAACTTTGTATGATTTGGAAAAAATTAGTGAGAATTTACCAAAAGGAACCTGGTGAAAAAAATTACTGAATCCGCCACTGCTTCCGTAGAACGATATCATAGTAACATATATTATTTAATCGAAAAAGAAAATGATTTTTGTGAAGATGACACGATTGAGATTAATATAAGGACACGTGAGACACAAGCATTGTCCACTTCCAACTGAAGTTTTAACTTTTAGTTCCGTTTTGCTGACATTTTATGATGGTAGACCCTTAACCCATGTGACCTGCTTGAACCCCAATCCATGTGCATTGTCATAAACTAATCATTCCCCTTTGAAGCTTCCTGCTAGTGGTTGTTCCGGTGGGTGGTTAACGGTGGTGCTACTGATCATGATAACCGTTATAACAAGTTATGTTGTTGGCAGCCATGGTTGTAAACAGGGCCGTCTCCGAAAATGTTTGAAAATTTTTAGGCCCTGTGCGAACAGAAAATACGGGCCCTTAAATATTTTTTTTGAAGGATGACTTTCTATGTACAGGACCTAGTGGTCACTGGGTTCATTTGCATTTAATAAATAGATAAGAAAAACAAAATGAAAAACAAAACGGAGGACACCGAGAATAGAACCCGTGTCTTCTTATTATTAAAGTGACAAGGGCCGTCTCCGAGAATCCAACAGCCTTCTAGGGGCCTGTGCAAGTAGAGAAGAAGAGGGCCTATTTATAAACTTATAAAACATAAATAATATGACGATATATAGGGCCCAAAATAAACCAAAACTAAACATGTTTAAGATCTTAGTGCATTATAATACGCTTTTTAGACAAAAAGTTACTAAATTAATATTGTATATATAAAACTTAAAAGTATATTACAAATCTAGTTATATAAAACATCTAAAAGAGAACAATTATGTGTTTAACTAAAAATAGTGGGTGACATTTACTGAAAGAAAATTAAAAATAAGTGGCATATAGAAAATAAAAAATAAAAGAAAGCTATTGGGATAACTAAAAACAATGGGTGACATTTACTAAAGGGAATAAAAACAAGAGCCATAAAGAAAAAAAAATAAAAAAAAGCTGGTGGAAATAGAAAAGAGATTAAAACCTAAAGAATAGGTTGATGAAAACAAAAAAAAAGGGTAAAGAGCAAGTTTCAAACTTCAGCCTCTTCTGTGCAATAATTGGAGAAAACCACCAGACCATTAATCCATTGATGTTTAAGATTCTGCTAAAAAACTATATATACACAAAATCTATATATAATCAAAATTATGGGCCCCTTGAGAGTTTGGGCCCTGTTCGGTGGCTCACTCTGCACTTGGCCCAAGCCGGCCCTGGTTGTAAAACAAGGTTTCCAAGGCCGAGTACTCCCCGAGTAGTCGCTACAAGGTAGGATGCCGAGGCGACTTTCTCTAACTCCGCCTAATTACTCGGAATCGATCAAACGCGGTCAAACCCTGCCAAAATCGGATCTAGTAGGTCAATTGGGGTCTGAGTTTGACTTTAAAAATAATAAAACATAATTTATATGACTATCATATTAAATAATTTAAATAATGAATATCATTTTCACGTATTTTGTTATAAATATTAGTAAATTTATGTTATTAGACATATATTTAATTTCCGAAAACTAATTTCTTAATAATTTAACATGTCCGAGTACTCCTCGAGTACTCTCCGCCTATACCGAGTACTCCCAACTCCCCGGTCGACCGACTAGGGAGCGCCTAGCGACTTTTGCAACCATGGCAGCACTAGTTGTTGGTGATGGTGGCCGGAGGGTGGTTGTGATGACAACAACAACTACTACTACTAACCACAAATGATTAACATGCTTTAATTGTATGATTAATAATTAAAAGTTTTTTTTTTTAACTAAAATGGTTGGGTTTAAGATCGTTTTCAATTAATAATCTAGTAGCTTAATCATTTTAAAAGCAATTAACGTGCATATACGTCGCAATCCTATTAACTTCCAACGGTTATCAGTTAATTCTTTGGTAATGTATCCAACTCATAAGATTGTTGCCAAACTAGGTGTACCGATATATGATTTAACCCTTAAAATATTACAAACTAATTTAACGAACAAGGTAATTTAATTTTGAGTTGAAAAAAAATGGTGTATGCCACGGCTAGGCGTCTCCTTTCGACCGCTCACATAGCTAACATAAGGAAGGTAAATCACGTGTTTGAGAGTAACTCGGGTGGTGCCGGGATTTGATTCCGGGCCTCCATAACAAGTTTTAACATCTTTAGAACTAGAACACTATCGTGTAGACGTAATTTTTAATTGAGTTAGATTTAATATTTAAAAAGGTTAAATACATAATATTAAAAGATTAGTGAATTAATATGATAAAATATTAAAAATCAGGTAGAGCTTTACCAGAGCCAGAGGTGCCGCCCTTTTTACTAAAAAAAGAAAATCATTTTACCAAAAAATATAACTTCGTCATGTCTACGGGCGGGTGGGCTACCGTGTTTTCTCTGAAATTGGTGGTGGACTCGGGTTACTTTCGAAGTACTTCGCTTGGTCCAGTGAGTTCGCTGAGAGTGCTTGTGATTGATTTGTTGGTTGTTAAAAAAAAAAAAAAAAAAAAATAATAATAATAATAATAATAATAATAATAATAATAATAATAATAATAATATAATAGCTTTTGGAATGACAAATAACTATTTTCGGGCCAAACAAACGGGATCTAAGTTGAAATATAAACAAAACGAACATTCAACAAATCTTTATGGGAATCTTTGACGGAAAGTTAATTTGTATTTATGTATTTATTTTATGAACAAATAAGAACATGATTTTATTTCGTTAGTCAAACGAATGAACCAAATATATATCTTGTTCATTCATTTAGTTTGCAAGTGTTTAAAATTTGTTCATTCATGTATGATGTATGTTATTTGTGTCCCCACACACATATACATGATACGCATATAGTAGCATATAATAATTTTGTCCGGATGAACGAACACGAATAAAAAACATATGTAATAATTAATGCTTAAATTACATATTTGTTTGATAGGTTATGTTTCTAACCGTCTATTTGTGTTTACTAGTTTAAATAATCCAGCCTAAGTAAACTTATTATATAAGTTTATGTGTTTACTAGTTAATGATCCAACATAAGTAACTTGTTTTTAAGCAAACAAACAACTTCTTTCGTTTAAGCATCCTTACATGTAAATTTATTTGTTTGGTTAAAATTAACTAGTTAATATATGTTTACACCCCTAGACATAACTTATAATAAAATTACATGGTTAACTTGAATACAAGTTGATTAATTAGTCAATCATCCATCCTGTTTAATAACCTATTTTACAAGACTGAACAACTACTGAGGTTGATTGTTTGAGAGTGTAAGATTGTGTGAAAATGTTGCAATGAGTTAGGTGTGAGAAATGAAAAGGTTTTGTCGTTGTGAGCTTTCATTTTAACCTTCCCCGAATCCAAGGAAGCCATGGAAAAAGGGGGTTTGAACTTTGGCAAGAGTGGGGGCAGTTTTGCTTCATTTGTAGGTTACTTATATTTTCTTTTAGTAATTATTTATGTAGGAAATCCTACTAGTAAAAAAGAATATTTCTTGGGAGTTACTTTTAGATAATTAGACATGATCATGATATTTGTGTGTTATATGATCCTGAACCGTCTGATCCAGGAAATGTTTGATTGGTATTGAAGTTAAATATTTGTCCTAGTTTTGCTAGCGTGTTGCCTGCCTGGCTTTCAAGTTGTTCCTTGTGATAATGAAGGAGGGGTGTTTCGCATTTAGGGTTGAATGATCTCAAACATCATGTACATTTCCATAACTTGTTTCAATGGATGCAATTGCAATGATTTTTGGCATTGAAATCAATAACAGTTTTATTATTTTATTGCGATTAGGGATCACCAAATGGTACCGGGTGCCGGTTGGAACCAGTACCGATACCGAATTTACCGAACCAAAAATATTTTCGGTACCGACATTTGGTGCTTTCGGTACCGGTACAAGTTTTTACCTTCAAATACTGGTAAATATCGATACTGGTACCGAACTGTAGTGTAACGAATATTTTCGGTACCGGTACCTGTTTTTTTTTTAATTTTCAGTACCAATTGATACTAAACACATCCCTAATTGTGATGATGGTTAAGAAGTTGTCATGAACATGCAACGTAAAGCCAAATTATAGGATCAAATTCTTACCTCATTTCTTTTATTTGCAATTTACACGAATTACATCTTTTACATTGGTCATAGGACTTGTCATAGCCTTTAATTAGGGGGAAGGGGTGTTTGCCTAAGGCTGCAGGGTATGGGGATGTCCCCATGCCCGTCTTCATCCGGCGCCGGAGTCACCCTCATCTCCCCCCCCCCCCCGGTCTTCAAACCGTCCCCGTCTTCAACGTCGAAGATCGGACGTTCACGACGGACCAAATTGGAACCCCTTTCTTTCTTCTCCGTCACCCCATCCCCCCCCCCCCCCCGTCTTCATCCCGTCACCGTCTTCTTCTCCGTCACCATACCCAGTAGCCTAAGCTACCTTGGAACCTGTAAAATTATAAGTCTCTTATTGGGCTTATGATTTGTTTCCTAATTCATCCAGTTCTTTTATATTTATTGGGCTTATAAGACTGTTATGTGGGCTGGCCCACTTCTTGTTGCTGAGTTGTTGAGACTGTTACTGTGGAAGATATTTGTGGGGACTTGTTGCAACCGCTTATGGGCCATTCTTGTTATTCTTGTTATTGTTAAGGGCCTTTGTGTATGTTTCAGGGGTTCCGGATGTACATTGGAAAAGAGTTGGGCTAAAGTGTAACTTTGATAAGTTACATCATATATAAAGAGGTGTTACAGCTAGGGTTTCATTCATTCATCACTTCCAGATCCTTCTGTCTCTCTCTCTTGTTCGTGCACTCAAGTTTGTAGAACTTGAAGGTTTCTTCAAGTTCTGGGTTGCTGCTGTTGAAGATCATTCATAGATCTTCAAGATCTGTTGTAGATCAGTGTTTGTTGTTCATTCTGTCTTTCAGATCCTGTGGATCTCAGTTGTTATGGTTGTATTGTTCTAGATAATCAACTGATTTATCATCAGTTGATTACTTATACTTGTATTGTTCATAAGATCTTACACTTTGTAAGATCAAGGGTGGTTGGGTGTTTTTCTGGGTTGGTAAATAATAAAAGTTTTATGTCACCGTTTTATCACTATTTCTGGTGTTATTGTTGTTGATTGCTTTGCATAAACTGTTCATACCATTTTTACATGGTATCAGAGCTACATCGCTCCTGATCTGTTATTTCCGCTGTTTGTTTCTGATTTTTTGTTGTTGTTTGTGTTTAGGTTTTTCCCTGGTGTTCTAGGGTTTGGATCGGCTTGATCTTGGGCATATTAGTTCAGATCTGTTTACTGAAACCCTATCTTAGGGTTTCTTGGGTTGTGTGAGGATTTGTTTGCTGCTGGTGTTCATACTGCGTTGGTCTCTAAAACCCTTGAAGGTTTTAGGGCAAACTAACCTGTGTGACACTTGGTCTTCTGGACATCAGGTTTAGTAGTTCTTGAAAACTACGAATCTGATATACATTCAAGGGATTGCACCCTCTGTAAGATCGTTCTATCCTAATTTTTTTTTTCTTCTGTTGTTGGATAGTTGAAGTCGGGGTAGTGAGGACCGGCACATATTTGTTTTGTTTGGGTTGTTTTTGGTTGGTTATTGTTGCTGTTGTTTTTTGTTAGGGTTCGGCTCCTGAGTAAAGGCTTGTCCAGGCACCTTGAGTGATGAACCTGGAATCTGGTCCCTGACTCAGTTTCGCCTTGTCTTTGTTGATTGGTTCTTTGTGTGTTTTTTGTTGATAACTTGTTGTTATCTGTTTGTATATTTGGTGTTTTTTGTTGCTTGTCATTATGCCTGCTGAAACTGCTCCTAGTACTTCTCAGACGTTGATTAGTAAATTGGATATAGGAGATCCGTTGTACTTACATCCTAGTGATTCCAGTAGTTTAACTATTGTTAGTATTAAACTCAAAGGAACTGAGAATTATGCTGTGTGGTCTAGTGCCATGAAATTGGCTTTAGAAGCTAAAAACAAGTATGGATTTATAGGTGGTAAGGTTGAAAAATCTAAAGATGATGAAGTTTTGGCAGCCCAATGGGATAGATGCAATTCTGTAGTACTTACTTGGTTATTAAATTCTATTTCAGAAGAATTGTTTCTTGGTCAAGTTTTTTCTAAACTAGCTTCTGAAGTTTGGACTGATTTAAAAGAATCCTTTGATAAGATTGATGGTTCAGTTGTCTATGATTTGTATAAAAAAATAAACTGTATTTCACAAAATGGTAGTACAGTTGCAGAATATTATAACAGGTTGACAACAATGTGGAAGCAGTTTGATGCAATGCTTCAACTGCCTTCATGTTCTTGTCAAGCTGCTAAGGATTACAATGATTTTTCAGCTCTTATAAAATTAATGCAGTTTCTCATGGGGCTTGATGATGTGTATCAGCCTGTGAGAACTAATATTTTGACAAGAGAGTCATTTCCCTCAGTAAAAGTGGCCTTCTCTATTGTATCTAGAGAAGAGTCACACAGGCTTTCTAGTAATGGATCTAAAAATCAGAATGTGTCATTTGTCTCTAAGGCTAGCCAAAGTTTTGAGAATAAGAAAAGATCAACTAGAGGACCTAACAATCTTAAATGTACTCACTGCAATATGTTAGGTCATACCATAGACAGATGTTTTGAGATTATTGGTTATCCATCAGGGTTTAGAAGAAGAAATAACAATAATACTAATAATAACTCTTCTAATAGAGTTAATTCCACTAGTGTTAATAATAATAATAATAAGTCTAATTCTTCTGTTGGTAAATCTGCTGCTTCTTCTGTGTCTGGATTGCCATTTACTTCTGAGCAGATTACCAAGCTGTTAAATCTTGTTGGTGAAAGTTCTCAGTCAGAGTCACAGAATCCTAATATAGGAGGTGAGTGCTTTAATGTGTCTAATTTTGTGAGTTGTTCAAGTTCCAATGTGTTTAACAATAGTCATGATTGGATTGTTGACTCAGGGGCGAGTCAACATATGGTTAAGTCTGATAAATATTTGATAAATGCTGTGGATGTCTCTGAGTTTAATATTACTGTTAGTCATCCAAATGGTACAAAGGTTAAAGTGTTAAAGATTGGTAATCTTGAGCTAACTAAAAATGTTGTGTTACAAGATGTTTTCTATGTTCCAGATTATTGTGTAAATCTGTTGTCTGTACATAAGTTGGCTAAGGATAATTGTGTGTCTGTTGTGTTTAATGAGGATAGTTGTTTGCTTCAGGATTCCAAGTCAAAGAAAATCCTGATGAGTGGTAGGCAAGATAGTGGGCTGTATGTTGTAGGAATTGATGGTAATTCTACTTATGCTTGCTTTAATAGTGCTGTGAAATCTGTTACTTGGCATACTAGATTGGGACACCCCTCTGATCAGGTCTTGGCTGTGTTGAAACAGTGTCTTAACTTAAATTTAAATGGTCATAGCCCTTGTGATATTTGTCACAGGGCCAAACAAGTTAGAGTCCCATTTCCTTTAAGTGAACACTAAAACCAAGAGTGTAGGTGATCTTGTTCATCTGGACTTGTGGGGTCCATACAAGGTCCCAAGTTATGAAGGTTTTAGGTATTTTTTGACAATTGTTGATGACTTTTCAAGGTCTGTTTGGTGTTATTTTATGGCAAGTAAAGCTGAAGTGTTTGAAAACTTAAAAGGGTTTTATGAATTGATTCTAACACAGTTTAAGAAAAAGATTAAAGTGTTTCGAAGTGATAATGGGACAGAATTTGTAAATAACAATATGAACATATTTTGTAAAACTAATGGCATCTTACATCAAACTACGTGTTCCTATACACCACAGCAAAATGGTGTGGTGGAAAGGAAACATAGGCACCTTTTAAACACAGCTAGGGCTTTGATGTTCCAAAGTGGTGTTCCTTTGAGGTTTTGGTCAGATTGTATTCTAACTGCTGTGTACCTGATTAACAGGTTACCCTCCTCTGTGTTGAATAGTAAGAGTCCTTTTGAGGTTATGTTTGGTTTTAAACCCTCCTTGTCTCATTTAAGGAACTTTGGATGTTTGTGTTTCACTACTGTTTTAAATGAACCTGATAAGTTTGCATTTCATGCTGATAAGTGTGTTTTTCTTGGTTATTCTAACATAAAAAAAGGGTATAAAGTTTGGAGTTTAGACAGTAAAAAAAATTATTTTTCAAGAGATGTAAAATTCTATGAAAATGTGTACCCTTTTAAACTTAAAGGAATAGATAATCAAGAAAGAGGCTTTGAATTAAATCTAAATCATTTAAATTTTTTTGATATAATAACATCTGAAGTTCCTAACACGCCCAATGATGAAGAGGGTACAAGTGGTGCACATGATCCAGTTAGTGATGATCAGCAGCCACTGCAGCCCTCTACATCAGCCCCTGTATCCGGGTTTGAGTCTAGTCAACCGGTGGAACAGGTTGGCAGTAGTAGGTTAGGTAACAGTGGTAGGGCAGAGGACACTTCTGGGTCAAATGATGACACCAACCAGTCTGAGGGCACTCAGTCTGTTAGACGTTCTTCTAGAAATGTTTCTATGCCAAAAAGGTTTGATGAATATGTTGTTGAAGGGAGGGTTAAGTATGGCATAGAAAAATGTGTTAATTACGCTAATTTGTCTGTTGAAAATATGTGTTTTGTGTCAGACCTGAATAAAACAATTGAGCCAACTTGTTTTAGTGAAGCTGTTAAGGATCCCAGGTGGGTAGAGGCAATGAATAAAGAAATGGAAGCATTATATAAAAATGGTACTTGGACTCTAGTTAATTTGCCTAAAGGTAGAAAAGCTATAGGCTGCAAATGGATATATAAAGTGAAATATAAATCAAATGGTGAAATAGAGAGGTTTAAGGCTAGGTTAGTTGCTAAAGGTTTTAGTCAACGTGAGGGTCTAGACTTTGGTGAAACATTCTCTCCTGTTGTAAAAATGGTCACCATTAGATGTGTGTTAAGCTTAGCTGTTAAAAATAACTGGCAAATATATCAACTAGATGTTAATAATGCATTTTTGTATGGTTCCATTTCCGAAGATGTTTATATGAAACCTCCACCTGGTTATTTTTCTGAGAATGAGACTCGTGTATGCAAGTTAGTTAAATCCTTATACGGGCTTAAACAAGCCCCAAGACAGTGGAATGAGAAGTTAAATGAGGTGCTACTTAAAATGGGGTTTGTTCAGAGTTTGTGTGATCACTCTATGTACATTATGTCTGTTAACTCAGTTTTTGTTGTATTACTTGTTTACGTTGATGATATAATTGTTACGGGTAATTCCGAAGTTGACATTATCAGAGTCAAAACTGTTTTGAGTGAAAGTTTTCAAATAAAAGACTTGGGTGTGTTGAAATATTTTCTGGGTATTGAAGTGCTGTATGTTGATAGTGGTATGTGTTTGAATCAACGCAAGTATTGTTTAGAGTTACTTAGTGAGTTTGGTTATTTAGGTGTTAAACCAGTTAATACGCCTATAGAACAAAGTCATGTTATTAGTAATAAATTGAGTCAAAATCAGTCTATGGTAAAAGATGTTACTGGATTTCAGAAACTGATAGGCAAACTGATATACCTGTCAATTACTAGACCTGATATAAGCTATGCTGTTCAGTTTCTAAGTCAATTTATGCATGCTCCACAAGAATGTCACTTACAGATTGCTTTACGACTCCTTAAATACTTGAAACAGTCCCCTGGAAAAGGGATTTTGTTTAGAAAAGATAATGACTTTGTGTTAAAAGGTTTTGTTGATTCGGACTGGGCTAAGTGTCTAATGTCCAGAAAGTCTGTGACTGGTTATAGTATATTTTTAGGTAATGCGGTTGTATCTTGGAAGTCAAAAAAACAAAGTGTTGTTGCTAGATCTACCGCTGAAGCGGAGTATCGAGCTATGTGCACTGCTTGGTGTGAAGTTATGTGGATTTTGAACTTATTAAAAGAGTTGCGTGTTGAATGTGCTTTACCAGTGAAGTTGTTTTGTGATAGTAAGTCTGCAATTTCGATTGCGTTTAATCCGGTCTTTCATGAACGGACTAAACATTTTGAGCTTGATTTGCATTTTCTAAGAGAGAAAATCTCAGCTGGTATTGTTGTTCCAGAAAAGGTAACCTCTGAACAGCAATTGGCTGATTTGTTTACCAAAGGTCTGAATGGGTCACAACATGATATGTTGTGTGATCAGTTGGGTATGTTAGATGTTTTTACTGTATGAATTATGGGGGGATGTAAAATTATAAGTCTCTTATTGGGCTTATGATTTGTTTCCTAATTCATCCAGTTCTTTTATATTTATTGGGCTTATAAGACTGTTATGTGGGCTGGCCCACTTCTTGTTGCTGAGTTGTTGAGACTGTTACTGTGGAAGATATTTGTGGGGACTTGTTGCAACCGCTTATGGGCCATTCTTGTTATTCTTGTTATTGTTAAGGGCCTTTGTGTATGTTTCAGGGGTTCCGGATGTACATTGGAAAAGAGTTGGGCTAAAGTGTAACTTTGATAAGTTACATCATATATAAAGAGGTGCTACAGCTAGGGTTTCATTCATTCATCACTTCCAGATCCTTCTGTCTCTCTCTCTTGTTCGTGCACTCAAGTTTGTAGAACTTGAAGGTTTCTTCAAGTTCTGGGTTGCTGCTGTTGAAGATCATTCATAGATCTTCAAGATCTGTTGTAGATCAGTGTTTGTTGTTCATTCTGTCTTTCAGATCCTGTGGATCTCAGTTGTTATGGTTGTATTGTTCTAGATAATCAACTGATTTATCATCAGTTGATTACTTATACTTGTATTGTTCATAAGATCTTACACTTTGTAAGATCAAGGGTGGTTGGGTGTTTTTCTGGGTTGGTAAATAATAAAAGTTTTATGTCACCGTTTTATCACTATTTCTGGTGTTATTGTTGTTGATTGCTTTGCATAAACTGTTCATACCATTTTTACAGAACCCCTTAATCCTGCAATATCACCTAACTTTCTCCGTACACTACCTTAAAATACGTTATTTGGTGGCACCAATATCCTAAAACCTTCTTTTTTTATGTTTACATTAAAAAATAAATTAATATATTAAAATTTAAACTAGTACAGTGATGGACTCGGGTTACTCTTGGAGTACTCCGTTTGGTCCAGTGGGTGCCCCGAGAGTGCTCGAGATTTATTCTGTTGGCCATTCAAAAAAAATACATATATAATAAATTAAACATTTAAACACACGATTAAATTAATGCATGCCTAAAATTAAAACTAGTACATAAATAATTAAACATTTAAACACACTACATAAATTAATAACTAAAGAGGGAATCGGGTGACGAGCACGCCCGTCCAACCTCTCGTATCGATAACCGGAGTTTTCGGATGATGGATAAACCATTTCTTCATCCGACCTTGGTACGTATTTCACCCCGACGTCAGTTTCGTACAATTCGGCCCAAATTGGGACTTCTTGTGTCAGAATGAGGTTTATCCATGTAGGAGCGTTTGCCGCTGGAGGATGATGCCCATCTCCAATCCTCATTCCATCTAATTGTATTTGACTAAAGGGATAATCATATACACAGTTCAACTCTTCCACAGTCGATTTGTTTGGATGATGTGGACGGAGACTTCAGAAGCTGGAGAGTTTGAAGGTTTAGGGTTTGCACGGCGACGGGATGATCGTCGAAGGTTTGAAGGTGGTAGCTTTGAAGGTGGAGGGTATGCACGAAGACGGGATTATTGTCGATGGTAACAAGGTCCCACAGGTTCAATCGGGAACGTATAACTACCCCTATGAAAATCAGATGTGGTGAAATTGATTAAAAATGAAGATGGTGAAATTGTTTAAATAGAGATGGTGAAATAGACTAAATATGGAAGGTGAAATCGTGACGTGGTGATTTTTTTAATTAATATTAGCGGTCAAATGACCATTGAAATCAAAACAAACACTCAAATCCACTTGATATAATGCAACCAAATTCACTACCTGGGACACCGGCGACGGTGTTCTCGGTCGGGTAGTGGCCGATGGCAAATTGAGGAATGGCACGACCCCCCTTAGGTGGTTGAACAAATCGCCTTTGTAGTTCATTTATTGAAATTTTAAGTGTGTCATAAGAGCTTGTACTTGCTTTAATGTGCAACCATAACACACATGGAAGTAAAGGTGTTTTTATTTATCTTTAAACTAAAATGTAGTTCACTTTCACCAACCAATAACACCCATACGAAAAGGCCAATTAGCCCTATAATATATTGGTATGTTAAATGGTGCTCTTTCATCTAGTGGTTGAGTGTTTAAATTCAGCTATGGACTACGAAGTATAATCATGAATTAATCAAATGGGTGTGTGAGTTGTTATTCTAAGAAAAACAAAACAAATAGTCATCCCTTTAGCTCAATTCTTTCCTAGAACAAGTGATTTTCATCACAATTTAATAGAGATAGAATTTGATATGAGAAATCAATTCTCCTATTTATAAAAAAAGTTAAAGACTGAAAGTTAGAAACCATAAACATAAAAGTTAAGACTAAAAGTTAGAAACTACAAACATAGTTGGTAGTTATCATAAAATAATATGGTTTAAGAATTTGATTGTTAGAAAGGTGAGTAGAATGAATTTATAAAGACAAATTATTAACACTGGAATTTGAGGGCATTTTTTATTACTGTATACGTTGATTGCTATTACAAATGTATCACTAATAACTGACACGTGATGTGAGCGTGCTATAATTTTGGATATCTTTTTAAGCACTTTTATTTGTTTATCAAGTTTTAAATTTATAAAACAAAATATAATACAATCACTCTCTACAACACGTTAGGACAAGTGCACCTATCATCGGCATAGTATAGTGATGGTAAGGTACCGAGGTCGTCCAAGGACACAATAGTTTTTAATACCGGAATATCGTCAACGTCTAATCTAACCAAATTTTGAAAAAAAATTAGATAAATAAAGCTAGAACAAGGAAACAAAATATAAAAACAATAGACAAGATAGAATCATTTGGTTCCGACTTATCTTTGATGATTTCCGCACTTCGGGTTTTTTAAGAGATTATCTTAGTTATAGTGACATGTCTCTCTTTTGGAGGCAACGCTACCCTCAGCCATATTGGTCTGGGTCAGCAGGGATACAGTCCCGCAAGGCCGGAATATTAAAAGATAATTAAGTAAGTTATTAATGCAAAATGTGGCATGTCCCTTTTTTGGAGGCAATGCTACCCTCAGCCATATTGGTCTGAGTCAGTAGGGATACAGTCCCGCAAGGCCAGTTTAAAGTTTTAATAGTAGTTTATTCATAAATGATTCAAGCCGTTCTTACTTCCCCCGATTTGATGTTGTCTTCCTCAAAGGAAGTCTAATAAGCTTGAATCAAGTCCTCGTATGATCTATACACTGAACGAGGAAAGAACTTTACCCAAACTACCCTTCTAACCCCCTTCCAGGCAGTTAACATGCTTTATATAGACCGTAATGACATGAATGAGTAAATCAATAAAACATTAAGAGATGATAGAATAAAGTTCACTTTCAATATAAAAAACTAGTTATTAAAGTCATTAATACATACCCAATTAAAAATGAAAGTTAACCAAAGCTTGGAAATCAAAAGTAATACATAAAAATTTTGTTTCCACCAAGTGATGTAAGAGATTAACCAAGCATGGCCATAGTTTTACAAAAACTCTTACGATCAATCTTGGATCCCGAGACTACTACACGCTTTAAACTCTAACGGTTGTGGTGGATGATGGTGTTGGAGTGGTGGAGAAGTGGTGGTGAAGTGAGAGAGAGAGAGAGAGAGAGAGGGCTGCCAAGGGATGGATTGCAATTGAACCAACCACCCATATTTATAGCTGGAAACATGCCTTTCACACGGCCCCGTGCCCGGAGGACACGTCTGTAACACCTCGAAAATTCATGTCCAATATTATATCGACATGTGTCATGGACTTAAAAAGTGTAAAGGATTGAATTAGAGGGACTAAAGTTGAAAATCAGGGAATCTATGTGTGTAAAAGGATTCAAAATGTCAACAATGAATAAATATGTCTTTCAATAACCCTACATGATGTTTATACCCTTAAACGAATAAATCATGGACCATACGAAGCTAATTGTGAAAGAAAGTGAGAAATTACAAACTACATGGGCTAAATGTGTCAACATGTTTAAAGTATACCTCTGAGTGATCTTTTAGCAGACCCGAAGCTTTGTAATGATAAATTATACTCACAAGAATGTGTGATAAAAATTTCACAAGGTTTCGATAAAGTATGAGAAAGTTATGACAATATTCGTATACGAGGGATTAAAAGCGTCAACGTTGAAATTTAAGACTTTTCGGTGATCGTATGAATAACCGGGGACTAAACAAAGTTGGTTTATAACTTGGAGTCCTTAAAAGTCAAGTTTGGGTGTTTAAAGTGCAAGAAATGAGCTTAAAATCAAGTTTGGAAGGACCAGGGACTGAAATTGCAATTTTTGAAACTTGTTAACCGGATCAGACCCTTACACGGCCCTCGTAAACCCTCTACGGGATCTTACGCGGCCTGCCTAAAGTCCCCAGATGCAGAAAATGTGCACAGCTGCCTGTTCCAGCCGGTTTAACCGACTTAGAAGCCTGGTTTTCAATACTTGGTGCTTGTTTGATGGTTTTAAAGAGCCTAGGGACACTTAGAATGATCCCATAACAATCCTAGACTTGTTTGGCATGATCAAATTGATCTTAGAAACCTATATAAAGGCCATGATCTTGGGTCTTCGTTGCTCATTCACTTGTTAACTCCACAACTCACTTCTTGGAGGTTCCTGGAGCTCAAGCATCTTTCCTAGTGATCATTAGTCGTGCTTAGGACTATTGTAAGTATGCTTAACCTCCTTTAATTCAGTTTTGCTTAGTTTATTAGCGTTTAGTCAAACCGTCGTAATTAAGGTTTGACTTCGTCATTAATCTTAATTGCTCCAGTCAAATTTCATTTTGAAAGTACCTATGAGTTGGTAATTATGTGGGCATTAAACCCTTAAAAGGTCACCCTCTGATTCCCACTCTAATTAGGTCAATTGTCGAGTCAAACTTGATTATAAAAAGTCAACAGAAAGCTAAATTTCAAATAAATGCATAATTAGCAATGTAGAAGCTATGCAACCTGTTTTGACATTAATATAACTTGGTAATTAATGTAAGAACATGTCTAAACATGTTCAACTCGACAATTTTCAGTTTAGGCTCGGTTCGGGACCGAAAGTCGCATAGTTTGACTTATGCTTTGACTTTCAGTTCTGACCCGTTTGAGCATGATTTAGGAATGCCTTAGAGCCTTATTAGGACCAAGTTACCTATAAGTATAACCCTCTGTGATTATACAACGTGGTTCAATAGTTATCCAATTTATATGCATGTTTCCGTTAATCGCCTAAATGTTGACTATTATGCCCATATGACCTTAAATCGAGAATTTTGAAAATGTAAAAGAGTAGAAACCTTAGGTACTGATTTATAAACTCGTACCTAGAATTTGACATCAGTTTGAGGTCTAGATTAAGAGTTACGCTCAATAGCGTAATTAGAAAGCTTTTTAGTAATTAAAAAGCGTAATTAGCATATAACCTATCTAAACCCAATTTTTGATACCAAACTTTTACCCACTGATGTAAAATAATATTTTAGGATTTTTGGAGATTTTTATTTATTTTTAGGCTGATCATAACCTAGAGTTCTAAGCTTGTTTCGGTAGTTGTCGGTTTTACCCTTTTAAGCTATAAAATGAGTTTTACCAAACCTTTTGATACCAAACCTTTTTCTACTGATCTTATATGATAAATAGAGTATTTTAAGCCTTCTAGAATAGTAAAAATATCAGCTTTCCTTTAAGAACCCGGAAATAGCTCAAAATCGCCATTTTAAGCGTTTTAAAAGGATAGTATGCATTAAAACCATATTAGATATATAAGACTTGTTACCTACTGATGTTTTAAGTAAATTTCTATACTTTATCAGTAAGTAAAAGTTTTGAAGTCAGATTTCCAACTTTTAACCTTTAAACCTAGGTGAAATTACCAAAATGCCCTTTCGGTGCATAGTATGGTTAGAAATGATAAATTTCACATATAAGTTATACCCTACTGATATAACTTAGTAAATTAAGTATTTTTACTGATCGCATTAGACCTAAAACTCAGAATTATATTTAAACTCTTTTATAATCTTTTAAATGACCAAAATACCCTTACGGGGCATAATTTGAGTTTAAATTCATATGGAGCATAATAGAAGATATCTTACTGATGTCACAACATATTTAAGGTATATTAACTTGGGAAACTTGCATATGACTCTTATGGTTACCCGTTACGCATGTTTCGCGTTCGGATCGGTCTGTGTAACTAGTTTACATATATTAGCCGAAACGGGCCAAACCATATCGTTTTTGTCTCAAAATCCAGAATGTATTTAAGTTACCCATATTAAACAAGCATGCAAGCTTGTCAGGTCAAAACCACATTCTAAACCGGTCTTCGCTTTATCATGCGTTTGAACGGTGTCTTCCTTTTGAAAACTAACCGGTCTAAGTCTAAGCTTAATTAAAGACCCGTTAGGATTCTAATAGGTTATTAAAAACCTTCGTTCCATATTAGGAGCCCAGTAAAAGCTACGTGCACTTGCTGTATTTGATTTATACTTTGCTCAGGTAAATACCCTTAACTTATTTTCCCTATATGGGTTTGGGATACGGTACTATAAAAGTACCGCTTGGTCGGGTGTATGTAGTCATTTAAATCGTATTGTGATTGATGTATTTACATAACCTGTTTGATATGTATTATTTGGTGTATGGCCCTTGGGGGTTAAATGACCATGTCCCGGATATCCTTGGCATCATTCAAAGAAATAGCCACGACCTAAGCATGGGGTGTAGGCGTACACCTGACAGATGCATTATGTAAAAAATTGGTATCCCACTATAAGGAATTGACCTTGTGGGCATTATACCTGTGGCGTGTCAGTTAACTTAAGTCCGGCCTTACAAACCAGCCCTAATGGACGACAAATGAGTAAAACTGTATACAAGATTATTTTGAATAATTGTCCCAAGTTATAAAATATTTTTGCCGAAGTGCATTCAAATCAATTTTCAAACTCTTTTCAAAATGAGTCAGTTAAGTTGTATTTACCAGTGCAAACTGACGTATTTTCCAAAAAGGCTAAGTGCAGGTACTAGACGAAATAGGCTGGCTACTCCAGGCATCATTACTCAAGTCTCGCAAGCTTTAGATGTCAAAGTCTGTTGAACAATTTCCTTTTTATTGATCCGCCTGTGGATCTGTTTCGACTGTTTTGTGATACTTAAACATTACAATTTATTCAGTTGAAATAAATCTATCTTTTGCTTCCGCTGTGCATTTATATGTTGTGTTGTTTGACTATGATGATATCAATGACGTCACGATACTCTCCACCGGGCCCACCGGTGACACGTGAAAATTAGGGGTGTGACAACGTCCCCGTGTCTCCTTCTTCTTCAATCCATATACGCACACATCCCCATGTGTCAGAGGCATAGCCTCGTGGCCGTGCACTTGATGTACTATTGGAGATTTTGCAAATCTTAGAGTTGACCATGGACTGTGTCAATGGGACACGGCCCCGTGTCTCTTGTTTGCATCTGTTTGTCTTTTCTTCATGGAATCTGGAGCGGGGCACGACCCCATGCCTTGGTGGCATGGCCCCGTGCTTGTCTTTTAATTTGTTGTTTTTGGTCTTGAGGTGAGGCTCAGAGGGTTGGTATGATGTATCAACTTCTATTCTTTTGTATTTATGTTGGTTTTTGTCATTAATTTGTTTCTTTTGTATATTTAAGCTCTTTTAATCATGAAAATCAAAAGTATACAAATAAACGCACTTTTCCAACATCACTACATAAAAGGATTGATTTTATACCTTATTTAATATAATTTATATGTTGCATTTTGCGCATATCAATAACAAATAAAACATATGATGAGGTTATATGTTTATAATCTATTCTTGTAGTGTTATAAGGAAAAAGTTGTGTGAAAAAACTATTATTAGATTCAATAAGAAAAGTGCCAATGATCTCTAGATCAAATGGTGGAAGGCTTGCATTTCTCTTGCGAGATGCAAGTTCAACTCCCAGTTGGTGCAGAGTGAGGCATTGGTGGGCAATGATAGGTGACCCAGGGAAACATGGGTTCGATCGTTGAACCAAACGGGTTTTACCGGTAATTTCAGTGTCGTGCCTACGGGCGGGTGGGTTACCGAGTTTTCCCCGGAATTGATGGTGGACTCGGGTTACTCTCGGAGTACTTCGTTTAGTCCAGTGAGTGCCCCAAGAGTGCTCGGGATTGATTTTGTTGGCCGTTAAAAAAAAAATCAATAAGAAAAGTGCTTAAAGTATCTAGCAAAAAGGCATAGAAACCCCATGATCGGTTGGTGGATCAAATGCCAATATTTTGGTAAAAGTGCATCAACAAAAGAACAATTGGTGTTTACGATCCAGCTATATATTGGTCGTACAAGATAACTTAAATACCAAGGCAGGCTCGTGAACTCAAGACATTAATGTCATCTGCGATAGATATCAAGGATGAAACAATATTTTTTTCATACGGTATTACTAACGTACAGATCGCCATGTTCGTTCCGCCTACTAGTATATCTAATAAGTCAAGCTCATATTTAAAAGTAGTAAATAAATAAGAGATAAAATACATCGTAACTGTTCATATGTCTTGTTAACAAAAATTAATATATGAAGATAGAAAATGATAAATGTCTATTTAACCAACTAATGTATTACCAATGTAAAACACGTATTGATTTCCATATCGAGTGCATATATCGTACCGGTAGTGTAATGAACATGGGCGGACCCAATCCCAGCCCAAGGTGGGCGGGCGCACCCCCGGGGAAAAAAAATTTAGTGCTAAATTCCGTCGTAAATCCCGTCCGCACCTCTTGGAATTTTTCGTCCGCACCCCTTTGAATTTTCCGACCGCACCCCTTCGGTAAAAAGTGTTATCAATTTATATTTTAAGATTTTTTTTAGTAAACACTTGTTTTTTTTAAATACTACCTAAATTATATAACTCTTAATACCTAACTAACTAAACTCAAATACACAATACCTTTACCCACTTATAATTCCTAACTAACTAGCCCACTAAGTCTTAGCTCATTAACCAAACCCAACAATATTTCAAACTATAATAAAATAATTAAAGCCAAAAACCCTTAGAAATTCTCTCCCGCTCTCTCTATCTCTTGCGTCCCTGCACTGCCAGCGAACAACATCACCCAGCGACAACAGTCTAGCAGCCGGTGACCACCGTAATCAGCCACCATACCACCGCCGTTCGACACCAAATCCAACCGTAATCCGAACATAGGTAAGTTTCTTTGTTATTTTAATGATTTTGGTTGATATTATAGGAGAAAAAGAGTAATAAAGTTGTTAAATAGGTTTGAAATTTTGTGTGTTTTGACGTTGTTTATGGTTGTTTAGATGATTTTTAGGGTGATTATGTTGTTTAGATGATTTTTAGGGTGATTACAACTTACAATATGATTTCTAGGGCATGAATAGTTGGAAATTAAAATTGAAACATTATTTTATGGAGTGATTAACTTATATTATATAGAGAAAGACTTGCTTAAGAAAGTAACTTTATATGATGTCTTGGATAGATTTCAAAAAATGAAAACTCATAGGGCAACGTTTTAGTTATGTCTGTAACAAGGTTTGACATGTTTTTGATGATTATATAAAATTAGTTTAATGTTCTTTTGTTTTACATGACCCGGCCCGGCCCAAACTGACCCGATACGAACCGATTTTTTTAGTTATGTACCTAGGGGCCTAAATTTTTTAAAAATGTTCCGCACCCCCATGGAAAAATTCCTGGGTCCGCCACTGGTAATGAACCACACTGGTACCGATCGAATACGTGCAGTAACGTATCGCCGCAACGCGCAATCAAATACGCTAGTTATTATTATTATTATTATTAAACTTTTTTTTACAACTAGGGTTGGTAGTCCAGTGACAAGGCAAAACCTTTTAAAACACATACATGTTAGGTCTTAAGTTCAAGTCTCATAATGAGCAATAAATTTGTTGTTTAAAAAAATAATAATGATGTCAATAAACCTTTTTATTTCTAAGTAGTTTTCAAACAAAATTGTGTGTTACTACATAATTACAAGTAACAATACCGATTTTTTATACAAGAACATATTCTTTATTATATACAAATTACGCACTTAACCAAACATTTGGACTTAGAAAAGGAAACTATAATCAAAGTGTTTACACCATAAAGATATGCAATTATTGTAACAGGGACCATCTACGTACACCAACATTTATATGGATGGATCCGTTGTCTCTTTCCTTCTAACTTTTATCATATCGTTATCCCTTTTTTTAACAATTATTTGTACGTACACAATCACTTTTTATAGACTTCTTAATTAGATATTTTTTTATGTTAGTATTCTTATGATAGTGCCACATAACATACTATTTTTTATGAAGATATAGAATAGCAGTTGAATGCTAATTATGGTGTACTTACAAAAAAGATCGAACCTAAGCGATGGTCACAAGTAAATTCAATAGGCATAATCTATCTAGAACAAGAACACACTAAAGCAAGAACAACCATGATAAACGAAGTTTAGTAATGAATCACTACAAGACTCGGGACTATTGACATTAGACACCATATATAAGGGGACAAAACTATGCGTATATTTAAAATGGCACCGGACCGATTTAGGCAAGGGAACTGGATATTATTTGACGATATAGGACCTGATAAATTATTAAAACTAGGTCGTATTTTATGCTCATCAATATAATCTGGTTCCCTTATAAAAACCAGGTCCTATTACTTTCTTGAGCACGCAAAGAGGTTATAAAATCCACTTCTTTAAAGAAAATAATAACATGGATTGTAGTTAATGGGACATATTTGTAGTAGTACAAAATGAGGTTGAGTACCAATGGGTATCTGTTACACTACCTCATGTCCGTGTATGTCACAACATTGAATTATGTTTTTACGTGAATACTACATAGTTGGGCACTTTGATATATCTATAAACAAGTACAACTAAATATACCGCAATATATTACTAAGAGCACTTCCAACGGTGCCGTCCGTTGGAGGAGTCCAGGATCCGGACCAACACATTTCGAACCAAATGCGTTGTGAGGCTGTGATTAGGCAGTTCGGTTGGGTCTTGGTCCACTCCAGTGGACTGGTCTGATGGGTTTGGGCTCCAAGGGTAAGGATTTTTTATTAATAAAAAGGACGTTTGTCTTGTTAGTTAAAAAAAATCTTATGTTTTTTAATAAAAAAATAAATTACACCTAATGAAATTAAACATAAAATATAGAGTGAATTGCAAAAATTGTTCTTTATCTTTATACCCCTTTCCAGGTGGTGTACTTTGTGTTCAAAATTGATGAGTTTTATCCTTTTTGTTTTAACATCCTACACGTTATCTCGTTTAGCCTTAACCCAGTTAAATTTTTCTGTTAAATTAGATCATGTACAGAGCACATGAAGGTATAATTGTCTTTTTACTCTATTATTATTTAAAAGAAAAAATAAAAAATTATATATTAACTCTATGTCTTTCTCTCTCTGAAAAAACCCTCATTCTTTCTCTACTCCACCTCTCTCTATACCTGCTTCTACCACCTCGTTCCACGACCCAACTTCCTTTCACCATCACCACACAACTGAATCCGGCCAAGAAAAAAAAAACACTACTGCCTAAAAAACGTACCGCTACAACAGTTCACAAATCCAACAACCAAAAACAGATCCAATAACCTGCAATTTTTTCCATCTCTATCGCAAATCCATCAACCTACTCCACATCTCTCTAAACATTCTTTCTCTCTATCTCTCTACTTCCACCACCACCATCATCATCCACCCACCACCGTTGCAACCCCACCGTTTATTGTGATTAAAATGTATACATACCAAAAAGTCCAGAATCGTTTTCGGCCCCAAATAAATACATAAATACAAGATAACATATATGTTTGTATGTATCTAACCCCCAGAAAAGTTGAAAAACAGAGGAACTAAAAAACATCAAAACATACAAATACATACTCTAATCAAAATGTATGCATACCAAAAGGGATTTTATGTTAACAAAAAGCAGCTTGAGGAAGATGGGATTTAATTTCAACTCAATATCTAAGCCCAATCCCAATATCTAATCAACTGATTTTGACTTGATGGTTAGTTATAAGTGTGAGTCGATATTTATCTAATCACAACTCCCCATTATCTAATCCATTGAAGGGTATGTTTGGCATGGAGCTTTTAGAAGCTTCTGCCTTTAAGCTTTTAAGAAAAAGATCCTACTAAAAAAAACCTTGTTTGGTTGAAGGAGCTTGAAGCTTTTAGGTTAGAAGCTTGAAGCTTTTGGTTAAACACTCATACTAATAGCGTTTAGAAGGAGCTACAAGCTTTTAGGGAAAAATGACTATTTTAACCTCTAAAGATAATGAATTTTTAATGCACAAACTTTTTAAATTTTTAGTTATGTCCATTTTTGTCATTTTATACATTTTATTAAAAGCTCTAGCTACTCTGCCAAACATCAAATATATCTAAAAAGCTACAACTACTAGCTACCAGCTACATCTACCAGCTTCCAACCACCAGCTACCAGCCACCAGCTACTTTTGCCAAACATACCCGAACTAATGTTTTTCATAGAGCAAGTGATGATGTCAATCAGTTTTTTATTTCATTCCCTTTCTCCTTCATCAGCAGAGACTGCCGCAGGAGTGCTCCGATCATCGCAACTCTGTGACAACTGTCAAAATTCCAGGTATCCGTACAACTATTAAACGATGATTAGTGCTTAATGAGTGTGCTGAATTACAATTAATGACTTTAATTTCTTTCTGATTATTTCCATATACATATATGTGCATCATATATTGCAAATAATATATCATTATTGCATGGGAACTTTGTTGATTCAATTGATGCACGAAACACAGTTAGCACAGTTATCAGATAAATCAGAAATATCCTGATGGAGTTCAGCATATAGGCAGACAATGTGTTGAGACACAGAATAAGCCATAAACCAAGTATTACACTAGTATAGTGTGTAGGAAAGTAAGGATCATAAAACTGCCTTCCTAGAGATAGTTTAAGTGCCGGAAAGTGCCTAAAACTCACCTAAACTGCAGAATTCTGCAGAAAATATGCAAATTCAGCATTTAAACACATTTATATCATGCAGAAATATGGTTAAATGGTCCTGAATGCTTTCCTAAGTCTCGGGAATCAAAAGTGTCACAAAACGTAACATAAAGCACACTAAACTGCATAGTTTAGCACCTTAACGAACCGGTAACTAACCGAACAACCGGACACTACCCGAAACATCAAATTTTCACTAGAAGCACTGTTTTAACATTACCAAGCTAGTTATGGTCCCCGAACATCATAACACACTATATAAATATCTAATAACTAAACATCTAACTACATACTTACATTTCAACCATAAACTAACTTAATGGTTAAAACCTAGACGACTACCCCTCCCCCCCCCCCACCTAGTGGACGGCCCAACATGGGACCCCACTTGTGATTTTATTTCAATTTTATATTAGATATGTTGGTTCTTCATAAAACACTAAACCCATTGGAAAAAAACTCAAGATATGAATTATAAATTTATAAGTAAGACCTAAGTGTTCTAACTTCTCATATCTTTCACACACCAAAACACACACTCTTTTCTCTTCTTCCTTGCTTGCTCTCGGCCGAAACCAACATCACCATCATCACCTTCATTCAATCATCTTCCATACATTTCAAGCATATACAAAGGTGTTAGAGGTTGCATAAGGAAGCTAGGAGCTTTCGGAAGTTCAAGGACCTTCTCTATTTGCTCTTATCCATCTCTTTTCTTCTCTTGATCATCCCTAGCCTTGAGCTAGTGGTAAGAACACTAATCTTTCCATTTTACATCTTATATAAGTGGTTAAAGAATGATACATGATGATTAACTTGAAGAACACTAAGAATTAAGAGAATGAAACTTGAACATAAGCTTAAATCATGAATAAATCATGTTGTTTATGTGTTGATTAACTTGTTGATCATTGATTGCTTATGTAAATGATGTAGATCATCATATGATCTTGCTAGATCATGATTAAAAACATAATCTAGCAAGATGAGAGGATGAATATGTTAGAGGTTAATAGATCATCCTCATGGAAGACATGAACTTGAAAGAATATATGTTTTCTTGTAAAATGATGATTAAAGTAAGTTGTAAGTCTTGTAAATCTAAAATTTCATGGATGATTTTTCAAGAAACCAAGTTAAAAATATAAGTTTTACTCAACCTTGGTTCTTAAATAAATAAATAACCCTCATTTTTAAAGGTTAAACAAGTGTAGAAACATTTATGTAACAGGAAAAATCCATGAAGAAACATTTTTAGAAAATGTGATCACAAGTTGTAAAGATCTATTTTCTTTAAAAATGATGTTTTTAAAGAATCAACCACACTTTAAAGGGTAACAAGACTTACTAAATACACTAGTAAGTTACTACAAATTTTTATAAATTTTCAAGTTCATGAAGTGGTAGTTTATGCTTGTTTTTGGCAAAATTGGTAAGAGTAGATTGTTTATTATTACTTGTTTATTGTGGATTGATTGTGTTGATTTACAAAAGCAAATGATATGCGTTGAAGGCATGGAAACCTCCATTTTTAGGGGAAACTATGGCAAAATTTTTCTAAAAATTAAACACTTAGAAAAATATTTCTAAACAAATATTCACAAGCGTATTTCAAACCATGGATTTTTCACATAAAGTTTGCCATAACTTTTGTTACAAAAATTATAAATATTGGAGGTTGGTTTTTATAAATAAAAGTGACTAAATATGTATTTAGGAAATATATATTTAGATGGCACCATGTGTGTGATTATTTATATATTATGTGTATCAGTTATATTATTTTAGGACTTGAAATAATATAACTCATCATAATACCAAAAATTACAACCCAAAATATTACCAAAATTCCAATGAATAAATATACAAAGAATACACAAAATATTGGTGAAACCGAACAAAGGAATATAACTCACAAAAATATTCCGGAAATTTATTCAATGAGTATATTTTTGGTAAATAATATTTTGGACACCAAAGAAACAAAAATATGATTTTTACAATTATTACAAGACTATATCATATTTTTGACAAGGAGAAAATATATTATTTTTGGCAAGTGAAAATATATATTTTTCTTGAAATTTTAGAAGATATATTATTTTTGGAAGAAATATATATTTTCTCGAACAAACATGAAATACATTATATTTGAGAGAAAATGTATTTTCTTAGATAAACTTAAAATATATTATTTTTGGATGAACAATGGGTTTATATATATTTTCTAAGTTAGACTTGAAAATATATTATTTTTGGAACTTATATGAAAGTACAAATATTTTTGCCAAGGGAAAATTATAAATAATTTTTCTAAGTAATATTTCGTAAAATATATATTTTGGAAATATATATTAAAGTATTTTTACTATTGATATTATTCCGGAAAAACTTATACCAAATTAAGTATAAGAATACTTAACAATTACAAGAAAATACGTATTCTTGTACGTATAAATACACTCCGGAATACGACCCCAATACATGGCAAAAATATACAAGTATAAGGGTACGAATACAAATACACCCATCCTTGGGAAGGAAATACATGTATAAATACTTGAAAAGTATCAAGTTAATATATTGATTTAACTATTATTCCAAAATTTAATAAATATAATTTAAATTAAAATATTTATTATTTTAACAATTAATTATATAACTTGGATTAATATTGAAGACACAAGGAAACGTAACTCAAAGACACTAATTAATACTAAGTCAAGGCACGACCCGCTCGTCTAATAGACATTAGTACGTTGTAGGTAGTCGTGTACGCCAGGCGAAGCTTTGAGTTACCGTTGGTTGCGAAGAACGCAAAACCGTGAGTTCATATTCCCCAATTCGTTTTAACTGTTTTCAGTTTTATAACTTCGGGGGTGAAGTACATGTTACAAACTGTTTACAAACGATTATATGTGGTATGGTTAGCTAAGGAAGGGTACTGCTAGATCATGTGAGTGGTGGGTATAACGCTTAAGACCATTAATCCTCGTTATAGGACCGAGGGACATGAGTGATAGATCTATTTGGGTGTAGCGAGCCCCGTCCATGTGGACCAGGGTTTGGCCCATGAGGTGACTATGTCTTACAGCCGGAAGCCCGGTGCAAAATCTGCTAGGTTTGAGCCTTCCTGCATCACGTCACACATATTAATGGCCTTGCAAACCTTTAGTGATCTGTTTTCCTTGTTGCTTTCATACCGGGAGTTTACAAACATACATACATACTTTCAATGATTTCAAAGGTTTATTCGTGCACACTCACAAACACATGAACTCGCTCAACTTTTGTTGATGTTTTCAAACTACAGGTATTTCAGGGAATTAAGTGTGGATCTGGCGGGCGTTTGGATGTTTCAAGTTATGTTGAGAATAAAAGATGTCATCCGGTGTCTTAGGGTTTGGATAGTATGTCTTATCCTAGACGAGACACATCTTCCAAAGCCTGGTTTTATTTAAGGTCTTTTGTTGAGTCCTCATGGATCTCTAAACAATTCATATGGTTTGTAATTCGGATTTGAAGTCTATATTTCAAGACAATGTTGTTGTGATATTTTAAACTTAATTAACGGATAATCATCTTTAGTTTTATCATATAGTTGTTGTTATGATTGAATGCAATGATATTAAACAAGTCACACATAATCACGCTTCTGCAAAAGTCAGGGTGTGACAAACTCCACCTCCATTGAAACCCCTGACACTGAAACCCCAACCTCATATTCAACTTGTTTTGATTATCTCTGCTTTATTGGCTAACTCCATTGATAATCTTTGCTTCTTTGCTCATTTTACATTGTTTACACCTAATTGCCATACATTGCTTAACCATATTTCGGGTCAACTATCGCTCCATGATTATCAATTTATCATACAATATCTATGCTTAATTCACTTACCTGCAACTACTCTGACCATAAACACTTTATCTACTAAAGAAGAATTTTTATTTGTATAAGTTAAGTGTTGTACACAGTTTCATTGTTGACACACTGGCACAACATTTGAACTGTATTTAGAAGCTCTATAAATATCCATTGTTAGAGAGACTATACTGTAACTCACTAGCAAGACGCTGAGAAGCCAATGTTTAAAATACAAATAGCTATGATACCTTAACCGCGACCCACCGACATATATATGGTAGCCGGTATACCTATGCAGCTTAGAAGAATTGTAAAATCGGAACCCAATTTTTTAAAATCTTTACAAAAACGAGCCCCGCACAAGGCGTGGGTGAATCAAACCTAGTTACTATAAATAGAAGGATATCTCTTGTATAATGATTTTAGCCAATTTACACACATAAACCGTCGCTTTAACACCATCACATCTATACCTTACCTCGTTCACCCTCATTATTTTATTCAAAACAAAATCCCGGACCACTATTTGACTTGATTTTAATATAAAAAGCAAGAATTTTTAATACTTTTTTAATAAAAATTTCGAGTTCGTGAAAATGTGACATACATAAGTTTTACCTGTTTATTTTTATGTACGTATCGATAAAAATTTAAGTTGGTTTACGTTTCGACGTAAACTTTTTTCGGAAATGAGTCGGGTGTTTGTTTTATATACGTTTTCAGTTGGTATACATTTTGATGTTTAATCATTCTTTTTTTTTCTTTAACCAGTTTACTTTTCTACCGTAACTTTTAATAAAGTTATTATACAACCCCTAAACTTCAATAAAGTTGTCGATATATATTTGATTTCGTTTCTGTTTTACGTCACGTGAGTCGCTTGATGTTAGAAACTCGTATTTTTGTTTAACGTTTTTTCTCTACTTTGGTCGTCATTTGGTTAGCATAGTTTTATCCCCCCAAGTTTGTAGCACGGTTTTTTTAAGGCAAAGAATCTCACGGGTAAACTCACCCTGCTCGGGGCTATGTCCAAGGTCGACTCCTTAGCCGCCATGAGACTGTGCCCCTGATGCGCGAGAACTATTTAGAATCCGTAAACCCTTGCCCCCATCAAGTTCGAACCCGGGATTAAAGCCCCGATTCGTCCTTTCACCCAAATGTCCCTTGAAAATGATTAAACCGGTAATCGAACTTGCGTCCCCACTAGCAAGGACAGGTCTTTTGACCATTGGACCAACATCTCAGGACTTGCACGGTTTTACTCCACCGTCTTACTACGCGAGAGGATTAACACTAGTTAGCAACTATTTATGGCAAGTACATTGGGTATGTCATATGTGGCCCGCGAGAAAGGAAACAAAGGAAAGGTCCTAACGGGACCCACCAAAAGGCAGTTTTGACACAAGTTCGTAGCCCGTGAATATTATTGATTTTTGTATTATTGGGTTTTGTATTTACCAATATATTATTTGAATAGGATCATATTTTTAGGTGTAACGTATATATTAATTAAATAGATTTTTGTCATCAGTGTAACGTATTTATTAATTAAATATATTTTTGTCATCTCCATGCTATGTGTCAGTGTCACATTAATCTTCAACAATATAAAATTTGTGACCTAAACTCATAAACTTTTAGTTGGCTCTTTTCATCAATTATAGAAGTAAATAGCAGTTTAGCACCACTCATTGTTTTTTT
This sequence comes from Helianthus annuus, assembly GCF_002127325.2. NCBI lineage: Eukaryota > Viridiplantae > Streptophyta > Magnoliopsida > Asterales > Asteraceae > Helianthus > Helianthus annuus. The sequence continues at coordinate 165,209,814 of NC_035441.2, read as the reverse complement.
ATCGGTGTATAGTTTGAAAGTTGCTAACCGGGTTAGTAGTTAGTATCACCAAGTTAGTATTAAAATTCTCTTTGCCTGGATTTGAACCCAGAACCTACAGGTGTACAAATCGGTTTTATTTCATTTGGTTAAAAACCGGTTTTTTGTATAACCGGTTCCGGTTTTTAACCGGTTTCTATGCTAAAAAACCATAACCGGTTGTAACCGGTTTTCAAACCGATTAGTGATTAACCGGTTATCAATTACCGGAAAAACCGGTCAAAAAACCGGATAAAAACCGGTTCTGCAGAGCTGCATAAATGTTGTTTTTTTGGTTTCTTTTTGCTGGTTTTTACTGCAGAATGCAGTTTTTATACTATTTTGCTGAAGAAAAAAAAACATATTTTTTAAACATAACAAAAGAAATATAACATCATTCAAAGTTGAACAAACGTTTTTACATAAACAAAGGAAATATGAGCGTTAAACATAACAAACGAAATACGTAAACTTAAAATATTAATCCGCAAGAACGTCCACTAATATATATATTTTTAGTTGGACTACAATACTAATATATCTTGATAAGCCTCGTTTAATCTTCTTTGCCCGAACCCAAACTAGAACTGTTGCATAGGAAGTCATCGAATGCAGCTTCTTCGTCAGTCATTGGGGTCGTCAATGCGGCTTCGACCTCGTCTTCGTACCCTTCGCCTTCGTAATCCAATTCTCCATCGAGCAAGCGTATGTGTTGACATCTCTCCGACGCATCCAAGTAATCTTTCATGCAAATCGACATCTCAACCGCCTTTGGTGTTAGTCGAGTCATCCTGATCGATATCACACTACCACTAATAGAAAAAGCACTTTCCGAAGCTACCGTGTAACCTTCGAGCGTTAGTAAATCTCGGGCCATATGGCTAAGATTGGAAATTGATTTTCCTTACTTTTCCACCAACCCAACAAATCAAAAATTTTAAATTCTTGTGAAGTCATCATTTGTAGAAAGTTCGGCCCACCATACCGACGGAGTTCGCTACTACTAGTGTTACCACGTTGCATTTGACTTGACTCGACTCATCAAACAATTGGTTAAAAACATACACATCTTGATCTTCCATACTTGAACCTTCGCCAAAAGCGGCATTTCTCATTGACTCGTGAATGTGTGACGAGGTTGTACCATATTTTGTTACATAAACATCAAGCATTTTTGAAAGTTGCCTTTTGAAACGATCTTTTGCGGCTTCACCAAAGTTTAGTTCTTGAGTGGTGTTTAAATTCAACTCGTTTTCAATTTTTTCAATCAAAGACCTGATTTCAAAAATTTTAAAGCAAGGGTTTAAAGCGGCGGCACAAGTGAAAACCGCGGGTAGTTCTTGAAAATATTGTCTTAGTACTTCCTTCATCGGCGTTACCATATCACAATATGGTCTACCTCTAACCTTCAAGAGAAGCAAAGCTTCCCACCTCCCTCTTGACCACTAGGCCAAGAGATCATTGGTACCAGTCGTTATTGTGTGTTTACAACTTACATTCATTATTTCTTATGTTATACAATGATAACTCTATCATTACTTTCTTTAAAGGCAGAAAGTAATTTTATTTGTCTTCCTAAAGAAAACATACGTTCTCCTGTTTACCAATATTTCTTGTTTCGGTCTTCTATGCTCACGTCCTTTTCCAAAACCTCTTAACATAAACTTTGAGCCAAAAATTTCGAGCCTTGAGTTCTTACCGACAAATATATCTATCTACTTGTTATTAGTTACGTTCGAGAGTTCTTTGCGCATCCTTGTTTGACAAATTTTTTAGCATGGCTTCTTCAACTTGCACAATAACTAATTGATAGCAAATGTTACAAACTAACAATCTTTCTTTTTAGATTTTATATATTGTATGCCTACCATTATTGATGAAACACAACACAAATTGTTCTAATTTTTATCTTCTCAAACTGAAAACCATGATGCAATGATTGATAAAAGAGGGGTAAATCTACACATCAAGCTCACAAAAGTTTTGTGATCAGTTGTAATAATTTTATGCATCATCATAAAACATGGGTATCAAACCCCATTAGTCCACTACAATAGTGCATCATACTTTGCCTATAATGAGTTTTGAGTGTTGTAATGCGGCGCCCCTTAACCTCAACTCAAAAGTGACCACACCTCGTTGATTTCTGATTTTTATTTTGATGTGTGCCGCGATAATTTTGATGCAGTGTCTTGTTTAAAAATCACCGGATCTCAAAAAATACATTTTTAAATAATATAACATAGACATATTTAATTAAAAAATCAAGAAAAAATTGTTTAATAAAAAGGGAATTCTATTAAATATATCTAAAAGTTTGCTTAAGAAAAATTATATTTTTATTCTATTTTAAACATAAAAACAATTATATATTTATCTTGTGGCTCGCGTACTTGAAGCTTTGCGTTTTTGCATCTCGCTATAGCATTAGTGTGCTCCTGCCTTTTAAAATTTACAGCTCACAATTTACATATCAAAAGATTATTACATAGAAATAAAATATCACATATATACTTGTACATATAATAAAATTTATTAATGCACTTAAAATGAGTGTTGGGATGATTTTTTTTTTTTTATTCTCAGAGGCATGCATAGATGATTTTGGGCAGACAGTGAGTTAGTTTCCGGTTAGAGCATGTGGAGGTGCACCAACTGGCTACAGCTACGCCATCTCTAAATGCTACATTGTAGGGTCTTCCTCTTTCATCCCATTCCGCTACTCCCTAACCAAAACTTATATCATTTCATCTATAAGAGTGCAGGGAGTGGCCGTGGGTGTGGGTGGGTGTGTGTTGGTAACTCCCGCCCGCAACACCGTCCCGAGGTGGGCTTGGTTTGGCGTGGCCCCTTTGACGTGGGGAAAGTCACTGGCGTGGGGAATTTTTTAAAGGGGACATGGCAGGTGGGGATTGGTGGGTTCAAAAATTTGACCGTTGGGGGATAAATTAAATTCATTTATTTATTAAAAAAACAAAAATAGTGCCACGTATAAACTCATGGCCCAGACTCACGCCCTTCCACTCCCTCCCTTTTTGGGCTTGAGTTGTGGAGCTCACAGTGCCTACGTGGATGCCACATGACGACTCATGCCCCCAATCCAAGCCCCCCACTCCTTGCAGTCTAAGGGTTGGGGAATTTGTACATAAAATGAATATGTTCTTTTACAATGTATTAATTTTTAAAGTAAAATTTTAAAAATCAATTTAACATTTTTTATATACGACACACTTAGACACATTGTATTTTAAACCGGTGGTGAAACGGAAGGACACCTTAGTTACATCTTAATATCTCTAGGGTCTAGATCAAATACTATCTAACAATGTATCGTATTTGATACTAGGTGCTTAGGGTGCACGGGATGGAGCGTTAAACTAACGCGGTGAGTTAGTTTACCTCGCGGTGTACACCGCCACCGACATGGTTTACCGCGAGAGGGGAGAAGGGAGCGGTGATTTGTTTTCTATTTATCCATCTCATTTTTCACCCCGTTCACATATCGCACTATGATCTCAATTTTCTCATACACTATGGATAGACAAAACAATGGTGATGGCAAGAAAAAAGTTTCGGGTTTCGGTTCGAAGACGAGGGGGCATGGCTCACAAAGTAGATGAGGAGCAGATCGAGTGGTTCTAATTTTTTTTATGGTTTTAATTTTATGTGGTGTCTATTTTAATTTTAGTTTAAGGTAATGTCTTTATTTAATTAATGTCATTTATGTTTAAAATATGTTTTAATTATTTTGTTTAAATGCATGGTTTAAATAAAAAAAGGAATTACCTCTATCCTAGAGAGGTGACCATCCCTTATGTTTTTGTGCAAGAGTAAAGCTATAGAGGGGAGTTGACATGACAAGAGATGATTGGGTGGGTGAAAAGTTTAGCTCTCAACAAGAGGTGATCACCCCCTACACCCTTAGTATGTGGTTATTAAACCTTCCTTGACAACTATGTCCGGATGAGGGGTCGACAAACTAACAATGAATCAAAACCGACCCCATAATTTAACAGTCGAAACAATTTCACACTAGGACCCAATCCTCAATTCTAAAAACCCTAACAACAAACCAAGTTAGACATTGATCCTAGTTTTTAAAAACTAGAATAAAACAAATCAGCCACCGATCTTAAATTTTAAAAATTGTAGTAAAGTTGTAGCAAATATGAAGAATATAAAACAAAAGATCAAAGTAGAGATAGAATATATTACAACCATGGCAACAAAAATCAGTTTCAGCATATTTAAATTTCAGTTTTATTTTTTATTTGTTATTAGTTTCAAGCCATATATCCAATTGACACTGATGTCTAGCTTGACGGGGTATGTTAACGATATATATTAAAGATAAATAGTTAAGTTTTATCATATAATCTTTATCATAATTAGAAATATAGTTTGATTAGGTTTCCTTGGCAATTATCTCTGTTGTTCTCCTATAAAGAGTTTATCAATAATACATAATACTTTACCAAGATTTCATTAATCAATATGGTATTAGAATCTTCATTACTTGTATATATCAATGCTCAAGTGATCATCATCAAAGAGTTATCTAAAAGGAATAAAAACTATTATACATGGTCATGTTAGGTGTGATTAAGATCCAACGCAAATCAATCAATGAAAAACATCCAATTACTAAAACGAACAAGAATATGATACCACACTTGAGACCGAATCATCTTACAATGCATTTAGCTTATTGATCTCAGTGATAAAAGTAGAAAGTGGAAGTTATTGATCTCAGTGATAAAAGTATTAAACTGCTCATGTATCATGTTAGTCATTTCAGTTAGACCTAAAGCGTAAAGATGTACATATCACTGTGACACAATTCCACCACCTATAGTCCCTTTAGTTCTTCACACTTAGTTCCTTTCAGATTTTTTTTGCATGTCCACCTAATCTTTATGCTTCTCTCTTCTTTTGCGAGCTTGAACATTTACTTTGACATCGGTATAATTGACCATGATCATGCACCCTTCTTAATACTCTAAATGCATCTTCAATCTTGACATGGTCCCTTTCATTGTGATATTTTGTACATAACCTTAGCCTTGAACATAACCTCGTCGAGTGATTCAAGATAACTTTTCTAATAGCATACTTCAAAACATTCCGCCTGTTGGAACATCAAACCCTAAACGAACACAAAAACAAAAGATTGAAGAAAACCAGTGATTGGAAAAATGATGATACAAAGATCAAACTTGCTATGGCAATGCAAATAATAGCCTATTGTTGATCGAAACACCCATTTTTTACCCTAATTAAACACCAACTTTTAACAACACTCCCTTGAATTAAATTAAACCCTGCTTGTTGACTGAAAAAACTAACTCGGGCCTGAACAAAAAACCCACTACACCACTCTTTCATTACCTGGTAACCCTTGTTGTTAATATGAACAAAACCTTATTATTGCCTTGATCATACTCGCTATTTGATCAGAACCCTTTTATCAAACATGTGATGGTGATCAAGTCCTTTACTCTGACAAACCTTTTGTTCGAACTCTTCTTTTCAACAAGTTATAGTTGACCGAAACCCGTTGTTGACACCCATGACCAGACCCATTGTTTGAATTTACCCTTAAACAACATCATTCATGTGTTAAATACCACTAAAATACAACTACCCGATCCCCACTTTGCAATCACTATTTTCTATTATTTTGATTGTCGTACGATGCCTAAATCAGTAGCTGCCGGTTTTAGTTTTATCACCACGCAATCGTCGTTGCTATCTTCAATTACCATTATTTGACCACCATTGAGACCTAGAATACCCCTGATCGGCTACCAATACCACTGAATCATTTTCGTATGTTCTCTTTCCATAATAGTCGTCTAATATTGTTGATCACCACCAAAGTCAGTTGTCGATTACTATTAGATCTGTGGCCTCACGATCATAGATTGTCTCTGCCAGAAAACCAAATGGTCACAACCTTTGTGTTTTTCTTGTCTATACGTTGACCAAAAAGAACCACTTTTTCGACTCCTACTGTCACACCCCAATCGATGGCGGAAACATCGAGGCGGGACGAACGAGATTGCTCAAAGACAACATAACACTAAATTTGCGACAATAAATTAAGATTTAAATTTCATTTCATCAAATTTAAATATTACATCGTCTCAAAGGAAATACAACAATTTCTAGTTACATGACTAAAACATAAGATGCATGGATAAGGTTTGGTGAGTTCGTAAATCCACCCTAAGTAGATTTCTTGCATCATCAATTATTTCCTACAACATGTACAAAATATTCGTCAACAAAAATTATGTCAGTGAGCATACTAATTTGTCTACATAGCATAAGTATGAATAAAAGTCTCAAATCCATATGTTAATTGTATACTAAGTCATATAATCATATTAGCATGCAATAGCTTCATATAAAACTAAAGTGTCCACTAGCGTAATCTTATCACCAAAGTAGATAAGACCGTGAGCGTAATCTTGTCACCGAAGTAAGCAAAACCGTAAATATTGAATACTTAGCAATGACCCAACAAATGGGGCGGTGTGCTAATCCTATAACGCTATACATGTTAAGAAAGGCTTGCAAAGTTAATGATACATAACATGCATAATAGGGTTCTAGTATGTATATACAAGTAGCATGTTTAAGGATTGTGCGTTTGCCTAAGATTGACTGTATGCGTGATTGTGAATTTAATAATGATACATATTACAACCCAAAGTGATTTAAAGCGTAAAATGGGTCAAGTATACTCATGGTTTGCGAAGATAAGTTACATAAATGCGAATGAGCAGTTTGAGAGGATGGAAATCACTAAGGTTACCCTATAAGGTAAACAAAGGTGTATGAGTTTATGGATTTGAATGATGGAATGTATTAGGGAGTATGAAAATACATAAAAATATATCTTGTTTAGATACTTGTTTGGACACTATTTTTAGTTAGTGTTTTTCATGATTGTTACACTCATTGGAAGTCCAAAATAAGAAGTACAATACTAAGATAAATTCTTCCTTAACATATACCATTCAACCATGGTCTATGTTGATGTTATAGTTCGGTTTTGGAATGATTATATAGGTATATTAATAAGTATATTATATCATGTATTAGAGGTATGGTAATCCACTGTAACATCTCGCAAAATCATGTCCAATATAGTGTCGACACGTGTCATGAACTTTAAACGTGTAACGGATTGATTATGAGGGACTAAAGTTGACAAACGAAGAAAGTATGTGTGTAAAAGGATTCAAAGTGTCAACATTTGATAATTTTGCCTTTCAACAACTCTACACGATGTTTATACCCTTAAACGAATAAATTATGAAACGTATCAAACCGTTTGTGGAAGAAAGTGAAAGTTTATAAGACGCGAGGGTTAAACGAGTCAACATGTTAAAGTAATACCTCTGAGTGACCTTTTAACGAACCCGGAGCCTTGTAACGATTAATTATGCTCCCAAGAATAAGTGATAAAAATTTCACAAGGTTTCGATATCGTTTGAGATAAATACGTTAACTTTCGTAATTAAAGGGTTAAAAGCGTCAACGAGGCAAAACTTGTATTTTCGGTTATCGTTTAACGAAACCGGACCTAATGATGTTTGGTTATATCTCATGGATCATCAAAATATAAGTTTTATGGGTTAAATGTGCCTCAAATGAAAGATATTACGTTTTAAAGGTTCAGGGGGTGAAAGTGTCAAGTTGGAAACTTGTTTTGCTGGTAACCAGGGTGGTGGCGTCGCGCCATAGGGGTCCCCTCTGGCTGTGGCGCAGCGCCACAGCATGATCTCGGCAGAATCCATGCACAAGTGCAGGTTCTGCCCTTCTCTTCACACATACCAGCTTTTGATCGAATCTATGGACTGTTTGATGGTTTTAAAAACCATTTTGGACACATGTATTGATCAAGGAGAAGCCCTAACACTTGTAATGATCTGGTAGCAACCCCAATTAGTATAAATAGGTGAAGATTGGCAGCCATTTTCACTCACAAGTTCAAAATTCATACTCTCAAACTTGCTCTCAAGCTTTGGAGCTTTTGAAATCATTCTCTGGAGCATCCTACCTTGGAAGGAAGATCTCTTAGTCTTAATCTTCGTGCTAAGGACTCTTGTAAGTGTGCTTAGCCTCTGCAATTAAGTTTTCATTAGTGTAATGACCGAAAGTCAAAGTTAGCGTAATTACGCTTTGACTTTGTGTTTAATCACAAACGGTCCAGCCATTATTCGAATTGAAAATGGCTATGTGTTGGTAATTATGTAGGCGTTAAACCCTTAATAGGGCGCCTCCTAATTATCACATTATCTCGGTCTTTTGTCGGGTCAAAGTTATTAATAAAAAGTCAACAGAATCAGTTTTTACAAATTAATTCATAACTAATAATGCAAAGGTCATGGAACATGTTTTAACACTAAAATAACTTGGTAAATAATATAAGAGCATGTTTAGGCATGTCCAACCCGACAAATTCTGAGTTTAGGCTCGGTTCGCAACCGAAAGTAACAAAAGTAGACTTTTGCTTTGACTTTCAGTTCTGACCCGATTTAGCTTAGTTTAGATATGCCTTAGGATTCCTGTAGGACCATATTTCGTGTTAGTATAACCCTCTGAGATTATACTATATGGTTCCTATTAAATCTGATTCGTATGCATGTTTCCGTTAATTGCTTAATTGTTGACCATTATGCCCTTTTGATATAAAAACAAGATTTTTGAAAATGTGAGAGGACAAAAACCTTTATTACTGATTTATAAGTATGTCCTAAAAAATTTGACATCAGTTTGTGGTCTAAATTAGGAGTTATGCTCGATATCGTAAATTGAAGCGTTTTTATTAATTAAACGGCATTTTTGGCATAAAACCTATTTAAACCCAAATTTTGACACCAAACTTTCTACCCACTGATGTAATGTAATATTTAGCTATTTTTGGAAATTTTTATTAAATTTTAAACTGATCACAACATAGGGTTCTTGCATTGACTCGGTAATTGACGGTTATGCCCTTTTTGCTAATGAAATAAGTTTTACACATCCTTTACATATCAAACCTTTTTCTACTGATTTTATACAGTAAATAAATTATTTTAAACAGTAGAGGCTGATGAAAATCTCAGATTTTCTTAATCAACCCGAATACCGTCAAATACCGACTTTTATGCGATTTAGGCGCAAAGTATGGTTTAAAACCATATTTGGCACCTAAGGCTTGTTACCTACTGATGTTATGAATAATTTTTTATACTTTAATAGCAAGTAAAACTCGGATTTCCAAATTTGACCCTTAAAGCTTATGTGAAATGACCAAAATACCCCTACGGGGCTTAAATTGATTTTAAATTTATTTTGGGCATAATGGAAGGTATCCTACCGATATCACAACATATTTAAGGCATATTAACTTGTGAAACCTGTTCATGACTCATTTGGTTATCCGTTATGCATTTTTCGCGTTCGGTATGGTTTATGTAACTAGTTTGCATAAATTAGCCGAAACGGGCCAAACCTTATCATTTTCACTTCAAAATCCAGAATGTGTTTAGTTTACCCATATTATACAAGTCTTTATACTTGTTGGGTCTAAATCACATTCTAATCCGGTCTTCGCTTAATCTTGCGTTTTGAACCGTAAACCTTTCATTAAAACTAACCGGTAGAAGTTTAAACTTAATTAAGACCCGTTAGGAATCTAATAGGTTATTAAAACCTTTGTTCCAGATTTAGGAGCCCAGTAAAAGATATTTTCACTTGCTGATTGTTATACGGCTGAGGTTAAATTATATTTTTGCTCAGGTAAATACTTTTAACTTATTTTCCCCATACGGGCTTGGGATACGGTATTATAATAATACTGCTTGGTCGGGTATTGAATATTTAATCGATTAGTGGTTAAATCATTGAGGTAACCCGTTTTTAATCTGTGTTGTTTGAAACAAAGCCTTTGGGGGTTAATGACCATGTCCCAGATATCCTTGGCATCATTTAAATGCAAATGACCACGTCTTAAGCACGGGGTGTAGGCATACACCTGACTGTTGCGTATGAAAAACGGTATCTCACTCTCTTGTGGGCCTATACTTGTGGTGTGTCTATTAATCTTGTCTCGGTTTCTATATCGGGCCCTGAATGTATAACAAATATGTAAATCTGTATACAAGATTATTTTTAAATAATTGTCCCAAGTTATAAAAGATTTTATGCCTGGTGCATCCAAATCAATTTTTATAAAAACTTTTCAAAAGAGTCAGTTAATTGTATTTACTAGTGAAAACTGACGTATTTTACAAAAAGGTTAAGTGCAGGTACTACACGAAATGGGCTGGAACTCCTGAGTGATTAAATAAAGAGTCTTGCAAGCTTTTATCACTTTAAGTCTGTTGAACAATATTCCTTTTGTTTTGATCCGCCTGTGGATCCATTTTGTAACCGTTGTGTAATATTTTATTATACTTTCGAATCGGTTTGTAATATTATTACTTTAGTCTTCCGCTGTGCATTGAACTGTGAATAATTGACTATGATGATATCAACTACGTCAAGATACTCCCCACCAGGCCCACCGGTAATATGTGGAAATATTGGGGTGTGACATCCACTAACCTCATGATGTTCACCATTGCACAAAATCACCACAAAGATGATTCGGATGGTCATGAATAATATGAAAACATAAGCTAACTCTTCTAATTCACCATGTAACCAAGTGAGTTCAACTAGACGGGTGCATTCCAAACATGATTATGGTTGGAGACTTTGTGTACTTTGTTCACTTTGTTTACTTGAAAGTTACTTTGTGACTTAGATTGTATGAAAATGGAGGTATATTGTTACAACCCCCGACCCTTCCCTGGACGGGAGCCATGAACCGCACAAGTGGTACCGGTGTTTATTAAAATTATCGCAGCGAAAATTTCATCAGGACCAGGTGTTAGGGAAAATATCAGAGTTTTCAAACAGCGTAGTTTTCATGTCATAATATATGGGATGAAACCCATACTTACATAAAGGGTTTTCACGGGGATAAACCATTAATTACAAAACACGTTTTATTTAGGTTACATAGCCACTTATTTAAGTTTGAGTGCCTCGTAGCACTTTTCCTTCCCTTCATAGTAAATCACCTGAAACGCGTTTTAAAAACATTTGATCAGCGAAAAATACCGGCGAGTTCATTCAATTGTATAAAAAGACACAATGTTATAATTACAGTATTAAGGGTTTTCACATTTGTTTATATCATTAGATTACTCAAATCAGTACTTGTCACACGCCCATTTCGGTGACTATGGTCATATCACTGTTAGCCCTCAATTGTCCAATAGCAAAGCTTATCAAGTAGTGTATACAAAACCCCACATACCGGCAGTAATTTAAGAATACAAAAACTTAATCCTCTGTAATTATAAGTAATAACTGGAAAAAATAGGGTTTTGAAAGCATTTGACAAAAGAGAATGTCACACCCCAACCGATGGCAGAAACATCAGGGCGTGGCATTAAGCGAATCAGATTGCTCAAGAGAATCCACAACACTACTTGTTTCGATATAGATTAATCAAAATTTCATAAATATGTCTAAAATGTCAAACACATTCCACAACCAATCATAATGTATCAAAATGACATAAACATTCAAATATTGTTCAAAATTTTCTAATTAAGATGAGTTTCTAAGCATTATCCTAGCTTGTTTTCTTGATTCCCAGCTACTATATGCCTGCAACATGTATTAAAATAAAATCAACAAAAAATATTGGTGAGTATACAAGTTTGAATACGTAGTATAATAGTTTACGTATAAAACTCATATCCAACATGAACAACATATCACAAGTTTCAACATGCTAGTTAACGTGGTTCATATGATAACCCAAGTCTCCAACGCGTTAACATGCCTTTCCTAATTCGACGCATTGAAGAGGAGGTAAAAGAATCAAAACTTAACAATACTCCCCAAGACTCTGACGGAATTTCACTTGTTTCCGGCTCAGATCTGGTGTAAAAGTGTGAGATTCCTTTAGATTTTGTATAAAAGTTGTGAAAATCCTTTAGATCTGGGGCCGATCTTGGTTAAATGGTGCTCCACAACAGTTTGCATAAACAACTGAGTGGAAACCACCTTCAAGAGGCCCAAACTAGTTGATTTTCAAGAAAATGTTGAAGTGTTCGTGTGATTTTGATGAAGAATGTGGTGTAGAAGTGATTAAGGATGAAAGTTGTACAAGATTTGAGGTGAAATACTTACAAAAAGGGCTTGAATCGTGATTGAAAGGGTCTGGGAGCTTGAGAGCAAATGAGCCGAATGAAAGGTGAAAATGGAGGTCAAGTGCTCTATTTATAGGTGACAGCGACAACTCCCAGTCGGTGGAGGAGGGCAGGCGATCAGATGGCCTTCTGGTCGAATGGCCATCCGATCGGATGGCCATCCGATCGGATGTCCATCCGATCGGATGTCCATTCGGACAGTCGACTCTCGTTTGCTAGTTTTCCAACTTTGGTTCGTTTTGCGAGCTAGATTAAGTGTTGCGTTTCGTATTATTGTGAGTAATCGTTGCATGTGCACAAGGAGTTTCCATGTTTTAGGTTTGCGTTTAAGCTAGTTTTTCGTTCAGTAAGTGTCAAAACATAACAAGTGTCGAGCTTCTAGAATATACAAGAGTCAAGATTCACATCGTTCATGTATATATAGTATCACGAGAGTCAAGCATCACAAGAGTCAAGATTCTGTTTAGAGATATCATTCACACATAGAGTAAAAGTTTCACATGGTTCAACAAAATTTAAGGTTCAAATAGTATCATTTCTTATTATGATCGATTGTCTCGAGATTACAAGCATCACAAGGTTGGAAGTATGACGAGACTTGCCAAGATAATAAAAGTATCGAAACGTTGGGCGTTACAGAGAATGACTCACATTGAAGAATTTTAGGGTTTTTAGGCCTCATGGGTTTAAGTCATGGTTCCCAGATATACACACAGTGTAACACGTATTAGTGTAAGAAAAAATCAAACTTCAACGATAATCACGAGATCAAAACGACAACGTATAAAGTATCACCTTATTCAGGCAGAACTTCGCCTTTTCGTTGCTAGGGTTTCGGATTAATCGGACAGGGCATCATTTCGGTGCTTAGGGTTTTGTACACGGGTATCGTGACAGAGACTCGGGAACAGAGATTCGAGGAGTATAGAAATCGAATTTGAGAAATTCGCTTGTGCAATGTGACTGTCCCAGAGCTGCCCTATTTATACGCGAAAAAAGAGCATCGTCGCGTCATGCGACAGGCACCTATGGTTTGGTCGCGACATGCGACGAGCACACCTAGAGCTTAGGTATGCTTAGTCGGCCACATAGGCTTGCCACGTGGCACCTGCCACCTGGGAATCTGGTCATTTTCAAACCACGCGACAATGTCAAAGCTCCGTTGCGCCACGCGATGGGCATTTTTTATACTCTTTTCGTTTTTGGTTTTCGTGGGCACGTGTTCGGGGTTTCGATTACGAGTTTCTAGAATCTTTTGGAGATTTGTTACATATATGACCTTAAAGTTTATGAATTCATACCTCAACACCAGTCTTCCAACAATAGAACTTGTTGGTAACTTGGTTTGTTGCAAAGAAATCCAAGAAACAAAGTACATGATGAACAAGTATGAAAGTTTTACGAAAAACACCCAACTTGGACCTCAAAATGGTGATGTACCATATTTGTTTACTTGGTAAACATGTGGTACCACTCCTAGAGGTTATCCAAGGAAGGAGAAACAAGAAAACATGAAGAAAAGATGAAGGAAGTGAGTTTAAAACTCACTTTTGCACTTAGAACTTTTCTGCCCAAACTTGCAAAATCCTGAAGATTTGGAGTGTTTAAGAGTGATTAAAGGGTGTGTAAAATGTTTATGTGGTGGTAAGGGGTTGGGATTAGGGTTTGGGTGTTATATGAGGTGGTTGGGGGTTTAAAGGAGCGAAATAGAGCCAAAATTCATGAGTTTGAAACATTCTGCCAGACCTGGTGATTTTCGACAGTCATGCGGATCAAGTGCGTGGTCGTACGGATCACGACAAGCATGACCGTGCGCATCAGGTGCATGGTCGTGCGGGTCATGGAATGCATGGTCATGCGCATCAGTTACATGGCCGTGCGGCCTGTAAACAAACCGAACGAACACGAACATAGGCATGTTCGTGTTCGTTCATTTAACTTTAACCGAACACGAACACGAACATATAATCGAATACATTTTTTTGTTCGTGTTCGTTCTGTAAGAAATCAGGAACGTTCGTGTTCGTTTATGTTCGTTCGTTTAAAGCCTAAACGAATAGTTCATGAACATAAATGAACACAAACGAACATAAAAAAATTAACTGCACATATTTGAATAAACATAAATTAACATGATTGAAGAAACAAGTCTAATATATTACATTTCATCCGAAAACATATCTAAATAAGGGTTCATAGATATACTAAGTAGTTATATTTATATAAGTATTTAGAAAACCTAATATTTATATAAATAAAACTATTTATGTATTTATTAAAATTTAAACGAACATAACCGAACGTTCACGAACATAAATGAACGAACACAAGGTGTGTTCATGTTCGTTCATTTAATTAAATGAACAAATTTTTTTGTTCGTGTTCGTTTGTTTATTAAATAAACGAACTTCCCGTCGAACAAGTTCATGAACAGTTCATGAACGTTCGGTTCGTTTACAGGCCTACGTGCGGCACATGCATAATTTACCAAACTTTCCAAGTTTTGCAGTTTGACCCCCTAGAGTTTGATAATTCCATTATTATATGCTAGAAACTCATAGTTAAGCATGTTTTTGGGTATTTAGGTGTATGCAAGAATGTATAATAATAGAACACATATGATTAACGTTCCAAATAAAAATATAATCTCGATGTATGGTTGGGTTTTTAATTAAAAACACGTATTCGTGATTGTTTACGTATTATGCAAGTATGATTACGCAAAAATGATACAAAATATGATTTCCGTTATGATCAAGTCTTGGAATTACAAGGACTAATATTAAAATATGAATTACAAATAAAATAGAAAAAGATTGAAAAATACGGAACGTTACACCTACCACTAATTCAATAAACCATTTCTTTCTTTTTTCTTCTTATTTTTCTTATGACCCATCTTTGTGTGTTAACTCTTCCACCTCCTTCTCGATTTACAAGCTCTAATATCAATTTTGGAAAATAAGTCCTCAGGCGAAAACAAAAACATGAGACGAACGAACTTGTTCGAATCTTTTTATTATAAAGTTATAAGCTAAAGCACACGGTTACAATCACCTAACCATCTATTTATACTAAACCAACATCTTGGAAAACAAGAAACCTAAACACCTCATATAAGAAACTATATAAATGTCACACCCCAACCGATGGCGGAATCATCGGGGCGCGGCACTAGGCGAATCAGATTGCTCAAGAGGATCCATAACAACTATATTGCGATAATATTTATTACATTTGTCATCCCATACTAACAAACAATACAATCACATAAGTTATCACAGATTTCTTGTCCTCTCGAACAATTCAAATCCGACAACCTATAATTTAGATGAGTTTCTAGACTTCCTAGCTTGATTTGATGTAAACTTCGGCTAAACCTGCAACATACGTTAAAACTTTGTCAATACAAAAGTATTGGCGAGTATACAGGTTTGATATGTGATAGTGTGATAGATTAAAAGTGCTGCGAATTTCCACTTACATAAACGTAATACACAACATATATACTCACAAAACTGATACTACCAGCTAAGTCCTCGATGCTCGACTCTTGATGGCATAACTAGACCCCGTCGGGCGAAATAGTACTATACTAGTCTTGGTGGGACGTCACGAGTATAAGTCCTAGCATACATGTACTAGCATCACGTATATCTATGCAAACAGTTATTCGCAAGTGAAAAATAATCCAATTAAATCATTCGTTTGATAAGTTTGGTTTTTATGGAACGTATGTTACACCCAAAATTCGATAAAAGGGGTCAAGTATACTCACAGCGCGTTTTCGGTTAGGTTTGCGGAACCGGTGCCGGAGAATATCCTGATTTCAGATAATTTACGTGAGTGATAGGTTACTATGCGTTAAACGGTATCGATTTGCGTGAAACCGGGCGAAATTGGGTTAAAATCGGACAAAATAGTGAAATTGGGCTGAAAATTGTAATTGGGCTGGAAATTGTAATTGGGCTGGCCCAGTCGAACAGGCCACTCGATCGAGTGGGCCTGGTCGATCGGTTGGGCTTGGTCCTGATCGATCGGACAGCCTGATCGATCGACCAGCTGTTCGATCGACTAGCTGCTCGATCGACCAGCTGTTCGATCGACTAGCTGCTCGATCGACTAGCTGTTCGATCGACCAGCTGTTCGATCGACCAGCTGTTCGATCGACTAGCTGCTCGATCGACCAGCTGTTCGATCGACTAGCTGTTCGATCGATTGGGCCACTCGATTGGCCATCCTGTTCGGCTGTTTTCGATGATTTTTCGAGCGTTTTTCAGCGTTTTGGGTTAGGACGTTACGATGAGGTGTTAAGCAACTGAAATCCCGTCAATTCCGACCTGTTTTAACGGCCGGGAATCACCCCGTTCGTCGGAACTGGTCGTTTTTGTCGGTTTTTCCGTGTTTAACTCGAAATCGATCATTTTATCACTAGATCTGATGTAAAAACCTTGATTTTACTTAGGAAATGCCCTGGATCTGAGTTGTTCTTGATGATATGAGGTCAACACTTGAAGTTCATAAGAACTTTGTGATGAAATCTATCCGAACATCCCAAATCCGTGGCCTTTTGATTAGAAAAACATTGATTTGGTCGAGATTCATGAAAAATCGTATGTAAATCATCCGAATCTGAGTTGTTCTTCATGGGATGACATCACCTTTGAAGAACTTTGTGGTGACATCACCTTAGAACACCCCAAATCCGTTGATTTCACGGTTAAAAATTGAGATTTGAAAGATAGAAAGATGAAGGATTGCATTTGGATCAAGAAAGTACAAGATTCGGGTTGAAAACTTACAAGAATCGGAAGAAATCGAGAGATTTGAGGGCTGGAACGTCTTGGTCGGTTAGGAGCAGCAACACAAGTGTTTGGGAGTGAATGGAGGGGTATTTATAGGCAAGGAAGGGGAAAGGAAGGCAAAACAGCGACTGGATCGGCTGGCCCAGTCGATCGGCTGGCCCAGTCGATCGGTTGGCCCAGTCGATCAGCTGGCCCAGTCGATCGGTTGGCCCAGTCGATCGGCTGGCCCAGTCGATCGGGTGGCCCAGTCGATCGGCTGGCCCAGTCGATCGGCTGGCCCAGTCGATCGGCTGGTCCATTCGATCGGACTGGTCCATCCGATCGGACTGGCCCATCCGATCGGACTGGCCTATCTGATTGGGCCGGTCTGACCAATTGGACTAGTCTGATCGAATTGATCCGTTCGGAAGCCTTTTGATCCCGTTTTTGGTGCGATTTCGACGGTTTAAGCCATATTTTTATATATTTATATAATTATTAATTTATTTATTATAATTAATCACAAAAGGGCCGTATATACGTATTTATGTATCCAATTCTCAGTGCGGTGATCGAGTTACGCGTGCCTTCGAGTGCGTTCTTCGATGTGATGTGCCACAATGATTATCGGGGCACCACTTACTCATATTGCCATCATCGTCATGACGGTTAGAGTCATAGTACTCACCCGATAACCCTCGTTAGCGTTGATTACTCACATTTTGACACCTCACGCTCATCGAGAAGGGTAGTTTAGGCCCATATTCGACATCATCGTGAGTGTTATGCGAAATAGGTTTGTAATTGCGATAGAATATGCGTAATTATTCGATTGTACTTCGATTTAGCGATAAAATTGATATAGTTACATTATGATCCGAATCTCCGGTGCTAGGCGTAACGAGTGTATCGAGTAGTAACAACGCACGAAGGTGCGGGTTGTTACAGTATCCCCTCCTTTAGGAAATTTCGTCCCGAAATTAATCCAATAGTAGGGTCGTAAGAGTTGATGCGATTGAGAGTAGAGATTAATAGCGTCTAGACAACGAGCGATCGATTAAGATTTGGCGAGTGAAAATAGAGAGAGCATATGATTCGATTACTTAGAAGTGATAACACATACAAAAAGCAATTTTATAGCGTTTTAAACTTACCAATACTCTATTAATTTCCGAAGTTAATTAAGAAAAATCTCCTCATGGCGCGGTGTCGACCGTTTTGATGTCCACACCAGCGCTATGTGGAGGGTTTTGTTATTTGATAACAGGTTTTGAGTTTTACATTTTAAAAGAATCAGGTGGCAAAATAAGTTTTAAGAAAACTTTCCTACAACGTGGGTTCGAGCGGAACTCGACTGCCGAACCCTCGTTCTCGGGAAGATTCCTGTCGGTCATTGCAAAGGTTTTTAAGAAAAGAATTGGACTTATGAAATTTTCATTGGGCACGGAGCCAAACTGATTCAATGTTTTCTCCATGTTGTAAGGAATTTCATTTGTCCAACGGTTTTAGTAAAAATTTTATAAAAATAGGTTTTCCTTAATACTATGGAAAAATAACTTACATCGGGCCCCACGTGGCACCTTCCCACAAAAGTTCGTTAATATGGTTAAAACACTTATATATAGGAAGTACCAGCGGCGTATCCACCATGCTTTACCCATATTAACTCTGTTTCATGAGGCAGTGTCATGCGTGCCGATAAGACACAGATAGAATTTCGATTCCCTTGATCCTAGCGATGAGGTGCTAGATCGAGTTTTGAATAGAAATAAGTTGGATGCAAACCAAGCGTAGGCAGCGGGTGCGAGTAGTCCGGTCGCACAACGCTGATATGGTATGCTTGGTTGGGCAACGAATGACACGATTTTGATTCGGGTAAATGAGATTTCGATTTGATTCCATACGAAGTTCGCATGGCACGTTTCCACAAGACTTGCTAATATGACAAACACCATGTTTCCATATTAGTTTTATCTTGTGAAGCAATGTCATGCACCCTAACATTACACCACCTGCGATGACTTCCAAGTAACATTCGAACATCGATAGACAATAGATTTCAACAGATTGATAAGCGACGATTGTTGCGTTGCGAGTGATAGACGATTGATTGAACTGATTACACCACGAATAGTACTAAGGCTAGCCCACACGGCCTTTTTCCACAAGGTCAACTAATATGGTCAAAACATCACCATGTTTCAACCTTGTTAGTTTCGTCTCGTGAAGCGAGGTCTTGTGCGCTAACATGACACGTAGAATGCGTGCATTGATAAGTAATAGCGAACCATGATAAGAGTATCGAGTTGGTGGATTAGGTGCGAGGCGCGTTAAGAGTGGAAGGCGGCGAGTGATTCTCGATACTCGTCCTAGCGAGTCCACCATAGGCGATCCACACCAGCTGATAGAGATTCACTCAATTGACAATAACTAGCGTTAGAAATTTCTAGACAAACACATAATGCGATTGCGAACTCGAGCCACATATCGAATGATTTGATTGCGAGATTGATCCGGCAAAACTGCGATTAAGTTGCGTTCTAGACTTTACGACCAGTCTCGCGTTGCTCCAATTGCTCTTCGGGGTGAACTTACCTAAGTTCATCGATGTGGCAATTTGTGTACGCGGACTTACGAGAAGCCTCGCAGTGATGCGGTTTAGTTTTGTTACGCCTTGTGATTGATGGTAGAGTGTCAAATTAACCATAATAGTATAATAGGTCTAATAACGTCCAACTCCACATGGCACTTTCTTCACGAAGTTTCGGTAGTATGGTAAAGCGTACCCCCGCGTCACCCCTACTACTTATGCCCCGTGCTTTGGTGTCACACTTTGTTGACACGACCAAGACCCTTGACCGTGCTTTGAAACGTTATGGCACTTTCTTCACGAAGTTTCGGTAGTATGGTAAAGCGTACCCCCGCGTCACCCCTACTACTTATGCCCCGTGCTTTGGTGTCACACTTTGTTGACACGACCAAGACCCTTGACCGTGCTTTTAAACGTTATGGCACCATTAGAACTTCACTACGATCTCCGTGCACTGACCAAGGTAATCCCGTGTGCACCCGTGATTAGTTGTCCCTTGCACGTATACCGTACCTCATTCTAAGAGTGTTATAGGGATAAAATACATAATATAGTACATAGTGCTAGCGTTTAGATAGTGCCCGATTGTAAGAGAAATAGGATCCACATGCGATGATATATGAAATAAGTTCCAGAAATGATAGCGATAAGTCGGATTATTACAACAACATTAGGATCAAAATAACGTTGTTGTGGATACTTGCGGAGACGGCGGTTGCTGATGACTTCCTTCCAGGTTACGGTCTTGTACGGCACTGCGACGTATAATGCCCATACCAGTTGCAACTTGCGCAATAGCGACATTTTGCTTCTAGCGGGTGATGATACGTGCATGTGAAACACAGGGGATGAGATCCATTGTAAGCGCGCTTAGACTGAACTGGAACTGATCGGAGAGGTTCGGGTTGCGGCAGTCCAGTTGTTGAAGAGTCTGGGCTCACGGTCCTTCGTTTGCGGCTCGGTTGGGCTTCTTGAGTTGATGCAGTGTTGTTTTCGGATTCGCCTGACGATTTAGCGGAGGCATTGTCGGAGTAATTCTTAGAAGAATCCTTCGAGGAGCTGTCAGATGATCCATCGACCGATTCTCCAGAGGAATCGTCGGATGAGTTGATGATGATTGCTTGATGAGCTCGTTTGACAGGCTTCTTGGAGAAGAATCCGTCCACGACTCGTTTGCTGTTGAGCTCTGCGGCTAGACGGTAGGCTTCTTCGATGGTAGTAGGTTTTGCAGCTTCGACAAAGTCACCCACACACTCTGGTAAGCCACGAATATACTTCGCGATAGCTTTCTTTGGAGTGTCGACTTGACTTGGGCAGATTATGCTAAGCTGTTTGAACCTTGCTGTATAGCTCGCATTGTCACTTTCGGTTTGCTTGATTTCCCAAAATTCGTTCTCTAGCTTCTGGACTTCGTGAGGAGGACAATATTCTTCCTTCATGAGTTCCTTCAGCTCGCCCCATGAGAGGGCGTAAGCTGCGGAGATCCCACGTTTGTTGCGTTCGGTGGTCCACCAATCGAGTGCTCGGGATTGGAATACTCCGGTGGCGCAAGTAGTTTGAAGGTCCTCGGGGCACCCACTCTGACGAAGGGTAACCTCGATGGCATCGAACCACTGGAGTAATTGAGAAACACCTCCTTCACCCGTGAAAGGCATTGGATCACAGGCTTTGAAGTGTTTGTAGAGGAATGCAGATTCCGTCTTGACGTCTTCCGGGGCTCGAGAGTGGCTTTGAGAGTGCACTTGCGCGACAATTTGAGGAATGAGCTTGACCACTTCCTTGGTCACAATTGAGGCAATCCTCTTATCGGCGCGTCGTTGGGCTCTTCTCCTAGCTACTCGTCTCGAGATCGAGTTGTTGGAAGGCATCTAGACAGAAGGATTCGGAATGAGATTCGATCATAATGATTTTTAAACTTTTGATGCGATTTGATTCGATCAAAACTCGGTATAGAATTTAATTAAACACATAGGAGCCACATAGGAAAATTCTAGGTTCCTAAATTCTCACATAATTGATTCGTTTTGTATATAGTACGTATAGGTATAGCTGTAGGTTACACATAGATATTGGTCCAGAATTCGCGAGGACGTGATAAGAGAAGTAGCGTAAGCGAATTCGAGTACTTAGGCGTTTGTTTTGTTGCGATCATTCGGTCTTTGTTTTAGATTGCGATGGCTGTGCAGGTTGTGCGCTTTGTAAATCGAGGTTCGTAAATTCGATAAATCGAGAAATCGGTAAATCGTAAAGCTTAAATTTGAAAACTCATAGACGTAATTGATACCATATACGTAATAGTTTAGATAGAATGCCTTGGGTGTTTAGGCGTTGACTACCCAAGTAACCCGACTATACCCAACAAGTTCGGGCATACGCGTTGACCTAGGGGACTCATGCTTCCACTGGGATGCAGCTCCTGACATTCGTCTCTCTAGTCTTTGCGTAGCCTGAGTCGTTGTTATGGTCGTGACCTTGGTGAGAGCTTTTGTAAACCATTTTATGGAGTGGAACAGTTGATTAAGGTATGGGTTTCACCCCTGGCTTAACAACTTCGTTCCCATTTGTGGTTGTGCTCATCGAATAAATCCGAGAGTTCCACCAGAATTTCGAAATGGAGACCTTTTGTCGAGATGTGGATGTCACTCCTAGCTCAACAAAGAGTTCTCGTGCTAGAAAAATACGCTGAGTGAGTGATCCTATCGAGAGTTATTGGTTTTCACACCTGGTCTCGACTAGATCACTCGGTTTTGTTATGCGAGTAGTTTTGAAAACATGTGTATTGTGTCAGCCTTAGGAAAGGCTAAGTAACCTTCTAGCCTTAGGAAAGGCTCTTTGTGTGAAGCTGTAGTATGCGGTGTTCACACAATAGTTGTAACTTTTCAACAAATTCGATCGAGAGTAGCAAGTTGGCCCAAACAAACCCTAACGAGTTCGTAAGAGTCGGCCTGTTGGTACTTAGACTATAGACTAGGTCACTTTCATAAGACATCGACCCGGACTAGGTCGAGTCTCAAACTTTGCCTAATTCCCTATAGTTATGGCTCTGATACCAATCTGTCACACCCCAACCGATGGCGGAATCATCGGGGCGCGGCACTAGGCGAATCAGATTGCTCAAGAGGATCCATAACAACTATATTGCGATAATATTTATTACATTTGTCATCCCATACTAACAAACAATACAATCACATAAGTTATCACAGATTTCTTGTCCTCTCGAACAATTCAAATCCGACAACCTATAATTTAGATGAGTTTCTAGACTTCCTAGCTTGATTTGATGTAAACTTCGGCTAAACCTGCAACATACGTTAAAACTTTGTCAATACAAAAGTATTGGCGAGTATACAGGTTTGATATGTGATAGTGTGATAGATTAAAAGTGCTGCGAATTTCCACTTACATAAACGTAATACACAACATATATACTCACAAAACTGATACTACCAGCTAAGTCCTCGATGCTCGACTCTTGATGGCATAACTAGACCCCGTCGGGCGAAATAGTACTATACTAGTCTTGGTGGGACGTCACGAGTATAAGTCCTAGCATACATGTACTAGCATCACGTATATCTATGCAAACAGTTATTCGCAAGTGAAAAATAATCCAATTAAATCATTCGTTTGATAAGTTTGGTTTTTATGGAACGTATGTTACACCCAAAATTCGATAAAAGGGGTCAAGTATACTCACAGCGCGTTTTCGGTTAGGTTTGCGGAACCGGTGCCGGAGAATATCCTGATTTCAGATAATTTACGTGAGTGATAGGTTACTATGCGTTAAACGGTATCGATTTGCGTGAAACCGGGCGAAATTGGGTTAAAATCGGACAAAATAGTGAAATTGGGCTGAAAATTGTAATTGGGCTGGAAATTGTAATTGGGCTGGCCCAGTCGAACAGGCCACTCGATCGAGTGGGCCTGGTCGATCGGTTGGGCTTGGTCCTGATCGATCGGACAGCCTGATCGATCGACCAGCTGTTCGATCGACTAGCTGCTCGATCGACCAGCTGTTCGATCGACTAGCTGCTCGATCGACTAGCTGTTCGATCGACCAGCTGTTCGATCGACCAGCTGTTCGATCGACTAGCTGCTCGATCGACCAGCTGTTCGATCGACTAGCTGTTCGATCGATTGGGCCACTCGATTGGCCATCCTGTTCGGCTGTTTTCGATGATTTTTCGAGCGTTTTTCAGCGTTTTGGGTTAGGACGTTACGATGAGGTGTTAAGCAACTGAAATCCCGTCAATTCCGACCTGTTTTAACGGCCGGGAATCACCCCGTTCGTCGGAACTGGTCGTTTTTGTCGGTTTTTCCGTGTTTAACTCGAAATCGATCATTTTATCACTAGATCTGATGTAAAAACCTTGATTTTACTTAGGAAATGCCCTGGATCTGAGTTGTTCTTGATGATATGAGGTCAACACTTGAAGTTCATAAGAACTTTGTGATGAAATCTATCCGAACATCCCAAATCCGTGGCCTTTTGATTAGAAAAACATTGATTTGGTCGAGATTCATGAAAAATCGTATGTAAATCATCCGAATCTGAGTTGTTCTTCATGGGATGACATCACCTTTGAAGAACTTTGTGGTGACATCACCTTAGAACACCCCAAATCCGTTGATTTCACGGTTAAAAATTGAGATTTGAAAGATAGAAAGATGAAGGATTGCATTTGGATCAAGAAAGTACAAGATTCGGGTTGAAAACTTACAAGAATCGGAAGAAATCGAGAGATTTGAGGGCTGGAACGTCTTGGTCGGTTAGGAGCAGCAACACAAGTGTTTGGGAGTGAATGGAGGGGTATTTATAGGCAAGGAAGGGGAAAGGAAGGCAAAACAGCGACTGGATCGGCTGGCCCAGTCGATCGGCTGGCCCAGTCGATCGGTTGGCCCAGTCGATCGGCTGGCCCAGTCGATCGGTTGGCCCAGTCGATCGGCTGGCCCAGTCGATCGGGTGGCCCAGTCGATCGGCTGGCCCAGTCGATCGGCTGGCCCAGTCGATCGGCTGGTCCATTCGATCGGACTGGTCCATCCGATCGGACTGGCCCATCCGATCGGACTGGCCTATCTGATTGGGCCGGTCTGACCAATTGGACTAGTCTGATCGAATTGATCCGTTCGGAAGCCTTTTGATCCCGTTTTTGGTGCGATTTCGACGGTTTAAGCCATATTTTTATATATTTATATAATTATTAATTTATTTATTATAATTAATCACAAAAGGGCCGTATATACGTATTTATGTATCCAATTCTCAGTGCGGTGATCGAGTTACGCGTGCCTTCGAGTGCGTTCTTCGATGTGATGTGCCACAATGATTATCGGGGCACCACTTACTCATATTGCCATCATCGTCATGACGGTTAGAGTCATAGTACTCACCCGATAACCCTCGTTAGCGTTGATTACTCACATTTTGACACCTCACGCTCATCGAGAAGGGTAGTTTAGGCCCATATTCGACATCATCGTGAGTGTTATGCGAAATAGGTTTGTAATTGCGATAGAATATGCGTAATTATTCGATTGTACTTCGATTTAGCGATAAAATTGATATAGTTACATTATGATCCGAATCTCCGGTGCTAGGCGTAACGAGTGTATCGAGTAGTAACAACGCACGAAGGTGCGGGTTGTTACAATAAATACCTTATATTTTAACAAAAAATACGACTTCATAAATAAAACTTACTACTTAATCCATCTAACTATTAAATTATGACAAGATCAACCCGACACCAACATCTAAATACCAAATCACACAACATATGAAAGGTGAACCCCACCCTTTGAACTTTGATGTAGATACACTTCTTGACGCAAAGTCTTTGTCAATCCCTTAGGTCTAATTCATATAAACCATCGATTCAATGCTTTTGGCAAAATCAGACGGTCGACCACCCAATAATGCCTAGAATGAGCCTTTTTATTTTCTACACCAATTTTTTGACAACTATGATTTTAGTTGATGAATAATACATTTACATATGTAGACCTAAAGACTTTAAAAGACATATTTATTTTATCTAAACAAATTTACAATCTCTAAATTTTGTTTTAAATATCATGTTCTAAAAAGTAGTTATAACTTTTTTATATATGAAACCTTCAAAATGTTTTAAAGATTTATAACCTTAATTAAATTAATTACTTTCCTAACAAAAAAATGTTGTGAAAGTTTCATTGAGAAGTATATAAAAGATTTTGTTAACAAAATAAAAAGTGTAATTTTATTGAGAACAAAACAGGACTTACTATAAAACACTTTTTATAAGAGATTGATATTTCAAAATATGACTTGTAGTATCTCTTTCTAAAACTTTAAAGTGATTATTAGTAAGAAAATTTAAATTTGAATGTTAATTTAAAAAATAGTGTTGTTTAAGAAGAGCCAATGGCTTGAATCCCGCTTGGAAGAAGCTCACTTGAAAGTGGATCGGTTGTAATCTATTAGAAGTTGAACCAACTCTAGACATGATGTCATTCGAATTTTTCCCAATACTAATTTATTTTAATCTACTCTAAATTTTATATTTAAAATATTTTAATTAATTTACCAAAAGCTAAAATAACATCCAATAACAAATAAATTAAGGGGTGAAATATGGTATTTATAAACTTATATATTTAAAATATTGCAATTAATTTTAAAAAAATCTAAAATAACATCAAATAATAAATAAATTGATAAATATTCATAATTATAGCTATAACAAATTTTATAAATTAAGTTTGATTTTATAACTTAAGGGTGAAATTTATTTTAAAACAACAAAGAAAGTTTAATTTGTATTTTACATATTACTATATGTAACACCACGCAAAATCATACCCAATAAAATAAAGACACGTGTCATGTAAGACAAGCATGTCAGGAACCCGGATCAAATAAAGATGTGTGGTAGGATTTAAAAAGGGGCGACATGTTATTAAAACACCTCTGAGCGACCCAAGTTATAAATCCCAAGATCCTTAAATCGTTTTGATAAACATCTGATATATTAGCCGGTTGTTTCCAAATAAATAAAATTCCATTTTTTTTACGGAAATTGGATTCTTAAAATATTACTACAATGATTAGAAATTTACAATACTTGATTAAAGGAATTGAACTTGAGCTAAACATGTATTCTTGAGAATTCCGTCATTTCAAAGCTTGCCATAAAGATCCAAGATGTGAAAGTTCATGCAAGGCATGCAAAAGCCTGCCCATATGGTCCCCTACTGCAGAGAAAACATGAGAATTCGGACACTACAAATTTGCATGGTCAAAATTTGGAAGTTTACAAAATTTTTGGATTCTGGTCATCGGTTACGGACCGTGTGGCTTTAAGCTTACGGTCCGCAAGGATCGGTTACGGACCACATCCAATTAAGCATACGGTCCGCAAGGAGCATACCTGGGCGCATCAGACCAGGGTCGGTTACGGACCGTATCCGTATAGGCTTACGGTCCACAAGGGGTGGATACGGACCGCAAGGCATCTTGCTTACGGTCCGTAAGCCTGTCGCTGGCAGCAGGTTTTGGACAGCTGCCTGTTCAGCCTGTTGCATCGCCTTATTAGTGTGGTTTTCGAAATCAGGGGCTTAGTAACTGGTATATAGCCACATAGGGGCACCTGGGATCATCTCACAACATTGGTAGAGTTACTTGGCAAGATCTTGTGACATTTGGTGCACTATATAAGAACTTGAGGTTACCACTTTGAGACTTGCTTGTTCAAACACAACTTCAAGCATCTCTGGAGCTTCTCTGGACAGCAATCAAGCAACTCTTAAGTCCCTAATCATACTTAGGACCATTGTAAGTGTCCCTAATCCTCTTTAATTTAGTTTAGCTTAGTTAATTAGCTAAAAGTCAAACCGTCGTAATTAAGGTTTGACTTCGAGATTAAGCTATAATTATCCAGTCAAATCTCGAATTAAAAATACCTATAAGTAGGTAATTATGTGGGTAATAAACCCTTAAAGGGGTATTCTCAGATTCCCACTCTAACTATGTCAATTGTCGGGTCAAAGCTTACTTTAAAAAAGTCAACGGAATGCTTATTTTCAAATTAATGCATAATTAGCAATGTAGGATTCATGCAACCTGTTTTATCATTAATATAACTTGGTAAATAATATAAGAACATGTCTAAACATGTTCAACTCGACAATTTTCAGTGTAGGCTCGGTTTGGAACCGAAAGTCGCATAGTTTGACTTATGCTTTGACTTTCAGTTCTGACCCGTTTAAGCCAAGTTTAGGATTGCCTTAGAGCTTCTTTTGGACCTATTTATGTGTTAGTATAACCCTCTGTGATTATACAACTTGGTTCATTAGATATCCGAATCATATGCATGTTTCCGCTAATTGCCTAATTGTTGACTATTATGCCCTTGTCACCTTAAAATGCGATTTTTGAAAAAGTAAAAGAGTAGGAACATTTGCTACTGATTTATAAACTTGTACCTAAAATTTGATATCAGTTTGAGGTCTAGATTTAGAGTTATGCTCATTAGCGTAATTAGAAGCCCTTTTAGTAAATAAATGGCATAATTAGCATATAGCCTATCTAAACCCAAATTTTAATATAAAACTTTTTACCTACTGATATAAAGTAATATTTTGGTATTTTCGAAGATTTTTATTTATTTTTAGGCTGAGCATAACTTAGAGTTTTAAGCTTATTTCGGTTATTGCCGGTTTTGCCCTTTTGGGCTATAAAATAAGTTTTATAAATCCTTTTGACCTCAAACCTTTTTCTACTAATCTAATATAGTAAATAACTTATTTTGAGCCTTCTGGAATTTTTAAAAAATATCAGCTTTCTATACAAAACCCAGAGATGGCTCTAAATCGCCTTTTTAAGCGTTTTAACGACATAGTATGTATCAAAACTAGTTTATATATATATATAAGGTTTGATACCTACTGATATATTCAGTAAATTTTTATATTATGACAGTAAACAAAAGTTTTAAACTCAGATTTTCAGTTTTGACCTTTTAGGCTTATGTGAAATTACCAAAATGCCCCTATGGTGCATAATATGGTTATAATTAATAAAATTCACATATATATGATACTTTACTGTTATAACCCATTAAAATGAGTATGTTTACTGATTTATTTAGACCTGTAACTCAGGTTACTAATTAAACTCTTTTATACCCTTTTAAATGACCAAATTGCCCTTATGAGGCATAATTTGAGTTTTAAATCATTTTGGGCATAATAGGAGATATCTTACTGATGTCACAACATATTTTAGTACATATTAACTCAGGGAACTTGTATATGATTCATATGGTTACTCGTTACGCACTTTCCGCGTTCGGATCGGCTTATGTAACTAGTTTACACATTTTAGCCGAAACGGGTCAAACCATATCATTATTGTCTTAAAATCCAGAATGTGATTATGTTACCCATATTAAACAAGCATGCAAGCTTGTCGGGTCAAAACCACATTCTAAACCGGTCTTCGCCTTCCATGCGATTGAACCGTATTCTTTCTTTAAAACTAACCGGTCTAAGCTTAGGCTAAATTAAAGACCCATTAGGATTCTAATAGGTTATTATAAACCTTCGTTCTAGAATAGGAGATCCAGTAAAAGATATTTGCACTTGCTAATTGTGACAATACTTGCTCAGGTAAATACTTTTAACTTATTTTCCCTTATACGGGCTTGGGGTACGGTATATAAAATACCGATTGGTCGGGCATTTGACCTTAATCGATTGGTGGTTAAGTATTATCAAGATGACCCGTTTGAAAATTTGTTTTGTTTGTTTAACGCCTTTGGGGGTTTAATGACCATGTCCCGGATATCCTTGGCATCATTCATAGAATGGCCACGACCTTAGCACACGAGTGTAGGCGTACACCCGTTAGTGCATTTATAATTATCAAGGTATAACCGCTGGTTTCCCATCGCGGGACTATACTATGTGGTGTGTCTATTAATCTTTAACCCGGCACGAACGAGGCGACTGAACGCATAACAAACATGTAATTCTTTACAAGTATTATATTCAAATAATTATCCCAAGTTATAAAAAAAATTTATGCCACGTGCATATAAATCAATTTTTCAAACCTTTTCAAAATGAGTCAGTTAAATTGTATTTACCAGTGTAAACTGACGTATTTTCCCAAAAAGGTTAAGTGCAGATATACTACGCGTAATAGGCTGGCCTCTCCTAGCATCAAATAGAAGTCTCGCAAGCTTAGATGCCAAATTCTGTTGAACTATGTTTCCTCTTTATTTTGATCTGCCTGTAGATCTGTTTCAACTACATTGTGATACTTAAATATTACAATATTTATTCGGTTGAAATAAATCTATCTTTTTGCTTCCGCTGTGCATTTTAAATTGTGTTGTTTGACTATGATGATATCAACTACGTCACGATACTTCCCACCGGGCCTACCGGTGACACGTGGAAAATAGGGGTGTGACACTATAAAGGTTTAAGTGAAAAGAAATCAAATAAAGAGGGTTTGATTTACATTTTAACTATTAACGTAAGGGCTGATTTGTTAACTTTGGGTGAAATTTATTTTAAAATAAACAAGAGTCTAATTAATATTTTACCTTTTACTATAAAGGCTTGATTAAAAAAAATCAAATCAAAAGGATTTAATTTGTATTTTAACTATTAATATAAAGGTCTAAGTTTAATAAAAAAAGCACCAAAGGGGTCTAAGTTTAATAAAAAAAAAAAGCACCAAAGGATCGGGGGTGGTGTTCCAAGACGGGAGAATTTAATTTTAATAAAATAAAAAGATACACAAAGTGCGTGTTATGTCTTTTTTTATATATATAAAATTTTCGTTGAGAAGTGTTTTTAACAAATTAAAAACGTTGCGTAGTGTCCGTGTTAAGTTTTCGTTGAGATTTGCTTTTTTTCCTATATGTGTTTTTATTTTAATTTTGTTGAAATAGTTAAGTCCGCCATAAAATGCAAGTTCTCTTCCTAATATATATGTGTATATCTATATATTTATATATCATTTCTTCTTTTTGGACATGTGATACTAGTAGGGTCTTAAAAGGAAGCAGGACTTATGTCTAGCCATATATTAGCATGAGTGAGTAATGACAAAGAAACACATCAATAATGCTTCCTCAATCCCAAATAAAGTTAAACCAATTATTTGTTTTTTATACATACAAATAAAGAGGATCAGAAATCAATACTTAAATTTGTACAATCTATTTGTTTTTTATACATACAAATAAAGAGGATCAGAAATCAATACTTAAATTTGTACAATCATAACATGCATTTTATATAAATTTTAAAAGATTGCCCACATAATTAATTTATTATATGAAAATATTAAACATAAACTTGTAATTGCCGTGTATACAGTCAAAAGTAAACTCACATTTTAACCTTTGAAACGTTGGGTAAAACTTCTTCTTTTGAGCGAATAGGTTGTTTATGTAAGGTTTCATGTCAATAATCATGTGTTTATAAAACGATATATTAATATAAATTATAAATTTAAATAGGTTGTTTATGTAGCGTTTCATGCCAATAATCATGTGTTTGTAAAACGATATTTTAATATAAATTATAAATCTATACTATATAATAAAAGAAACCACTTTTGAGACACTTGTCATCATATTAGGGCATCTCATATAGATAATTATTATTTTAATTTAATTTTTTCTAATTAATTATAGATAACTCTCCTATTAAATATTATTTAGTTTAATATCTTATGGATAATTATTATTTAGTTTAATCTTTTCTTCTCATTAGAGTTATCTATAATTAATTAGAAAAAATTAAATTAAAATAATAATTATCTATATGAGATGCCCTAATATGATGACAAGTGTCTCAAAAGTGGTTTCTTTTATTATATAGTATAGATTTAGAGAAAATTATGATTTTGGCCCCTGTAGTTATATCACTTTTACCCTTTTAGCCCAAAAAAGATTTTTTTTAACATCTGAGTCCCCAACGTCTTCTTTTCTAACCCTTTTGGCCCCTAACACTAACCCCATCCATTAAATGTTAGGGGCCAAAAGGGATAAAAAAAAAGACGTTAGGGGCCAAAAAGGTTAGAAAAAAAGACGTTGGGGGCTTATATGTTAAAAAATTCTTTTTGGGCTAAAAAGGTAAAAGTGATATAACCACGGGGGCCAAAATTGTAATTTTAATTTTTGATATATAAAATTAGATTTATTCAATTCGTACAATACATGAGGTTTTTTAAGGATATATATATTTTTTATTATTTAGTAAAGAAAAATTACATTTATTCAAACCATGTAATTCACATACTTTTAAATATATAATTTTTTTATTATTTGGTATATAAAATTACATTTATTCAACCCGTGGAATAAATGGGGTTTTTTAAAGATGTATTATTTTTTTTATTTGGTAAACAATATTACAATTATTCAACTCGTGTAATACATGTGGTTTTAAAAATATAACTTTTTATTTTGTATATAAAATTACATTTATTCAACCTGTACAATATTGTTCTTATAGATATAATTTTTTATTATTTAATAGATAAAATTATATTTATTCAACTCGTGCAATAAAGAAGGATTTTAAATATATATTATTTTATTATTTAGTATATAAAATTCATTTATTCAACCCGTGTAATACACGGGGTTATAACCTAGTTTAAATATAAATACAACTTACTTTTTGTCATTTAATCTTTTAGTTAACTTGTATCATCCTCTGTAGATTATATTTATATTCAAAATATATGTCAATTTGTATTATATCAGAATTTTCTCCCAATCACATACACTAAAATATAAACTAATAAACCCATTTGTACTTGACAAAAAATAACATTAATCCTAATGGTCAATATTAGCTTAAGACTGCGGGGTATGGGGCGGGGGTTTGGGCGTGGGTGGGCTGAAAACGTCCTAGCCACCACCCCGGGTGGGCATGAGTTTGGGCGTGGCCCTTGGGGCATGGGTTTCAAGCCGGGCGTGGGGCGGTCTGGCCAAGCTGACATGGCGGGCTCTAATTGGACAAACCAAAAGAAGCCGTTGGGCTAGCCGTTGGCCAACGGCTATTTAAAAAAAAAAAAACAAATAAAATTTAATTTTTCCACTATAAAACCTCACAATTTCTTCCATTTTTTTACCACATTCATCTTCAATTCTCCATCTACAAAACGAAAAAAATGCATCCTCATAACCGTCCTTTTGACCCGAACAACCCGTATGCATACCAAGAAAATAATCCTAGCCCACCACCCACTCGTCCAATGGCTCGTCCATTTTTCATACACTCTTCTATGCCCGACATGGCGGGTTATGCATCGTATATCGGGAATCGTGTGTTTACTAACTTCCCACACACCGACGATTCGATACCTACCCCGTTTACACAATCGCCCATCGACCTTTCACCAACCACCATCGATCTTTCACAAAACGAAACCGTCCCAGAAACTCAACCACCCAACGATGGTCCTTCTGCACCCCAACCCATAAAAAAGAGAAGCCATAAGAAAAAAACCGAGGCGGATAAAGCACTTGAAACCATCAAGCGAAAACAACTAAAATGGATCGTTCCTGAAGAACTTGCATTGGCGAGGGGTTGGTTTCAACAATCTCAACATTCAACTTTAGGTATTCTTAAACTTTGTTTTTATTGATGTTTTTTTTTATATAACTTTGTAATATATTAAATTTTGTTTTTATAAAAACAGGAAATTCTCAACATCGAACCCATTTGTGGCAAGGGGTTAGTAAAATATTCCATGAAGAATTGGGAAAAGAGGTTTATCGTGAAAACGATAGCTTATCCTCGAAGTGGACCGAGATAAGCACCCAACTTACAAAATATAGTGGTTTTTTAAATAAAGCAAAACAAAACCCAAAAAGTGGTGAAACCGAAGCCGACATTGTGACGAATGCATTGCTTCAATTCAAGACAAATGTGGGGACCGACTTCCGTTTCATGCATTGTTGGGAGATTTGTAAGTTTCATCCAAAGTGGGCGAATATCCCCAGTGGTAGCGAAAGCAACACGTCTTCCAAAAGGTCGAGGGCCTCGTCCCAATCTGATGCACGAGATCAAGAGATTGAGGACCTTTTTGATGATTTGCCAAGCCCAAACCGGCCTGAGTATGGAAGAGATGCCACAAAAAGGCGTGCTCAAAAATCAAGATGTGCTACGGCATCACCTTCAGCTGGGAGTTCTCTCTTGCATAGAGGAATATACAGCGACCAGTTGGATGCCATTTCATCCAA
The DNA here is from genome assembly GCF_002127325.2 of Helianthus annuus. Lineage (NCBI taxonomy): Eukaryota > Viridiplantae > Streptophyta > Magnoliopsida > Asterales > Asteraceae > Helianthus > Helianthus annuus. The sequence goes on along the minus strand of NC_035441.2, from coordinate 165,175,895 downwards.
GATGGATACATTCAACGTCTTCCAACAACAAAGGATCGAAATTCGGAAGAGCAAAGAAGCTAGAGATGCCGCTAGAGAAGCCGAGAGACAAAGACGGGAGGATTTGAAAATTCTATCCCAGCCGATTGATCACCTAAAGGGTGACGAGTTGGAAATAGTCTTGCAGATGAGAGAAGAGATAAAAAACAAATATAAACATTAGGAAATTTTTTTATGTAATTTTCTTTAATTTTTATGTAATTTTCTTTAATTACAAAGAGCCCAAAGAGCCCAGCCGGGTCAGCCCAGCGAAGCCCACCAAACCCACGCCCAGGCAAGTCAAGTTGTAGATAATTAAAAGTTGTTAATTATCTAGTGTAATTCTAATTAGGATTACTTGTCTAGCGAGTTAGGATAGTTATAAATAGATGATCAGTGTTATAAATTCATCAAGAGAAGTGTAATCGGTTTTAAGCTATAATAGAACTTGAGACTTGTGCCTACTACATGGTATGATATGATGGTGGACACAACAACATAGGGTCTATCAGGGAGCGAGGTGTAATCATTTGGGTTGAGGTTTTGATCACGGTTCATGCGTCAGGAATTACTGTTTATGGCGTTTTTGCCTCATAATATTTATTGCCTAGCAGGTATATTATCGTTCAATTGTCCGAAGCAATAGATGACAAAAGAGGGAGGACCCTTATTAGTTAATGAAACATTAAAAAATTGTCAAAAACCAAAATAAAAATTTAATAAAATTTTAAAAGTTAATACATTATATTTACTAGTTAAGAAAATCTTAGAATAATCAAGTAAACCCTTTAACACAAGTCTCAATATTCAATGAAACACATGATATCGAATATGTTAGATTAAAAGTTAAACATATCATGTGATTTATTTGGTAGATAGAAAAACAATGGAAAACGATCTGTGTTCAAGATGCGGGTTAAGGGAGGAATCAGTGGAACACTTAATATATGAATGCATAATGTCAAAAGCGGTTTGGTGGAACATTCTTGTGTGGCTGAAATTACCGACTAATGCGGACATGAGTACATGCAAGAAGATGATGGAATACCCGGACGGCTTGGCTGGATCACCCGAATGGAAGAAAATAGTGAAACTAGTCTTTCAAACAACGGTATGGAACCTTTGGAAGACACGAAACGAAAAGGAGTTTAAAGGAGGCACGAAAGTAGGAAGTAAAGTAATCGACGACATTAAAGAAGAAACGTTCTTGTGGTTGAAAAGTAGATCAAAGCTCAAAGAATTAGTATGGGAGAGATGGGTGGATTTCAATATTAGAGACATAGTCAAATAATACGAGTAATGGGCGGATGGGGTGAGTTAAGGGCGTTATGAGTTTGTTTATATTTCTATTCGTAGTGTAACATTTTGGGTTTTACAGCATATGCTGGCCCTGTTCTATAATCATAGAATTCTGCCGTTTCAAAAAAAAAAAAAAAAAAAGATAGAAAAACAATGATTGGTCAAAGTACGATTCGATGAATATAATCATGTGTTGTCCATAAAAAATGTCAATTGTGTTTTTCATACAAACAATCTTCAAATCAAGGACTCATTCAACACAGGATGCCCATGTGTTAAACCATCAAAATATTACAAATTAAAACGTTGAGGTTATAAAGAAACCATGTACCGAACTAGTGAGATGCACATCTACTTGTCCGGGCACAAAAGTTGCCATAAAACGATCGTTAAAAGCAAGCGACTGGTGATGCTGGAAACAATACTTCAAGATGCATCGCCATCCACACCCATTCTTTTGATACATCTGACTTTGTGGTATATTTGTACTATGTAATGAAGTGTGCTAACAAATTCTTACTTTGAACTCTTCTTGTCAAATGCACTTCCAACATGTAACAGTAACCTGACTATGATATCATAGAAAATAACACTTTATTCATCTTAAAATAACTCTTCGTTTTTGTGTTATCTTCTTTGAAAACATGTTATTTTTACCACCTTTAATAACAAAATATTACGTGTGTGTTAATCATGCATACTTTGTGGTGATAAAATTGACATATCTTATTACATTATGTGACACAGAAAAGACATGTTTTAAACGTACATCGGTTAATTATACCAAATTAGGTAGTAACAAAAGGAGTAAATAATAAATGAGAAATAAAATTTGGAAAACTTGTTTGTAATGTGAACGAAAGAAAGACAAAAAAGGAGGGTTGGCAGAATCGTGAGGACTAAGATACACGGAGAAATAGAATGGAAGTAAGAAGATGCACTTGTTCATATTCCTAACATCACGTGCTATGTTCCCCACCTTCTTCTAATTGGCTCATATCATGACATAAACCATACTTTTAACTTTTAAGGTTAATTATATTAATAATGCTAATCATCGTTTGTTTTTATATCTTTCTAGTTTATTCTTGATAAAATTAACACTTTTTTTATTCCTTTGACAAAAGCCTTTGATTCCATCACAGGGACTTTGTTTATCGGTAAAATGTAATTATTATTTTTGTTGTATAAAGGGGTATTTTTATAGCAAGATTTTGTTGTATAAAAGGTTATTTTTATAGCGAGGTATAAAGGTAGTTAAGATTGTGTTTTAGATGTTTAAAAGCTTTTTTGAATTTATTTAAAGCAAAGTGTATGCATTTGAACTAAACTTATTATTTATTTTACTATTTAATATATCTTAAATTAATTATTTGTATCTAAATAATATAAAAGCGGTCCTATGATTTGACAAAAAAATAAATAAATAAATAACACACGTTTTTGTTTTAGCATTGGATCAAAAAGTAACAAGTGAGGGTGAGAAAGTACCGAATCATAACCAAAAACCAAAGCGTAAACCAATTGTTTTTACAGAAATTAATCATAACTGATAAAATTGATCGGTTATGATTAAGTGAATATGGTTAGCCGACCATTCAGTTATGGTTGTGGATATGGTTAATATAGGAACTAGGATCACTTTTTATAAAATATAATTACAAAATATATAATAGCGAGACACTCGTTATTCGTAGGAAATATCATAGTACAATAACTTTGATAGCATCTCTGGTGGGTCCTTCACACACATTTGATAGCATCTTAGACTCGTGTATTCATCATCTTAAGTTTTGAACCATGCTCCTTGACTACAACAAAGAGCACACTAAAACTTTGACGGTTTTGATTGAGGCACGTGTTCAACACGCTTCACTTAAAACAGATTCCACGCCTCCTCTCAGATGGTTATGTCTCCCAGGATACAACAATCGGAACAGTATGTGTACTGCTGGAGATGACTCTCATACCCGAGATAGCACCAGGTATAATGGTGTTTAGAAAATAGGAAATATTCAGAAGTGTAAAAAATATAATTTAGAGAATGCATTTCTCTAAATTTTCACCCAACAAAGACAACCTTCATCTGTGTATAATATTTCTATTCAATATGTCGCAGAATGAACCATGTTTCCTGTACTTATACACATTGTAGTCAACATATAATTAAAACCCATTTAATCTTGTAGTTAATACAATATTAAACAAGATAATTAATCTTGTAACTACAAGACCATAAAAAGGTTTTAATTGCATTAAAATGGAGTTGAAGTGGTCAACGTAACTGTCAATTCATGACGCTCTCGTAACTGACGGAGACTAGGTTGACTGATCGTGACCCGCGCCCAAGCGCGCTGCACACTATACAGTCGGATCCACGTCTATGCGAGTCGTAGGCCACTCGAATGCTAGACATGCACACTGCACTAGAACTCGCGCTATGCGCGCGGCACCCAGACCAGTGCGCCTAGTTACTACTGCAAACCTGCGTGCGCTTGAACTGGCCTGCCAGTCCGTGCGCCACGCTTCAAGGATCTGACGCCATGCCATATGGAGTCGCGCACCATACGAATGCCACTACGCATACCAGGACGCCACCTGGTCATGCGCCATCCATACTCGCGCGCCACTTGCATTCTTCGCCATAGCCAATGACGTGCGCCATGTGCCAGGAGCTCGCACCGCATCGACATGCGCCATGCCATGACATTCGCCTACGCCACCCAAGGGTGCGCCATAAGCGAACTCGCCATGTATCTGACCACGAGCTCATGGGCAAAAATACAAAGGCGGTGCGCGAAGTTCAAAGTGCACCACATTGGGCCTATAGCCCACGTCACACACGCATATGTGCGGGTGAGATGCACCCTTTGGGTTCCCACTAGTCTTTGCCTTTAATGAAACAATTTACAAGGAATGCTCCTCCTTATATACCACTTTAAGTTTTGTCATCCCACCTATGTGGGACAAGGTGACAAATCTCAATCCATTTTTCTCATCTTTGTTTTTACAAATATACAACTTCAAGCTTCGATATCTCATTCATCTTAGCTCTATTTGGACGTAGTTTGAACACAAACCCATATATAAATATTTATACAACACATATATAAATATTATTAATGTCCAAAATATTTAGTGAAAAACTCATTTTCACTAAATTTCCAACAGTTAATGTGTCTTTGTTAATTGACTTTAACCTAAACTGAATCAAACCTTGTATGTTTGTGATTTTCCAACTTTTATACATCTAATTCAAGCTTTTATGCTTCCTTTCCGGCTTCAAATATTTAAACGCATGTTGTGATTGTCCATAGCCGAGCTTGAAACTTGCGTAAGGGAGTTTGTAACACCATAACCTAACCATTTTCAGTTTGAACAAAGCCAAAACAAATTATTGAACAATTAACTAAAGTTAACTGAAACCTACATTGAACTGACTCGTGCTTGAACAGCCATTAGTTATAGTTATGGTTAAGCTTCCATACCAAACCGAATCTACTTCGCACACCCTAGTAACAAGTTTGACATTTTCAGCTTCAATGTTGTAACATTTTTCATATTTAACAACGTTCTTTACAAATTTTGTTAAGTTTTACAAATCTTACTAGTTTTTTGTATCAACCCATTTAGCAACTCTACATAATCATCTACCGGTCCCCTATTATCATGCACCTATCGAAAACTGACACTACCATTGTTTGGCTCTGTCCCATACCACCCTCCACTAGCAGCATTGTGACCTTACCTAACCCTATTGTTGTTATTTATCCACTTGATTTTAGATTTTGAAAGAGGAAAGGGATGGAAATATAGTTTGATATGGTTCACCAGAATTTCGATTTGGATCCATGTATGTTGAATGGCGACAATGGTTGTTGGCGAAATATTCGTAAAATCCCTTAGTGAACTAGGCCGATTGTCAATAGTTTCTCATGGAGGTTGATGGCGAAATTGGTTGGTGGTGGTTGCAGTCTTGCAGAGAGGTTAAGATGTTGGTCGGGGCCGTTGATCGAAATTTAAGGAGAGGACATGTCCTTGCAAACGTGGCTGTTTTTGGGCGTTAAACATCATGAATTGAGGCGTTATACAATGTTAAAAAGGGCGTGAGGAAATTGGCATGAGCTCATTCACGCTTGTGAATTCAAATCTTGCAAAAAGATGATGCTTTTGTCTTGGAATTTAATTGTACACACCAATGAGAATTTTTTTTGGCTACTTGCCCTACATCACCCATTTCTTTTTTTAATGTTAATTTAATGGGTATTGGGAAGTGAAAACTTATGAAATCATAATACACAAGCGTGAAGAAAAGTGAGTGAGAGTTAATGTCTATGTGACGATGACGTGGAGTGAGAAAGTATGAAACTAGTCTATAACAGATAGCCTTATTATTATTATTATTATTATTATTTAAGTAAATTACATAAATGGATTTTTGTGGTTTGTAAAGGTAAACTAGTCAATTTATATAAACTTAACAAAAAAATTTTTATAAGAAGATAGTTTTAGATCCAAATATGTTACGAAAACTTGAAATACTAACATGCTAATTTAAAAAAATTAGAACTCAAATTAGGGCTGTAAACGAGTCTAGCCGAGTCGAGTCAGGGTGGGGTCGAGCTCAAGCTCGAAATTAATTCAGGCGGTTAAACTGGCTTGAGCTTTACGTCGGAGTTAAACGAGCCTAAGAACGAGCCAACGAGCCGAGCCATGGGCCGAGCCGAGCTTAGCTCGAGCTGGGCTTGGTTACAAAATGAGCCAGCTTGGTTCACGTCATTTCAAATTGAGTTTTTTTTAGCTAGTTTTTCTCGAGCTTCTTTCGAGCGAGCTACGAGTCGCAAGCTTTTAGAACAGCCCTAACTCAAATCCATTTTTTTACCAAGACGTATGAATGATTTGTATGTTTAGCTCTATTGTTAATTGAGGTTCTCACGAGTGGTAAAAGAAAAAACATGAGGTAAGTAAAATTGTATAATATTTAATATTCATGGGTGGAGATACAATAGGAAGTTTATTTGGCTAGAAAGGATAGAAAGTGATCTTGACCATTCATTAAGTTAATCAAGGGCTAAGATTAAATCAGGGAAATTGAAAGGAAAAAAAGAGGCGCGTGAGTTTGTTTAAGGGCATTCTAGTCAATCCAAGCCAATAGTTTCTCTCTCCTCCAATTTCCCCTCATCTTTTAAACGTTAATAACTTTTTCATACGACATTATTTTTTTTTATAAAAATTGCACCAAAAAAACGAGCGTTTTTTTATCTTTAAAACGAGTATACTATTGCTATATTTTTAAAAAAAAAATTTAAAACCCAGTTGCGTAAAACGCAATAAAAAAACCACCAGCTACGTAAAACGCAATGAAAAAAAAAACCTTAAAAAATGACATTTTTCTAAAACGCAATGCACCAAAAACACAAAGAAATGACTTATTTGTAAAACGCAATGGCCAGAAAACACATAAAATGTGTTTTACCTAAAACACAATGCACCAAAAACACAAAGAAATGACTTATTTGTAAAACGCAATGGTCAGAATACACTTAAAATGTCTGTTTTCTAAAACGCAATGGACTGAAAACACATAAAAAAGTGTTTTACCTAAAACGCAATGCACAAAAAACACCAAGAAATGTCTTATATGTAAAACGCAATGGCCAGAAAACACTTAAAAATGACTCATTCTAAAACGCAATGGACTGAAAACACCTAAAAAATGTGTTTTTACCTAAATGAGCCAATTTATGGAAAATTATGGACTGAAACGCAATGGCCAGCCCTTGGACCCCGCCAGGGGCTGCCGCCCCTGGGACCCCGCTACCGGGGGCTGCCGTCCCCGGACCCCCGCAAAGATCGTAAAACGCAATGACTAAATAAAAAACCCAGATCATGAAAATGAAATTAAAGAATTTCTTACATGGATCGAAGCCGATTTCTTCATCAATTGACAAAATTTGAATGATAGAAACACTTATCAACGCTCGAATCGAACGAATCGAGTGATTATCTCCGAAATCACTGGAAAAAACGAGATTTTTTTATGTAATTAAACTGGGTTTTCTTCAAAAAAAAGCTGAAGAACACGTTGATCGGGTTCTGAATCATTGATTGGTGATGAAAATCGCACTATAATGTAGTGATTATTGAGATAGAAAGTGAAGAAATAGTTGAAGATTGTGGGTTTTGAAAATGGTGGGTTTTTGAATTTACTGGGTTCTGAAAAAGGAAGAAGAAGGAGTTCGATTGATTAAAATACCCTTTCTCTTTATTTTAAAATTTGCCACATGTCATAATCCTATGGCTTCCTATCCTTCCTAGTGAAAATTAACTTCCTATTTGATCTTTTCTCTAATATTCATTAGTGAGATCAAGACGTTAGGGTTTCTTTGGTGGCTGAATAGATCAAATCATAAAGGGATAGAGTGGAGAGATTGGTGTGCTTTTGTAAATATGTAATTGTTTTTTGGTTGTAGCTTTTTGGTCAGCCGCTGGTTTGTGAATGAAGTTTACCTTTAAAAAAAATTTTAATATTCATTATTTTATCAGTATCATTGAGAAAACAATAATTATTCCCGGGGAAATGCGCGAGGCTGTAAAAAAGCAAATAAGATGAGAAGAGCCGTTAGAAGGGCAATTTGGGAAAGTGTGGTTTAGACGCTTTACTGGCATCCCCACCCACACACAAACCATATGCCCACTGCCTTGACGTAAACACAACACTTTTTTCTAATTTTTTTATATATTTTTGCTAGAAAATTCATTAATTACTTACTTAAAAAAATATCTGTCCATGTTTAGGTCAGTGGGATTGAACGAGGATTCATTGTGTCACCTTAAATTCATCTTATCAATAGTTTTTTTTTTTTTTTTTAACTTGGAGGGCATGTGATAAAGCCCCATTCTCATTAATGGCGCCCACTCATTCACACACAGACATCTCACCATTGTTCGTCATTGCAATCATATCCCGTCAATAGCGCCCCCTGATGGTGCCGGTGGTATGGTAGGGGGGGGGGGTATTGTGTATAATTGGCTGATGTGGCATGGACATAACGCCCCATACCTCGAAGGCTTACACAACATTTTAATATATTACGTTTAACTTTAATAAAATCTATATCTATACTGAATAAATAAATAATTATCCCACTTGTCTACATGAGAGATGAATATTATTTTTTTCTTACTTTTATTTTTTACCCATTTTACGTAATATTTTTTCCGACTTATCTTGTTTGGCGTCAACGATTAGTTAATAAATTACATAAGGTACTTACACATAATTTTAATTGTATTCTATCTAAATATACCATTTATAATTTTCAATTCTTAATTGCTAGCTATATATATAACCTGTGTATTATACAACTTAACATTAAGAGCTCCAAGTTTATTATTTTTCAAATATAAACAACCTATATTGACTATTCCTATAGTTATAATAAATTCACCTATATTTTTTAGTCAGACAAATAAAAAAATTAATAAAAACATAAAAAATATTAATTAAGTTCTACTTACAGGTTGTTGCGGATGCTGTCGTTACAGTTTAGTCTCTCTTTCTCTCTCTCTCTCTCCCACCCTCACCCTTTTGCTGCACTCCACTCATCTCTCTCTCATATGTCTTTACATTTCTCTCTCATGTCGTCGTATCTGTAACTCCAGAAGAAGCTGATTTCCTTCCCTTCATACAACACACTTCCGATATTACTCTCTCCCTCCTTATCCGCCATTATTCCGATTCTCATAACTTCATCCTCATTCCGCCAAATCTACTTCTGTTTCTGATTTAATGTAATGGAATCTCCACCACCACCACCAGCATCAACCATGGAGGATTGTTGCGTCAAAGTAGCCGTACACATTCGACCGCTTATCGGTGACGAAAAGCTTCAAGCCTGTAAGGATTGTGTCGCCGTTGTTCCAGGAAAACCTCAGGTTCATTACCGGATTATTATTCTCCTCGCTATAATAATAATAATTTCGGTTAGTTTTTAGTGTCGTCTTAAGTGTTAATTGAATCTAGGTTATTAGAGATCCGGTAGATCTTAACGTTAAGTGACTCAATTATTATTATAATTTTGACTAATTTGATCGCAAATCATATTTAATTTATGATCTGAGAGTTGATTCAGTTGTTTTTGTTAATTGTGATGGAAATGTTTGCTCATTAATGAGGAAATCACATGTCTCTGTTGAGATTTTATTGTAGATTAACGATTGTTACATGGATGATTAGGTTTGATTTTGATGTGTTTGTTAATGTGTGAAATGATTAATTGGTCAAATACATGAATTATTGGTTATTCTGGTGCAGGTGCAATTAGGTACACATTCTTTTACTTTTGATCATGTGTATGGTAGCACCGGAACTCCATCGTCTTCCATGTTTGAAGAGTGTGTTGCTCCTCTTGTTGATGGTTTGTTTCAAGGATATAATGCTACTGTTCTCGCTTATGGCCAGGTATATTCAAGGAATTAAGATGAACAATATTATGTTGTTCATGATGATATTATTATTTGACATTTCAAATTTTACAGACCGGTTCGGGCAAGACATACACCATGGGTTCTGGCTGCAAAGACGGTTCCCAAACCGGCCTTATTCCTCAAGCGATGAATGCTTTATTTAACAAGATCGAAAGTTTAAAAGACCAGATAGAATTCCAGTTACATGTTTCTTTCATTGAGGTATGCTATTGTTAAGTTTAAGTTTGTAAATATGTATCCTTAAAGTTTTAACCAAACGATTCTTGTTTAAAGATTCTAAAAGAAGAAGTACGCGACTTGCTGGATCCAAACTCGAGTAACAAATCTGAGACACCAAATGGTCAACCAGGAAAAGTCAACATACCCGGGAAGCCACCGATACAAATTCGTGAAAATTCAAACGGTGTCATAACACTTGCCGGATCTACTGAATGTAGTGTACAAACACTAAAAGAAATGGCTGATTGTTTGGAGCATGGATCGTTGAGCAGGGCAACCGGGAGTACAAATATGAATAACCAGTCAAGGTTGATTACTCTAGTTTGACTTTTTTGCATCTTTCAATCTATCTCTTCTATACATAAGTTCTTATATATCTTAACCTTTTATGTAGCCGTTCACATGCTATATTCACCATCACAGTTGAACAGATACGCAAAACAAATTCTGGTGATAATAATTTGAATGAATCTATGAGTGATGAGTATCTTTGTGCTAAGTTGCATTTAGTGGATCTTGCTGGATCAGAACGGGCTAAAAGAACAGGTTCAGATGGCATGCGATTCAAAGAAGGTACTCATAACGAGTATTAGTTGTGTTCGGCTGTTCGCTATTCCTGATACTAAAAATACAAACATGATTTTTTTCTTCTTTTTTGTGTGTTTTGGAAACAGGGGTTCATATTAACAAGGGCCTTCTTGCGCTCGGAAATGTCATTAGTGCTCTTGGCGATGAAAAGAAACGGAAAGAAGGTGCTCATGTTCCATATCGTGATAGCAAACTTACGCGCCTCTTACAGGTTCGACACGATAAACTTTTCTTAGAACAAGAATTGTATTGTAGATAATACATACTCAATTTTGGATGATTTTTATACTTTACTAAAATGGCAGGATTCACTTGGTGGAAACAGCAGAACTGTTATGATTGGTAACTTTTTTAGATCCTAATTGTACTATTTTGTTACAAAGGTATTAGATTTTGCATAAAATTGTTAATTTAATAATTATTTGTTCCCAGCTTGCGTTAGTCCGGCTGATATAAACGCTGAGGAAACTTTGAACACGTTAAAGTATGCTAATCGTGCAAGGAACATTCAAAATAAGCCGGTGGTGAACAGAGATCCAATGTCAAGTGAAATGTTAAAAATGAGACAACAATTAGAGTGTTTGCAGGCAGAACTTTGTGCTCGTGGTGGTGGTTCAACACTTGAATTACAGGTACGTCTGTTAACATGAGTGATAATTCTTAATTCATAAAAATATAGTTATGAATTATTAAAAAAATCTGGTGTTTTATTTCAGGCATTAAGGGAGAAGATTTCTTGGCTTGAAGCTACTAATCAGGATCTTTGTCGGGAACTTCATGCTTACAGAAGCCGAGGCATTGCCATTCATCATTCTGAAATGAATGATAATCAAGTATGAATTGGTGTAAATATAACTTAATATCATTTGTATGAGTTGGTGTAAATGTAAGTTAATAAACACTTGTTACAGGTTGATGATTCTTTTTGCATGGAAAATGAAGTGCTAAGAAAAAGTGTTGATTCGTCTGATTATCAAATGAGTGAAAACGGTACGATTTGAGTTTCTTCTGATCTTGAATTCTTAACTTTAGGTTCTCTATCAACTATTATCTTGGTTAATAACATCTTTTTAACCTAAACGATGTATATATAGGGGATTCTGCGGTTATAGATGAAGCAGCAGCAAAAGAGTGGGAGCACACTCTTCTACAAGACTCCATGGATAAAGAACTACACGAGTTGAATAAACGTTTAGAGCAGAAAGAGGTGTGACATTGTTTTTTTCTGTTGTTGTGAATTTCTACTTTTATAATAGTTATTAATTACACATACATTTTATCTGCAGTCGGAGATGAAACTTTTTGGTGGATATGATACAATGACCCTTAAGCAACATTTTGGGAAGAAAATAATGGAACTCGAGGAAGAAAAACGGGAAGTACAGGTAATATGTGAACTCTTTTTTACCATTTTTGATATTTGATGTTAACTTTTGTTATCTACTTTGTGATGCAGAAAGAGAGGGACCGACTGCAGACGGAAATCGAAAATCTTTCATCTACTGCAGACGGGCAAACGCAAAAATTGCAAGATTTGCATTCCCACAAGTTGAAATCACTCGAGTCGCAAATTCAGGATCTCAAGAAGAAAAAAGACAGTCAAGTAATCGTTACGAAGCAAAAGCAAAAGAGTGATGAAGCAGCAAAAAAGTTGCAAGATGAGATACAATACATCAAGGCACAAAAGGTTGTTTTTTTTTTTTTTTGAAAAACCTATGTTTATACTTTACGCGGGTGATATTTGGTGCTAAATTATACGAGTTTGTAGGTTCAACTACAACACAGAATCAAGCAAGAAGCTGAACAATTTCGACAATGGAAGGCATCTCGAGAAAAAGAATTACTCCAGGCATGTATTTGCTTTTTTTTTCCAAACTCCGCTTATACTAGTAAAATTTCTTGCTAATTTATATGGAATCGTTTTGGTATACAATTGCAGCTAAAGAAAGAAGGGCGGAGGAATGAATATGAGAGGCACAAATTGCAAGCTCTAAATCAACGCCAGAAAATGGTTCGACTATAATCATCATCCATAGTTTTCTTTATATTTAAATAAGAAATTTGCAATGTCTCATTCATATACTATCACTAAAGGTTCTTCAAAGAAAGACAGAAGAGGCTGCAATGGCTACAAAGAGGCTCAAAGAATTACTAGAGGCCCGGAAGTCAACCCGTGACAACTCAGGTTTGGTTTGACTTTTGACACCAACAACTAAATCTTTATTTTTTGTTATTTGACTTTTGACCGTGCTGTTTTTGTTTTGTAGTGACTAGCCCTGGAAACGGAACAAATGTACAGGTAATCAATTACTGCTAGTTAAATTTAAGAACCTTTAATTCACTTTTATTAAATCAAATTATCTTTTTTCAGAGTAACGAGAAATCATTGCAGCGTTGGCTTGATCATGAGGTGGAAGTAATGGTGAACGTTCATGAAGTTCGACATGAATATGAGAAACAAAGCCAAGTGTATGCCTATAGTTTATTATAATAAAAATACAGAATTTTTTTTTCTTATTTTGGTTATTTAATTTGGCAGCCGTGCTGCACTGGCTGAGGAGCTAGCTGTTCTTAGACAAGTGGATGAATTTGCTTCTAAAGGAATTAGTCCTCCGAGAGGAAAAAATGGTTTCTCTAGGTATAAACAGTTTACTATATTTGTTACACAACTGTTTCCTTAAACCTCACAAAAACTAAATTCAGCCCGATTAACATGATTCAGGGCTTCATCGTTGTCACCTGAAGCTAGAATGTCAAGAATATCTTCATTAGAGAGCATGTTAAGCATTTCATCAAACTCACTTGTGTTCATGGCTACACAACTCTCTGAAGCTGAAGAACGAGAACGTGCTTTTGCCAATCGTGGCCGTTGGAATCAGCTTCGTTCAATGGCTGATGCCAAAAACCTGCTTCAATATATGTTCAATTCTCTTGCAGATGCCAGGTAACTGTTTTCTAATTTGTTATAAAACGCATCAAATAGGTAAGTCGTAAGATACTGATTTCTAGTGTTTGAAATAGGTGCCAATCATGGGAGAAAGATATCGAAATGAAGGAAATGGAAGAACAGTTACAAGAGCTCGTCGGTTTATTAAGTCAGAGTGAATTAAGACGAAAGGAAGTCGAAAAGGAGCTCAAAGTACGGGAACAACAAGCTGTCTCGATCGCATTGGCTTCATCAGCTTCGGTAAATCACTTCTTGAAATCTTCAAAACATTCTGGATAATATATAGAGTAAATTGTCATTTTCGTCCCAACATTTAGCCAGTTTTGCGACTTTCGCCCAAAGGTTTGTTTTTCGCATCTGGATCCAAAATGTTTGAAATCTTGCTATTTTCAACCGGCTCGTTAACTTCATCCGTCTTTCTCCGTTAAGTCGGGTATTTCCGTCTTTTTTTTTGTTAACTTAAAGGGCAATTCGGTCTTTTTCACTTTATGTACAAGTATTCAATATAGCGAATTGCCCTTTTAAGTTAACAAAAATGACGAAAATACCCCTGAATTAACAGAGAACTGGATGGAGTTAACGAGCCTGATGAAATGGCAAGATTTCAAACCTTTTGGATCCGGATGCGGAAAAGCATACCTTCGGGCGAAAATCGCAAAACTAACCAAACCTCAGGGACGAAAACGGCATTTTACTCTATAATAAATAAAATTTTTGTTTATTAATTCCTAACATGTTATTAAACACAGGGTAACTCTCACAATTCACTGAAACATGTGGCTGATGAAAAGAGTGGTCCGTTATCTCCAAACTCCGTTCCGGTACCCAAACAGCTGAAATACACAGCGGGCATAGTTAACGGTTCAGTGAGAGAATCAGCAGCCTTTACTGACCCAAAACGAAAGGTTAGTGTCTTGAATAATAATTACTAGCATAATGAATTTAGTCATTTATGTAGCTTGATGAATAAGGATATGTGAATGCAGATGGTACCCATGAGCCAGCTGTCGATGAAGAAGCTGGGCCAGCTGGCACTGGTGGGCCATTCCTCGGGGAAACTGTGGAGGTGGAAAAGGAGTCATCATCAATGGCTATTACAGTTCAAATGGAAATGGCAGAAACCATGGAGACTTTCGGAGCTCATCAAACACAGTGACGAAACAATCATGCGATCGAAACCTCGTCCGCTGCCAGCTTCTTCTGAAATCATGTACCATAGACATTAAGTTTAAATATATATATATATATATTTCTATTGTATATTCGTTCGTCTTTCACCACGCGTTCAACTCCAACATAAAGTATAGCGACGATTATGGAAATAAGCGCAGGTAACAAAACATTTGTAGCACTAATTGTGTGTTGAGTGTTGACGTATGCATATAAAGCGGTTAACTTTGACTTTATCTGGTGCAGTGTGATATTATAAGGTGACGTGTTGTGTGCTTGTAGATGGTTGTTTGATGTGCTGATCTGGAATAGGTAAGTTTATAGTATTGAAACATAGCTAGCTGCTGGGGCTGCTGCATCTTGTGATATGGGAGATTTATTTCATGGACCCTTTTTGATGTCTTTCCCCAGATGAAATAGTGTGTTGATGTGTTTTCTGGTTTGAATTTTTGGAAACATAAGTGTTGTTGGTAGTTGTATTGCTAATTTGTTTCTAGGCAATTGTTGTGTGAGTGCAGAAGATAGTGATTTTGTTGGAAACTGTTAAGACATTTATTAACAATGGCAGAAAATACATATTTGTAATGTTTGCTTACAATACTCTCCATTTTAATTTTTCAATGTTGTTGGGTGAGATAAGTCATGGATGGATGCATACGTACACGTATAGATGGTCAGATGGTCTTTTTTTTTTTTTTTTGAACGGCGATTTCATAAAACAGCGCGACTAGCAAGACGCTAGACCAAAAAAAATAAATAAACACCCGCAAAACATTACAAACTAAAGTTACACCAATTTCTCCATGATAACTCCTTACACGAAGTGACGAAGACCTATTCTGTATCCATAAGTATCTTAGTCACTTTATATCTTCGATAATCTTCGTGATATTTGTTTCCTTGTTTGAGAAAATTAGCTCGTTTCTCGCTTTCCACATACCCAACAAGCCGTCATTATGATACCTTGAACGATCTTTCTTTTGACCCGATCCATCTTTAAACTCTTGTGATAACATCCCGAACCGAGAATGCAAAATTATAGTGGAAATATAGCATGAAGAAAAAATATGGTCGCTTGTTTCGTCGTATTCTCCGCACCACTTACATAAGGCCGACTCCACATTCACATTTCTTCTAGCCAAAGCACATCGAGTTGGGAGCCGATCCATCTCCGCCTTCCATGCCAGAATGTTTACTTTTTTCGGGATCCAATTGTTCCAGTCCATAATAAAATGGGAATCGTTCAGGTGTTTTTCGAACAGGACCTTCTTCATAGAGGCTACTGAGAACAGCCCCTCCTTGTCTACCCACACCCAGCGGTCTGAAGCATCAGAGAGACATACATTTTGTAAAAGGCTTTGGCACCCATCTAGTTCCCTGCTCTCATCAATGGATAAATTTGAATTTTTCCGCCTCCATTTCCAAACATAATTCTACTCATCTTTGATGACACAATCTTCAATCAAGCAACCTTTGTTTCTTTCCTGTTTAAAAATGTTTGGGAAGAGAATTTTTAGCGGCTCTTGAGCTGACCAAGTATCGATCCGAACCGTATTTTATCACCCCGCCTGGCCACCCCTTTAATCAGATTAGAAAAAAAAAAACATTATGACTAGCCAAATAATTTTCCACTTTTGCAATCGACGTCCAAACACCGGAGCTATTTTTTGCGTGAGGGAGAAAGGGCCAGGATCTATTTGAAAGATGCAAGGACCCAATAACTTTTCTCCAGAGCGCATTTGTTTCGTTCATAAACCACGACCACCATTTCGAGAGGAGTGCGATGTTTGCATCTCTAAGAGGCGTGAGCCCTAATTCACCTGCGTCCTTCGGCTTTGTAATATTGTCCCAACACACCCAACTCATCTTGTTTTCACCCCAAAAAAAATTTCTTCGCTTTGCTTCCAGTTTATCAATCACACTTTGAGGAGCCTTATAAAGCGAAAAAAATATATATGGATAGTTTCTAGGACAGATTTTAGGATGGTCAACCTTCCTTCCACCGATAAAGTAGACGACTTCCATCCCGACAATCTCTTATCGAAAACATCGAACACCGGATCCCAATTCTGAATACGGTTCATGTTTGAACCGATTCGTAGCCCGAGATAAACACACGGAAGCGAATCAGCTTCACACTTAGTCCCATTAGCCATATCTGACACTTCATTTTGGTGAACTCCAACTCCATACAAGCTAGACTTTGCATAGTAAAAGCACCTTATAACCTAGCCATGTTAATGACATTCCTCCTCGACCACTCACCCACAATAATGGCATCGTCAGCAAACAAAAGATGGGAAATCACTGGACCCTCATTTATTGATAATTGATGTACGGATGAACATTTGTGCGTGTCAGCATGGTCATTTTGGGTTTGCTGAACATTTGTGCATGTCAGCATGGTCATTTTGGTTTTGTTCTTCGCTTCATCGCTTGTTGACCTGTCTAGACTCTAGACATTGCAAGGATGAACCACCGTGGACCTATACCACTTAGAATCACTCTACTTAACGGTTGTCTAAAAAAGATAAATTGTTTAATAAAACTATACTATTCAGTTATTAACAAAAAGATGTAAAAAGATAACTTATGAATATCATGGAGCAAAAAAAAAAAAAAAGATTAACATTAACAAAAGCATTTAAGGGTACGTTTGATTTGGAAGTGAACATGCATTCTACCCCACGACCCATCATGCAATAATTGTTCTCTCATCATCATAACTTCATTTTTGGAACCCGAATCTTTACAACACATAAAAAACTAAAAAAAATAATAATAAAAAAGGGCAAATTGCTTCACAATAAGGTCTCATTTAGTTCCTCTGTTACAGCAACTTCCTTGATCTCCTGAATCATCTTTAATACTTCCCACATGGTGGGTCTCTGCTCCGGCGAGCTCACCCTACACACTAACGCCACCTCAACCATCATAATCAGCCGGTTGTCCTCTCCGCCATTCATGGCCCTCATTGACCGTACCCAATTCACCATATCATCTGGCGTCAAATGCGGGTGCTCCGCCGCAGGCTTCCCAGTTAAAAGCTCAAGCAGTAGAACCCCGAATGAGTAGACATCGGACTTGGCTGTTGGCTGGTGGTTTAACTTGCGTGTTTCTGGTGCCTCATAGGCTGCAGAATCAGAATCAACATTGCCGCCGCCGCTGTCTACTAGGGCCGAAAGACAGTAGTCGGAGAGACAGGCTTCGAAATCGGAACCTAGGAGGACATTTGATAACTTAAGGTTGCCGTGAACAAGCCTCCATGCTTGGTGGATGTAAGATAGGCCTTGTGCCACGTCTTCTGCTATTTTCAAGCATGATGTCCAATGCAAAGGCTTTGCTCTCGTTGACTTTGACCCTGCATATATTACAATTGTAATGACAAAATCATTAATATTTATCACATAACATACGTAAAATTAAATTAAACAAATACACGTGAAAAGTACATTCCAACAGAATACTGATGAAAATAAAGATACGTGATCAATAAATGAAAAGCTAGCAGAATACTAAATTTTCAAAAGAAATATGACAACATAAAAAGTTTAAATATAAGAATTAAAATGGTTGATCATAAAATCCCAATAAAAATGGTTAATATCACGAAAACCCAATAAAATGGTAACTATGATGAAAACCCAACATGCTTTCACATTTTGCCTAAACATGCAAAAAACACATAAATGTTAGTTAATCGACCTATTTCTTTTCTATATTAAAGCCCCTACAACTTGTTTATAATGCATTTACTTAGAAAAATATATGTAAAATAAAAACTCAGCACCTCTTAAATTGATCAACATGTCATAAATTATCAATTTTTTTGTAAAATTAAAATTATACAATCTTATTTGTTTAAACATTTTTAAAAAGACATTTTCATTTTTTAGGACTTTAATATGTGAAAATTATGTCAAGTGACATTTAGAACACTAGTGCGAGTGTCATGGCTATTTTTAAAACATACCAACTTATTTTACAAAAATTTGTGCATCACTTTCAATAACAACCCACCAACCTGCAAGTCTGAAAGATTCCAATAGACTCTAGCGAGGGTAAAAATAATAATATTCACAAAACAACAAAATAATCCACGTGTGAAATATCTAGTCATAGATTTGACTAACCAGCTACACCGAGTCAACCCGGACCTAAACCATCCAACTGAGTTAACTCAACTCAAAAGTAAATTTAACAAACTCACCATGAATGAGAGAAAACAAACTCCCATTAGCCTGATAATCATAAACCAGCAACCTCTCTTCCTTGGCCTGAAAATACGCTCTAAGCGGGACCAAATTCGGGTGGCGCAACCCACCAACCGCATCCATGTGCCTCTCAAACATCTCCTTACTGGTCCCACACATCCTCGAACCATCTAACCGCTTCACACACACAATCGAACCATTCTCCAGCACCGCTTTATACGTACTCGCCAACGACCCCCTCCCCAACAACTCAGCATTTGCTCTCATCAACTGTTCTATACTATACACCTGCGTTTCACCCGCACTAAACACTAAATTCCCGCTCTTCCTCATCGCTATCCCGTTCTGCACCTTCTTCACCTTCTCTTCTAGCTCGTTTGTTTCATGTATCCTGATCACGTCAGCTGCAGCGTCAGCAGCTTCCGCCAGTTCCATCATCTCACTCGTCGTTGACACGATGTTTCCATTATTCTTATTCTTCTTTGATGATGATTTGGTTGATAGAAGTAAACACATAACAGAACAAAGTAGTAGAACTACGCCACTGGAGAAGCCTAGAATTAACGCTAATCGTTTGTGGTTACTTGAATCTGAGTTGTGATTTTGAATGTTCTGGATTCCTTCTTGCAACTGTGCGCTTTGTCCTAACATTATTCCAGGTGGTGGTGCTGATGTTGAAGATGATGACGTGGCGTTTTTACCGAAGAACGGACCGATGAAGCTGCATTCAGTACGGACGATCTCACCGCAAAGTCCAGGATTGTGTGAAAACGACGTCGTAGTGAAGTTAGCTAGCGTCGGAGTCACCGGAACCGGACCGGACAGCTTATTGAACGAGACGTTAAAGATCTGAAGAGACGAGTGATTCAGAGGAGGAACAGAACCGTTAAGACGGTTAGAATCGAGCCGGAGATAGTTCAACCGGTCTAGATTAGTAATATTGACAGGAATAGGACCGGATAATCTGTTGAAGGACAGATCTAGGGTTTTAAGACGGTGAAGAGATGAGATTGAAACCGGAATGGTACCGGAGAAACGGTTGTGGTTGAGAAACAGTGTTTTGAGGTTGATAAGTCTGGTGAGGTCTGGTATGGTGCCGGTGAGAGAGTTGTTTTGGAGGCTGAGTACTCGTAACTGGTCGAGAAGAGTTAATGTGTTGGATGCGAAAACGCCGGTGAGGTGTAGGTTTTCGAGAACGAGACGGATGACTTTACCGTTTGACTGGCATTGTACGCCTTGCCATTTGCAGTGAGTGGAGGTTGTGTTGATGGAGAACGGTAGGTTGTTGTGGAGGTCAGCTTTGGATGTGAAGGCTAGAATGGATAATGCGTCGGGAGGAGGTGGTGGTGGTGAGAGGGTTAATGCTGAGGGAAAGAGGGTGAAGAAGAGGAAGATGATGGTGTTGGTGGATATCATGGTTAATGGTGGTGGGGGAGATTAGAGGAGGACGCCATGGGAGGGGACCTGCAAATAATAATAATAATAATACACAGGAAGGTGGAAGGGGGAAGAGGGAAGAATATCTATCACGTGAATGGTTTTTGGATGAGGAAAATATAGAAAAAGAGGACATGGGTTTGGATTTGGTGAATCATGGGAGTTTGTTTTAAATATGGCTTTAATTTAAAATTCGGGAAATAGATTCACTTTGCTTCGTCACTTCTTTTCTTAGATTATTGAGGTTATGGATGTTAATTACGTACCAGGTGTTATATCACTCATCTCTAATATATCATCTAAAACCATTATTTTAATGGTGTAATCATGATCAAAGCCATTATCTATTTTGTTTTTTTAATACACTTTTGTCTTAAAATCATAGGAGGGTGGTAAACATGGTTCAATCCATATATGAACCATCATCAATTAAGGAAGGGGCGGTGTACCATTTAATAAATGGTCCTATATGGTAAATAATGTCCCAACCCACGCCCCCATAGCCTGATAATGAGGTTGCATTGAAACAGTAATAAAAGTAAGCACGCTATTTAAAATATCATATTTTGAAGGTTGCAAGAGGAAAAAAACCTCGGTAATAAAATAAAACTTTTAAGCAGTTTTGACGATTTGTACGTTCATGTTTCAATGACCTGTACATTATCACACCGACTCCACCGAATATTGGTGGTTAATGACTTAATGTAATATCAAGTGACCATAAAGAATACAACATTCCTAAGATAGTGTTTAAGACGTGTTAGGGGCGTTTATTAGTTAGTTTTATCAATTAGAAGTACAGATGGACTAAACTCGACTTAGTCACGTTTAACACACAATATGTAGAATCTTTAATAGACCTTCATCTTTCGAATTATTTATTGAAGAAACATGCACCTAGACTAAGGATCTTTCGAGTGAATCTGGTTTATCTTCTACAACAATAATCGGAACTTGGATTTGCAAAACAGAACGCCGTTAGGACTCTTCACAGGAATGGGGTTATCCTTTGACCACCCTTCAGCATGAGAATAAGTATTCGTGTTTGGTAGAACTAAGGTGTTTAGAGAGAGAGAGAGAGAGTGTGTATATCGACGGAGTGAACAAATTACCTTTGACTTGGTCTCATGTATTTGTAGTGATTGGTGGTTAAGGTTTTTCTCTTTCGATTAAGTCAAAATAGATGTTGACCAGTTTGTTATTAGGTGAACTAGGTCATACCTCGTCATTTATCTTATTTTGTTCTTAATTAACTATTCGCGTGAATCGTACATAAAAATATTCTTCATCTACAAGGATGTTATATTATTATCAAAATTTAAATATATAAAAAGAACTAAAACTTCAGTCACATGTTTAGCTAAAGAAATATAAAGCTTGGCTAAGTAGTTTGAATTGTTTCAAAATGTTTAGTCACTTTTTGTTTCTTTTAACTCTTTTTGTGTTTGAATTGTAACAGTACCACTTTTACGAGTCCTTTGAAGATATGTTATATATAAAGAATTATTTTACAAACAAAATACATAAATTAGATAATATTTACCAATGCACCTTTGTCCTTTGTGTTCTCCATGCATAATCATGAAAAATAATTTAGTTTAGATGTGAAGGACTATTTAGAGTTAATTATATAATTAGTCACAATGATTTACATAAAGTAACATTTCAAGGTATTAATAGTTTAAAATTACTTTCTAGGATACTAACTTTTCATTTTTGACATATAAGGGTATTAATGTTAATTCCCTGGTTAAATATAACTCCAACACCCTCACGTGCAAAAAAAACGTGAGGGTATAATCATCCAACAACATGTCCTTCCTTTTAAAAACTTGAATAGTGGATATCATTATAACATTACGTAAAAATTTAAACCCTCATTCATAAGACACCCTTTCGTATTCACTGTTCATAGTTCTTTACGATTTAAGGTTTGAACAACGACAATGACTCAGACACGAAGACGAACCCTTCGATTACGAAGCTAAGTATGGTAAGTATTGTATCTTGTTCAATTCCCCAAATTTTGTACAATTTTGCAAGAAACTTGTAATGTGAATGTCATGACACCTCAATCATTGAATGTTGTTTACAGGTGGGATGCCAAAAGTTTTTTCTTTGAAGATTCACTACGAAGGGTAGTTTGCTATCAATAATCAGAACTACTATTATAAAGGGGGTAAGGTAATCTGTTGATTTCATGGATACAGACTTCTTCTCTATCCATGAACTCATCGATGCTATGAAACTGTTAGGGCACACACAAGAAGATATTGTTTTGCATTCTTATTATCTGGTCCGTGGTAAAGAATTAGGTAATGGTCTAAGGCATTTAGATTGTGACGATGATATCCGAGGTTTGAATAATTGTGTGCAAGAAATGCAAGGTGTTCATGTCATACGTGTATGCATTGAGCATGGTTTAGGTATTCTCAATGAAGATGTAATTGTGAATGAGTCTAGCATGCATGATGTTAGGAATAAGCAGAATATACATGAGGGGGAGAGGGAAATATGGACTAGAATATGCATGAAGAGGGGGGAATATGGACCAGAATATGCATGAAGAGGGGAGATATATGGGCCAGAATATGGATCATGTTGAATATAACATGGGTGAAAATAGGAATGACATGTTTAGTGATGCTTGTATAAATGAGTTGTTTCGTGATGATAACATACTTGCTGGTTCATTACAACCATATGTTAGAACAACAGAAGTTAATAAGACTGATAAGGTTGATAAAGAGACTAATGAGGGTTTCAAGGATGTTGATATGGCTGAACAGAATAATTAAGAGGATGATGATGAGGACATTGTAGATAAGGAGAATGAAGTTTATGAGGTAGATGTTGACATGAGTCATTTTAATGATAAGTTTAAGGCTAAGAATACGATACCTAATGATAGTAATGAAAAAGAGAAGGGTAAAGAAACTAGAGTTGCCGGGATTCTAAATATGATCCTTTAGCTGAATAATACTTTAGGAATGATTCCCTTGGCACATCTGAATCAGAAGAAGAATAAGGTGGAATAGAAAATTCAAGGAAAAAGGCATTTAGAAGGCTTAGAAAACATGAAGCAAGCAAGGAAAGGTGTGCATTTTATGTTAGTCAGTTTTTTGGTAACAATTTAGAGGTAAAAGCACTTATTAGAAGGCATGCAATTGAGACTAGAAGGGAGATTGATGTGCTTAAAATACAACATATAAATTACATCAAATGATGCATAAAATCAACCCTTTTCTAGTATTAATGTTGGAAAAAGCTTGTGTTTTTGTTCCTTTTCAATAAACAGGGTTAAAAGAGCTTAAAAGAACAAAAGAAGCAAAAAGACAACAAAAACCAACATAAAATGCAATGAAGAAGGATTGACGCAACTTGCCGAGCCCCCATCCACATCCAAACCCAAGAAATAACAAAAACAGAAGCTCTGGCACGGGGCCGTGCTCACCTAGCATGGGCCGTGCCCGGTGGAAATTCACTGCAGCAAAAAGAGACAACAACAAGAGACAAAATTCAAGCTCAACACGGGGCTATGCTAAAACAACACGAGGCGTGGTCAACTCTTGGATTTCCAGAATCTGAAGAAGTACAACAAGTACATTGGCCACGAGCCATGTCGTTGACACACGGGGCCGTGTTAGTACGATATGTTTCAGCTATAAATAGGGGTGCTTGGTTTCACTTCAACCCATCCCTTGGCAAACCACTTCTCTCTCACTTGCCACCACTCCATGTAACACCTCGTAAAATTGTGTTCAATAATGTGTTGACACGTGTCCCTAATCTTAAACATACTTAAAAGTAGGGGTGTGCATGGGTCTGTTTTGACCTAAAATGTCACACCCTGACTTTTGCGGAAGCGTGATTATTGGTGTGACTTCTTAATACCATTGCATATGATCATAACAACACTATATGATAAAACCAGTAGATGTACATCCATTAATTTAAGTTTAAAAGTAGTACAACATAATTGTCTGAAATAACGAGACCAATTTCAAGTTACCAACCATAACATGTTTTAAGGAGTTCAAAAAGACTCAACAAAAGATTTTTAAAACAACCCCGAGTTTAGGACCACGTATCTCGTCCAGGATTAAGATACGCCTCCTAAGTCCTAATGACTTGGATGACATCTTTATTCACAACGCAGCTTAAAAACTCCAACGCCCGCCAGATCCATTTACTAATTCCTTGAAATACATGTAGTTTGAAAAATCAACAAAAGTTGAGCGAGTTCATGTGTAAGTAAGTATGTATAAACCTTTGTAAAAATGTCTGTATGTATGAAAATCCCTGGTATGTAGCAATAAGGAAAAACCATCATTGGGTTGCAAAGCCAATGATAAGTGTGAAGTGATGCAGGAAGACTCAACCCTAGCGGATTTGTGCATCGGGCACTTAGTCAACTCATGGTCCACTCAGCGGACTCAGGAGTGGGGCTCGCTACACCCAAATAGATCTATCACTAATGTCCCTCGGTCCTACAACGAGGATTAATGGCCTTAAGTGTCATGCCCACCACTCACATGTTCACGTATTAAAAACCCTCCTTAAGCTAACCATACCATGTAAATAAATGTCTGTAAATGTCTGTAACATGTATTTCACCCCCGAAGTATAAAACTGAAAACAGTTAAAGAGAAAAGGGGGACATGAACTCACTGTATTGCGTCTTCGGTACTCGTAACCCAAATCTCTTCAGCAAACACGACTACCTACAATGGTCTAACATCTATTAGACGAACGGGTCGTGCCTTGTCTTAGTATTTATGTCTTTGAGTTACGTTTCTTACATTATTTCGAGTGATAATTATTTGTCAAAATAATTTGTATTTCAACTTAATCATATGTCGTGTTGGAATATTTGTTCGTTCCATATTCTAGTGTCAATACTTCTAAAGTATCTTATATACGCGTTTCCTTCCCAAGGATGGGATGCCGGAAATATATATTTAACCATATTCATGTATGAAACCAACCTCCGATACTTTGTATTTTGTGATAAATATTATGACGAGTTTTATTTTTGAAAACAAAATCTAAAGTATACTAGTAAACACCCGTCTCAAAAATATTTATTAAGTGTTGAGATTTTCGGAAAATTTCGTCATAGTCTCCTTTGTAAACGGAGGTGTCCATGCTTAATTAGCATATCATTTTCTTTTACACATATCCCGTAATTCATTTTCAATTATCAAACCGACATATAAACGTACAAAGCATTACTTACTTTATTTCGGCTTCATTACTCAAAACTGGACTGTTTTCGAGGATTTTTATAAAATAGTTAACCTTTTCCAAAAATTCTCAAATTTTTACAGACGGTTCTATTTGTTCCAAAATTTATTGTGTAAAAATATCAAAGTCCAGTTCGTTACCCATATTTTATGGAAAATCGTTTTCTCGACTGCAATCAGATTTGTTACTTTCTGATTGCAGTTTACGGAAATATTCACTAAAAATTAACCGTAAGTCCGTTTGACGAAATTCCAGTTGGAGGGTCGTCCTGACAACGGTGTCCATCTACTGTAAAAATTTCATGAGTCGGTTTTACTCAGGTTTCAGGTTATGACTTCGAAAACAACACACTTTTTCTGCAGTAAAAATGCAGCTTGAGCTGCTGTCCAAAAATAGTCTTTTAAAAATAGTAAACGGTCTCAAAAAATTACGATTCCAGTGCCATTTGTTTAGTTATTCCAAAATAATCATTTTAGCCTTCAGAAAATCCATTTTTCGATTTAAAATGATCCCGTTACAGCCTGTTGAAGTTGGCTGGAAATCCAACTCAGCAAGCTGTTTACATTGTAGAAGTGACTAAAAACGCGTAAACAAGGACCCTAACCATGGTTTATTGATGAGCAAATGTTAAAACTTCAATCATGCTTTAACCAACCCTAAACCATTCAGATTTCAACCTCACACAACCTTTTTATATATGGTTTTTAGGCAGAATTTTAAGTTCACATTTTAGTGTTTTAGCTTTTGGATGACATGAACATTCAAACAAAACATAACAAGAATCAAGGTGGAACAAGAGTGTGAAGAGACTTACTACTAGCACAAGGCTAGGGTAGTAATCTTAGGATGAGATGATGGTGAAATGTTGGTGACAAAACTTGAATCAAGCTTCCTTGAAAACCTTTAATCTTGCACTTCTATGGATGAATCCTCAATCTTTGAATGAGAGCTTTTGGAGAAGAAAATGGAGATGGTGAAGGAATGTGGTAGTGAAATCGGTTATGGAGAGAGGGGGGGGGGGTGTGAGCTGAAATTAAGGGGGGAGGAGAGAGGAGGTTGAGTGTGGAGTTGATAGTAATGATGAACAATCTTGGGAACATGCATTCTTGAGCTTAGGGTAATCATACCCAATAATTTTGACCAATAGAACCAAGATCACCTTTACACAATATCTAAACAATATATTTTTAAATCATTAGGGCAGATTTTCGGTTGGGGGGGTAAAGTGTAAATTTTTGTTAATTAATAGGTATTAAGTTAGAAGGTTAAGGGTATTTCCAAGTGTAGTGGGTGTATGTCATTTTTACATGGTGTATGGGGATTTTTGTGACCATAATTAATTTAAAATGATAAAATAATATTTCTGACAATATTTTTGTGTCTCGGGTAATGTCTGGTTGTTCGGTTTCGTATCGTTCCGTTAAAGCGTTTAATTGTCCCGTATAGCGTCTTTTGTGCATCTTTTTGTAACGAAATTAATTCCAACACTTAGGAAAGTGTCCAGGACCATTTAGTCAATACTCTGTATAATATGAGTGTGTTAAAAGCTGAATTGTTACTAAAATGCGGAATTCTGTAATTAAATTGCGTTTTAGGCACTTTCCGGCACTCAAACTATCACCTAGTGACATAGTCTTATGGTCCTCACTTCCCTACACTCCATACTGGTGTAGTGTTTTATCCCTTGCCCATACTGGCCTAAAAATAGTATTTGTCTAAGTGCTGGCATTGTCAGCATGTGTCTGAGTTATTCGCTCACTGTACTAACTGTGCTTTATGCATCAGGTTTGTCACTAAGAGTCTGTATGAAATAATTGAAGTGACTGTATGTAAAGTGATGCACATGTATGTATGTAACATAAATCAGTAAGCAGTTTAAAATGTCAGTTGTAATGAAGCACAACCCTTAAGCACATAATTAAAATTAATTAATTTGTACAATACCTGTAATTGTGAGGATTGTCACATAAAACCATAACCATAACCGCGATGTCGGTTAACCGTAACTGATCGGTTATGGTGGTTATGGTTATTCGGTTTTGATGGTTTTAGCGGGTCGGTTATGGGTGGTTAACCTTGTATTTAGCTTAGCTAAAAATAGCTTAATTTTTTTTAACATGGAATAAATTGTTATTGCATATTTGTATATATTAGTATATTACATAATATAAAAAATACATATAATCTATAATATTAATACCGATTATTATCGAATATTGAAATAAAGTGATATGATACATTCCATAAATTCAAATAAACATCCAACCAAAACCACAAAACGATATGAAAAACCTATAAATGCTAAAAATCTTCAATAAACAACATCAAATATTAAAAATATGGTGAAATATCCTAAATCCTAAAAAAAAATTATTACATGTCGATTCGGTTCGGTTATGGTGGGTATGGAAAAAATGATAACCATAACCGACCCGCTACTTTCGGTTTTCAAAAAAACTATTAACCGACCCACCAGTTTTCTATTTGGTTCAGTTTTGTCGGTTCGGTTTTGTCGGTTAATTCGGTTTTCTGCAGACCCCTACTTAAAAGTTGGCTAAGAGGGACTACTATGTCAAAATTGAAAAGTTTGAATGTGGAGGGACTAAAAGTGTCAACATGCTGAAACTATGCCTCTGAGTGAATTTATACGGTGTCCGTATTCTCAAATGAGCCACTTGTTGGACAAGAGGAGCCGTTTGTATAATTGTTTGAAAAGTTTGCGTAATCGTTTGAAAGTTTGCGCAACAAAGGGTTAAAAGCGCCAACATGTTAATTCTTACCTCTAACTGACCTTTTAACAAACCGAGAGCTTCATGATGTTCAATCATACTCTCAGGAATGCCTAATATCAGCTATTTAGGTCCTTGATGCCATTAAACGATAATACGCACAAGTTTGTGCGTTAAAAGGACTAAAAGCATCAACGTGTGAATCTACACCTCTAAGTGACCTTTTATACGAACCGGGAACTCTGTAATGCTCGGTCGTACTCCCGGGTGTGCCTAAGATTGGCCACTAACGACTTTCGTACCTTATAATAACATTATATACGAAACTAGATAATATTGTGCCAAAAGTGTGAACAACAAAAAGTATAAAAGAAGTAAATAACATGCAGGGGCTGAACTTGTCAATTGAGGAAGTTGTTTGGCTGGGTCGGAGGTATGTCACGGGCAGCGACCACATTGGGCCTGCCCCTTCGCGGGCCGCCATCCCTTAACAACAATATATATATATATATATATATATATATATATATATATATATATATATATATATATATATATATATATATATATATATATATATATATATATATATAAACAGGATCAGGAGAAAACGCTCAAAAGTGTGAGAACGGTGAGAACGCTTCCTGGCCTAACACGTGTCACGCCGCTTAGAGAAAGGCGGATGGGCTCTTTTGTCCTTTCATATTTCTTTTTTATTAACGCGTATCCCTTCATCTTTCCATTTTTTGGCGTTTATTAAATACGCGGTGTTTTTATTGTTTTTAGATCAGAACTATATTAAATATTTTGGCGTTTTAAGTATTGTTTTGGCATTTTTATTGATTTTTAGATTAGGATGCAGGCTTTTAATTTAAAAAACATCAGCAATTTTCTTGATTTTATTATATCAAGTGTTTTGCCATTTAGGATACATGCCTATAATGTGACAGGCAATTATGGTGTTTTGAAAAGATAAATAATTTTCAATTTTCCATGTAGTGGCATTAACATAACTATAATGTTTTTGGCAATAAATGATACCGTCTCTTTATTTTACTGTTTCTTTCAATTTTCATCTGTCAATTAGTGTTGATTTTTCCAGTAATACTTTGTTTGCGTTTTTGGCGTTTTATATAGCAACCTCGTACTTTGCTAGCATTCGTTCTCACACTATCAGGCGTTTTGGTGGTTGTAGATTTTGGCGTTTTATACTCAACTTTTTTAAAGTAGCAGAGAATTAGATGATAAACAACAAAGAATTACATAACAAACATTAGAAAATGAAAAAAAAATTATAAATTACAATCTAATTTCTCATTCAAATCTTCACTGTCATCAGCCTCTTCTACTTTAACTTTTTTGGCGTTTTGAACCTGTTTTTGAATGCCTTATGTAGATCCTTATTTTCTTACATAACGACCGTCTTTAGAAGATGCTTATTTTTTGTGGCATCCTTTATGGTGCGTGGATATATACTTGTTTGATGACATGTTGAAGACCAACGCCTGCTCTAATGTATTGATCCCTTCATGCCATCCATATATCCATCAAGAACAAAGTGACATGATGTCATATCAGTGTCATCAGTCTCTTTGTCTTGAATATTTGGCCATCTCATTCAGCAAAAGATTATAGAGATACCCAACTCAGAGAAGAATCCAT
The DNA here is from genome assembly GCF_002127325.2 of Helianthus annuus. Lineage (NCBI taxonomy): Eukaryota > Viridiplantae > Streptophyta > Magnoliopsida > Asterales > Asteraceae > Helianthus > Helianthus annuus. The sequence goes on along the minus strand of NC_035441.2, from coordinate 165,145,875 downwards.
TCAGTGAAACTTCATTCAGATCAATACTCAATATAGCAGAATCGAGGTTCTGCATCTGTGGCTTTTTTAAGTATTTTTTTTTGGCGTTTTTAAAGTGAATGGTTTCTAGGGAATATGGCGTTTGTTTCTGGTTTTGTGATAAGTTGTTTGTGCAGAGAAGTCTCTCTTTATAGGATGTTTTTGGCGCATAGTTTAGGCGGGATTTATTTATAATAAATGATATTAATAAAGTAGCCGTCTTTTCAGTTTTACTGTGTATTTTTACTGTTTTTTTGTTCAGCTTTTCAGGTTTGGCGTTTTTGAATGGGTTTAAGTAGTTTTTGGCGGGTTTTTTTTCTATTTTTAGTTTTTTTTTAATTAATACTTCTGCAAGTTACTTTCATTATAGTTTGGGAGTTTTTGGCGTTTTTACTCCATTTATGGCGTTTTCATATGCATTATGACTGTTTGGCGTTTAATTAAGATAATGTATTTTTTATTCTAAGTTGAAAAATACATAGCATACAACAGAAAAAGAAATTAAAAAAATAAAAAAAAACAATTCATCTTCCAAATTTTCACTATCATCAGTCTCTTTCTTCTTTGAATCATGTTCGCTGGTGGTTTGGCTTAGCCATGCTTGTGTTTTTGTGGCCGTTTGGAAAGACAAAATGACATGAGTTTTTTTTTTTAATATGTATCTTCAAACAACTTAGTAGTGTCATTCGTCTTTTCATGCCATTTAAATATTCATCAAGGACAAAACACAGAAAATGACATAAGTCTGACCCCAGCATCTTTTTGTTTATGATTTGTCCATCTCATGCAGCAAAATGTTATTTGAGTCACAGCACCTCATGGAAGAATGCATTATCCGACACTTTGGCGTAGAACAATATTTTAAATATACAAGAAACGATATTTGGCATTTTTGGCGTTTTACTGAGGAAATAGTGTATCTGAAAGAACCGTCGATCTTTTGAAATCTTTTGATGTTAAGTATTTTGGCGTTTTCTAAGATGAATGGTATATAGTAGAAAATATGGCGTTTTTGAGTAGTTGTGTTTGATGCTTTGGGAATTTTGGCGTTTGTAAGTTGAATGGTATATAGTAGAAAATATGGCGTTTCAGGTTCTGGGGGATGTGTTTTTATGTCTTGGATGTTTTTTGTTTATATAGCGATGTGATTGGTCCGTATTGGCGTTTTATTCATCATTATGGCGTTTTGGTATAGAGGTGTAAAGACGCTTTTACCCTTAATGAGGCGCGTCCACGTAATAAAATTGTTGTTATTTACGAAAACGCCACCGCGCCAATCTAGTACATAGATTGTTTTAATCGGACGATCCATAAGCGTTCTCACCGTTCTCACACTTTCTACCGTTTTCTCCAAGTCCCGACCCTATATATATATATATATAGAAACAGGATCGGGAGAAAACGATCAAAAGTGTGAGAAGGGTGAGAACGCTTCCTGGCCCAACACGTGTCACGCCGCTTAGAAAAGGGCGGAGGGGCTTTTTTGTCCTTTCATCTTCTGCTTTTCCAGTTCCGCTTTTTCCCAATGTTGTTTTAATTTTTGGTTTTTAAGATTTTTGACGTTAACCAAATTCAATAATTAATGGCGTTTTAATGGTTCCATTGTATCAACATTTTGGCGTTTATGGCGTTATTCACATTGTATGCCATTGGAACCCAGGGGGCAGGAAATCTATTTGAATGGCGTTTTCCAGGGCGTTTTAAACAAGTTTGACTATTGATCTATTATTTTTTATAAACATTTTGGCGTTTTACTATTATTAAATTATATTTCAACCACAGGAAAAAAAAATACAAGGGAAGGAAATAAATTAAAAATCCTAATCGGATCTCTTTTACCAATTTTCAGTGTCACCAATCTCTCTCTTCTTTAATAGTACAAGAACTGTCACCAAATATATGACGTTTTATGTAAAACTTAACAAACCCATGGGTTTAATTTTTTTTGCCTGCTCGTCTGTTGTACTGGCTTTTTTTGTGGATATTTGGGGACATAGATCTATGGCGTATGAGTGGGTTTTTCGCTTTTTCTTTATCTGGATCTTCATCTTTATAGTGAACCCACTCTTCAGTGTCATTGACCTCTTCTCCTCATCCAAACCTTCTTCAAGAACAAAAAATACAAAATGCCATATGACTGGCATCAGTATCTTTTTCCTGAAATTTTGTCCATCTCATGCAGCAAAATCTTTCTGAGTTACCCCCTCTGATAACAATTCATTCAGTTTATTTGTTGGCGTTTTACAGTGGGTGGTATTTAGTAGTATTGGCGTTTGTTTTTTTTGGTTTGATCAAATGGAAGTTGCTGAGATGTATCATTTTATAGGATGTCTTTTTGGCGCCTAAATTAGGCGGTGCATTATTATAATAAAGTATTTGTCTTTTCAGTTACTGTTTTGTAATTAATGTTTTTGATAAGCTTTATCTCTGAAGTCTGTAACACGTCCCATCTTTCAAGTTTGGCGTTTTAGATTCTTCAGTATTTACTGATTTTGTATTTACTGTTTCTAGTTACATCTTCAAGTTTGCTTTTTATTTTTTTTTTATTTTTTTTTGGGTTTTTTATAATAAATTTTCAAAGTAATTTTATTATAGTTTGGGAGTTTTTTGGTGGCGTTTAACTGGATGATATCGTTTAAACAAGCATTTCGGCTGTTTTGGCGTTTTTATTATATATGGCGTTTTTATTATATAACAATTAACTGAAAAGGAAAATAAAAAAAAAACAATACATAAACAATTGATCTTCCAAATCTTCTCTGTCTCCAGTCTCTTTCTTCTCTTTCTGAATCATGTTAACTGGCTGGTTCGACTTTCGTATGATTCATTTTGTTTTTTTGTTTTTCAAATAGTTTTTTGTGTTGCTGTTTGGAAGCAGACAGTCTGACATCAGGATCTTTTTCTTGAAGATTTGTCCATCTCATGCAGCAAAATGTTATTGAGTTTATATCCTTCAGCCAACAATCTTGAATTTTTACAATCAACGATGTTTGATTTTTTTAAACTTTTTTGGTGTTTTACCGATAAAAAGAACGCCACGAAATAAGATCACCTTAAACCTCAAATTTTGATCATGCTAAAATCAATAATGTTTTACTGTATGAGATGGACAACATTGTTAATCCTCGGTTAAGAAAGATAACTGACAATGTTGTCCACCCCATACAGCTAAACTTTATTGACAACAAACCTCAATAATGTTTTTGTATGTTTTGGCGTTATAAATTTGATGGAAGTTTAGGATAAGTCAATGAGATTTTACTCAATGAAATGGACTATATCCTCACTTAAGGATTTTGTCTATTTCATTGAGCGAAATCTTACTAACAACCAAACTGAATTTCAAAAAAACGTTTTTGGGGTTGAAGATATTTGATGTTTGGGTTTTTTGGCGTTTCTAAGGCGAATGAGTTATATGAAATATGGCGTTTGGGTATTTGTTTGTGTTTTTAACTGAGGGTCTGAGATGGTGTACATATAGGATTTTTTGGCCGTTTTTTTAGGCGGGATTTTACTATAATTAAGTTTGGCGTTTTATATTTAATGGCGTTTTACTTAGAATGGTCTGTGATTTTTGTTTTTGGCGTTTTATTTCATGATTTGGCGTTTTGTGTTGAGTAGTCAAAAGACCCTTTTACCCTTAATGAAGCGCGTCCACGTAATAAAATTGATGTTATCTACGAAAACGCCACCGCCCGAATCTAGTCCATAGATTGTTTTGATCGGACGATCGTTAAGCGTTCTCACTGTTCTCACACTTTCTATCGTTTTCTCTAAATCCCGACCCTATATATATATATATATATATGTGTGTGTGTGTGTGTGTATAGTGTTGGGATCAGGAGAAAACGCCCAAAAGTGTGAGAACGGTGAGAACGCATCCTGGCCCAACACGTGGTGCGCGATATAATTAGGGCGTATGGGTTTTTTTGTCATTTTATCTTCCGCTTTTCACAATATTGATTTATTTTTGGGGTTTAAGAGTTTTTGGCGTTAGCCAAACTCAATAATTATATGGCGTTTTAATGGTTTCATTGTATTAATATTTTGGCGCTTATGGCGTTTTTCAAATCGTATACCATTGGAACCCCAAGGGGTCAGAATATCTCTCTGAATGACGTTTTTCAAGGCGTTTTAGACAAGATGGCCCATTGTTCTATTATTTTTTATATACATTTTGGCGTTTGTGGTATTTTGGCGTTTTACAATCGAAAAATTATATTACAACCACATGGGAAAAAATAGAAGCGAAAAAAATAAATTAAAAATCCTAATCGGATCTCTCTTCACAATCTTCACTCTCATCAGTCTCTCTCTTCTTTAATACTACAAGAACTGTCACCAAATATATGGCGTTTTATGTAAAACTTAACAAACCCATCGGTTTGATTATTTTGTCTGCTCGTCTGTTAAAGTGGCTTTTGTGGATGTTTGGGGACATAGATCTACGAAGTGTGGGTGGGTTTTTCACTTTGTTCTTCAACTTGATCTTCATCTTTATAATCATCACACTCTTCAGTGTCATTAATCTCTTCTCCTCAGCCAAGCCTTCTTCGAGAACAAAGAACACAAAATGACATATGATTGTCATCAGTATCTTTTTCTTGAAGATTTGTCCATTTCATACAGCAAAATCTTATTGAGTTACTCCCTCCCCTCACCTAACAATCCATTCAGTGAAACTTCACGAAGAATAATACTGAATATCCAAGAAAGCATATTAGCTATCTTTGATTTTTTTTTAATTTTTTGGTGTTTTAGAATGAGTGGTATTTAGTAGTATTGGCGTTTGTTTTTTGGTTTGATCAAATGGAAGTTGCTGAGATGTATCATTTTATAGGATGTTTTTTGGCGCGTGGGTTAGACGGTGCATTATTATAATAAAGTATTCGTCGTTTCAGTTACTATTTATAATTACTGTTTTTGATAAGCTTTATCTCTGAAGTCTGTAACATGTCTCATCTTTCAAGTTTGACGTTTTAGATTCTAATATAATAAATTTTCCGTCTCTTCAGGTTTACTATTTTGTAGTTACTGTTTCTAGTTACCTTTTCAAGTTTGGTTTTTATTTTTTTTTTGTTTTATTTTTTTTTTAATTTTTTGGGTTTTTTTATAATACTTGTCCAAAGTAATTTTATTATATTTTGGTAGTTTTGGGGGCGTTTTATGGCATGATGGCGTTTTGACAAGCATTTGGCTGTGTGGCGTTCTTATTATATATGGCGTTGTTATTATATAACAATCAACTGAAAATTAAAATTAAAAAAAATATATATAAACAATTGATCTTCCAAATCTTCATTGTCACCAGTCTCTTTCTTCTTTTGAAGCATCTTCACTGGCTGTTTCGACTTTCGTATGATTGATTTTGATTTTTTGTTTTTGAAGTAGTTTTTTTGTTGCTGTGTGGAAGCACAAAGTCTGAAATCAGCCTCTTTTTCTTGAAGATTTGTCCATCTCATGCACCAAAATGTTATTGAGTTACACCCTCCAGCCAACAATCTTGAATTTCCAAAGAACAATGTTTGATCTTTTTAACTTTTTGGCGTTTTACCGAGAAAAAGAACGCCACTAAATAAAAGTACCTTAAACCTCTAAATTTGATCATGCTAAATCAATAGTGTTTTGCTATATGAGATGGACAACATTGTTAATCTCCAGTTAAGAAAGATGTCTGACAATGTTGTCCACCCCATACAGCTAAACTTTATTGAGAACAAACCTTAATAATGTTTTTGTATGTTTTGGCGTTATAAATTGGATCGAAGTTGAGGATAAAGTCAATAAGATTTTACTCAATGAAATGGACAATATCCTCACTTAAGGATTTTGTCCATTACATTGAGCGAAACCTTAACGACAACCAAACTGAATTTCAAATAAACGTTTTGGTTTAGAGGATATTTGATGTTTGGGTTTTTTGGCGTTTCTAAGACGAATGGTATATATTAAATATGACGTTTCGGTGTTTGTGTGTTTTAATGGAAGGTCTGAGATGTTGTATATATAGAATGTTTTTTGGCGGTTTTTTTAGGCTGGATTTTATTATAATTAAGTTTGGCATTTTATATCTAATGGTGTTTTTCGATTAAGATGGTGTGTGCTATTGTAGGTTAAGGCGGTAATTTAAATGGCGTTTTATTTCATGAGATGGCGTTTTGTGTAGAGAAGTCAAAAGACTTTTTACCCTTAATGAAGCGCGCCACAGTAATAAAAGTGATGTTATTTATGAAAACGCCACCGCGTCATCTAGTCCATAGATTGTTTTAGTTTGACGATACATAATCGTTCTCTCCGTTCTCACATTTTCACGTTTCTCTAAATCTTGAACCTATATATATATATAGGATAATGTTATATGAAAAACCCTTCAATTTTAGAAAACCTTGCAAACCCAATGCATGGTCCACATTTATCCACGTGTCCCAGCCATCTTCATTTCTTTTTTGCTTTTGAGGGCACATTGGTCTTTTTATATTTTCACTTCTCTCCTCTTGTCAGATCACTAACTCTCTATTTGTCATTTGTAGAGCATCAAAAAGATCAAACTCTCTCTTTCTTATTTCACTTTCTTATCCATGTTTTATGTATCATTTTTCTTGATGAAGAAATCCAACATTTTACCAATCAAATTTAGACCGAAATGAAGAACAAAAATCAGATCGATCAATCCCTGACGAAGAACGTGGTTTTGTGATGAAGATGTTAATATATGAAGCCAGATCTACGTGAAAACCCCTTCCAGATCTTGTTCCATTCCCGTTTAGATCTCGTTTGTCCACATGTTTCATAATGTTGTTACAGATCTGGATATTTGTGAGTTTTTTACACTTTTTTAGTTATATAAAATATGATTTGTATTTGTTTCAGATCTTGATATTTGTGAGTTTTTACACTCTTTTACTTTTATGCAACATATGTTTTCATATATGTTTGATTCTGGGTATTTTGTATGGATTTTTCTGATTTTGTGGAGTTTATGTTAGTTGATAACTTGAGCATGTAGATATGAACTTTTGAAAGATGATTATAAATATTAAAAATATTCATAAAACCTGGTTGTTAATAGGTTTTTGTGTAATGGTTGTTTTAGAGATGAAACATGATTTTTTTTTTTGTTAAAATGGTTCTTAAAAGGGGTAAATGTTTATGTAATTTGCAGGTTTTTATTTTTATGTTAAAAAGTTATGCTTGGTTTGGTTGCTTGTTTGGGCTTTTGATCTGAATAGTAACTGTTTTTTGTTGGTTTGGTTGCTTTATTTGGGGCTTTTGATATGAATAGTAACTGTTTTTGTGATGTTGTTTGGGGCTATGAATGTGTTAATATTTCTGTCTGGTTAAAGACTTAACGGTTATCTTATCTTTTTGTTATTAGACAGTAATGGATACAAGGGAAATAAGATCCAATTCTCGGGACCGTTGGTTTCGTTAAACGTGGATCAGATGCTCAAGGATCATGACCATGTTTATGTTACAGCACAACACAACTAACACGTGTTATAGTTTGAACTTCTCGGACATGCATGTGTTACATGTGACATGAAACCCAAGTACAACGTAACACGTGTTACGTGTGACATGAAAACACATTTTTTTAACTTCCCTGGCATACGCACACCCACATGTTTACAAACCGTTTCAAGACCGACCCAAACAATAAAGCAAGGGTAGCCGCTGAAAAGCTAAGGCAACAAAGGTAGCCGCTGAAAAGCTAAGGCAGACTGTCAAAGGAAGCTCCACCATTTTCTTAGTGCTATGTATTTTCGTTTACTAGTAATATGTAATGTGAGACTCTTATTGTTTTATCTAGTACATGATGTTAAAACGGTATGGACTTAACACATTCTGGAAGTCTTAACACATGTTATTTCAGGTATACTATGTTGTTATTAAGTTACTATTGGAGTTTATGCATCCATTATGGAAGTCTTAACACACGTTATAATAGAGGCTTAACACACGTTATACATGTCAGGCGCGTAACACATGTTACATTATGTATATACAAAATGGGTGTGCATACAAATCATTGGAGTTTATGCATCCATTCTTAGTACTATGTATTTTCGTTTACTAGTAATATGTAATGTGAGACTCTTATTGTTTTCTCTAGTACACGATGTTAAAACGGTCTAGACTTAACACATTTTCTATTGGAGGCACCCGTATTTGTACCTCTGCTGTTACAGTTACTATTGAAGTAGGCGCTAGTCGGGCGGTGGAGTACCGACTAGCGATTAATCGGGATTAGTCGGATTGAGATATTTACATGTAATTTTTAATTATATATATGCACACCCATTTTTATACGTGGTTTTTAAAGTAGACATGCTTTAACACCTTATTAACCAATTGTTTATAAGTAATTGGCATAAATTTATAAGGTTTGGTCAAAAAATAGCCGACGTATGCCAAAATTTGGCCAGAATAGGATCGTCATTGACCGCCTAGCAATTAATCGGTCGTTAATCGGTGAACCACCGATTAGTGATTAATCGGGGACTATTCGGAGACTAGTCGGGATTTTTAGAACAATGGTGCTATGTATTTTCGTTTACTAGTAATATGTAATGTGAGACTCTTATTGTTTTCTCTAGTACACGATGTTAAAACGGTCTAGACTTAACACATTTTCTGTTGGAGGCGCCCGTATTTGTACCTCTGCTGTTACAGTTACTATTGAAGTCTATGCATCCATTCTGGAAGTCTTAACACATGTTATAATAGAGTCTTAACACACGTTATATCAGGTTTACTCTGTTGTTATTAAAGTTACTATTGGAGTTTATGCATCCATTATGGAAGTCTTAACACATGTTATAATAGATGCTTAACACACGTTATATATTTCAGTCGCTTAATACATGTTACAGTATGTATATACACATCATGGTGTTTTGGAAACCACTAGCTTATACATGACACCATGTTAAGTTAAACCAAGATTATAACAGAGTCTTAACACATTTTATCCCAGGTATACGGTGTTACGATATTAACTTGTATGTTCCATATTAACTTGTATGCTCCATATTAACTTGTACACGTGTTACGATCAGTATATGCACATCATAGTGTTTTGCAAACCACTTTCATATACATGAATACAAGTCGGGTTACAACAAGATTATAATGGATGCTTAACACATGTTATCATATGTATACAAGTGGGGTTACAACAATACTACGATATTAACTAAGCTCACCACTAACACATGAATACAAGTCGGGTTACCACTTTTGATATACATGAATATAAGTCGGGTTATAATGGATGCTTACATGTTATCATATGTATACAAGTGGGGTTACAACAAGATTACGATATTAACTAAGCTCACCATTAAATTCATCGCCCCCGTCGACTGTTTTCACCCTTGTCACAAGTTAATCAATTACATGTTCCGAACAGACACATTGTAACACATGTTAGATCAGTATATACACATCATGGTGTTTTGTAAACCACTAGCTTATACTTGAATACATGTCAGGTTACAAAAAGATTATAACAGAGGCTTAACACATGTTATACATTCCAAAATGTGCAAAGCATGTTAGAAACGAACGAAAACTTGTTACAGCATGAAAACTTCTTTATGGATCTATTACAGTATGAATCACTAACACATGTTATAAACGAACGAAAACTTCTTTCCCAAAAGAGTTGACTTATTCAATGTCCCCGCATTTACGTCGCCTACATCCATCCAGCTTGTCAATTGAATATCTTTATGGATCTGTTTCTATAAATCAACACACGTTATGTATCATTCTAACAGGTGCTTAACACATGTTATGGGTCTGTTTCTGTAAATAAAACAACCCAACAAAAAAAAACACTAACTGTTCAGATCAAAAGCCCAAACCAGCCAACCAAACCAACAAAAAAAACAATTATTGTTAAGATCAAAATCCCCAAACAAGCAACCAAACCAACAAAAAATCCTGTTCAAAATCTCATCCTAAACTTTTCGATTTATTTAAAATACATGAACATTAACCATTACTAGATCTTGATTGAAGACAGAGGAGAGGAGATGAGAGAGAGAGAGAGAGAGAGAGAGAGAGAGAGAGAGAGAACATTAACCATTACTAGATCTTGACTCCGACGACGTTCCGAACTCCGGCGCCACCAACCACCCACCCTCCACCACCTTCTACAACCACCCACTGTCGCCGCTATCAACCACCAACACCCCAGAATGAACCAGTCACCACCTTCCACCAACCACCAGATCTGCAACCACCATCGTCTTCTGCAACTGAATCATGCTTTGATCTGCAACCACCATCGTCTTCTGCAACTGAATCTGGAATTAGTATTTCTTGAAATCTTGAAGGTACATATTTTAATTCCGAAATGAGACCATCTTCTTCTTGTTCTTCTTCACGTTTGTGGGGTGAGGGAGGAAAGAGATGTGATAATTGTGAGTAGAGAGTGGGAGAGAGAAAAAGGGATATGATTTTGAAATCTCTTATTTGATTTGACATTACAACATGGCAGATGAGTTTGTGATTTCCAATGCTCAAAAAGTCTTTTTTACTACCCAAAATGCCCTTTATGCATTAATTTAAATCTAATATATACACCAAAAAAGGAGAGCCATTGATCTATTAAAGTGAAACCAAATCAAGGGTGAATCTAGGGTTTCCAAGGTTTCTTAAAAAAGATGGGGTTTCTTATAGAGCCCACCCCTATATATATATATATATATATTGTTTATTGTTTTATGCATTACTTGATCACCACTCCTAAGTTCTAAACCATTTAAACAATTCTAGGGGCTTGTAAACTGGTTTGTAATAGCTGGTATAACACATGTAATCATCCTAAGAAGTCCTCTAACACATGGAACGAGCCTAGCAAATCCCAAACATTATATAAAGGTGTTGATTTTCGTTTCAAACTTGCACCTTTCATTCATTCTTTCTATACTTCTCAATATTGGAAGTTCCTGAGCAATTGGGAGCATCCTCTGAGTTTTGGTCAGTCCCTAGGACCACTTGTAAGTGTTCCTTTCGTGACTAGTTCGTTTATTAGGCTTTTAAAGCCGAAAAGTCAAGCGTTTACGATAAACGCTTTGACTTTCAGTTAGACCTTAAATGGTCAAGCCATTGTTCGCAACGAACATGGCTACGTGATCGTAATTAGGTAGGTGTTAATCCCTAAAAAAGGGCACCTCCTAAGAATCTCGTTTGCTTGGTCAATTGACGAGTCAACATATTAATGTTATAAAAAGTCAACGGGTCAGAATTTGAAATAATTGCGATATGAGTTTAGAAGTGTTCTAAAATATGTTTTATCATTTAAACAACTTAGTAAAAATTATTAGAACATGTGTAAACATGTTCGGCTCGTCAATTCCAGTTTTAGGGTCGGTTCGCAACCGAAAGTCGCGAAGTTTGACTTCTGCGTTGACTTTCGCTTATAAACCGAATTAAATTAGTTTGCTACTGATTTAAGGTTCCGTTATGATTGTAATATGATGTAGCATAACCCTATAAGGTTATATTACACGATCTTAATAGTAATCTGAGTTTTATGCAAGTTGCCGTAATTATGTCATACTTTGACCATCATGCCCTTTTAAGCAAAAATAAGGCTTTAAACACCAATAAGCTTGCAAATGATTTAGGTACTGATATGTTAACATGTTTAACATATTTTGATCTTACAAATCAGATCATAAACTGAATTTGCGTATAATGTCGTAAATTATGCTTTAAAGTGACCAAACATACCCTTTAGGCGCGTAGATCGGTTTTAAGCATAGTTTCTCATACCAAACTCATTGCCTACTGATGTAATATACTTATTAGAATATTTTGGGATATTAATTCAGTTTACAAAACTGAGTTTATGCACAAGTTCTTGAATTATGTCCTTAAATGATGATAATGCCCTTTTGGCACCTAAAATGGTTTTAAAACATAATTTTCATACAAAACCTTTTTATTACTGATATGTTATATTAATTAACATATTTTGGTCATATAGACCTGATCATAACATTAGTTTTCCTAAAAGATCGCAAATATTGTCATTAAACGACTTTAACGCCTTTTTGGCGTGTAGTATGGTTTTAAACCATAACTACCAACCAAGACTTGTTACCTACTGATTTTATAAATCATTTTAAATATTTTTATAGTAGGTACATGATATAAACTCAGATTCACAAATTAGCTTTCAAAACTATGTGTGTGAAATTGCCAAAATGCCCATACGGAACATAGTTTGATCTTAAAATATAAAAAACACATATGTTTGATATCCTACTGATATTATATCCAAAATAATGTGTTTTCGCAGAATGTTTATGGTCGTAACATCAGATTATACGCAAGTTCCTTTTATACGTCGCTAAATGACCAAAACGCCTTTATGTAGCATAGTTTGATTTTAAAACCTTAACGGGCATACAAGTTGATATCCTACTGATATTATAACTTGTTTAAAGTATATTGGCATATGGAACTTGTTCATGACTCATCCGGTTACTCGTTTTATACGCGTACGATTAGATTTACGTAACTAGTTTATGTAAGTTTAGCGAAACGGGTTTAACCTTATCATTTTTACTTCAAAATCCAGAATGTATTTAGTTTACCTATATTATACAAGTCTTCATACTTATTGGGTCTAAATTACATTCCATTCCGGTCATCGCCTAATTTAGTGTATTTTACCGTTTTTAATACTTTAAGCTAACCGGTCTTAGTCTGTGACTTAAATAAGACCTGTTAGCATTCTAAATTGGTTATATATTACCATCATTACAGACTAGAGCCTCCTGGTAAAAGCTATCTAAACTTATCTAGTGAAGTATACGACTGAGTTATTTAAACCTTGCTGTGAATCAAGTATTAGCTCAGGTAAATACTTTTAACTTATTTTCTCTTATACGGGCTTGGGAAGCGGTAAATTATTACCGCTTGGTCGAGTATGGGATCACTTATCCGGATTGTGGTTAACAAATCTGCATAACCCGTTTTATCCTGTTTTATTTGATAACTTAAACATTGGGGGTTAACACGACCGTGTCCTGGATATCCTCGGCTCATTTAATTGCAAATGGCCACGACCTATGCATGGGGTGTAGGCATAAACCTGACAGATGCAAATGCTAATATATATTATACCCACAAGGTTGGGGATAACTCCTTTGTGGGTTTATAAAAGTGGTGTGTCGTTTAATCATGTCTCGGTTTCTATACTAGGCCCCATATGTATTGACAAACATGTAAAACTGTGTACAAGATTAAAAGTTTAATTGTCCCAAGTTATAAAAGATTTTTCGTGCCTTGTGCACCTAAATCAAATTTTGAAAATGTTTTCAAATGTGTCAGTTAATTGTATTTACCAGTGTAAACTGACGTATTTTCAAAAGACTAAGTGACAGGTACTATACGCAATTAGGTTGGGAGCTGCTTGGTGTCAATAAAGGATCTTGCAAATCCTTAGGATGCCCTAAAGTCTGTTAAACTTCATTTTGTACATTTTATAATGATCTGCCTGTGGATTTGATATTACAAGCTCGTTTGTAATTATTACTTTGGTATTTTCAGACAATTGGGTTTGTAATAATATTTTATATTCCAAGACTTCCGCTGTGCTATTATGTGTACGTTTGACTATGACAATACCAAACTTACGTCACGATACTCCCCACCGGGCCCACCAGGCTGAGCTATAAATATTTGGGTGTGACACTCCACCGCCACTACAACACCATCATCCACCACCATCATCCATTTTCCATCTTTTAGAGTGTGTATGTAGTCTTAGGATCCAAGATTGATCGTAAAAATCTTTATCAAACAAAGGCCATGCTTGGCTAAATTCTTACATCACTTAGTGAAGATATATCTTTTATGTATTTCTTTTATGATTTCCAATCTTTGGCAACTTTTTAATTGGGTATGTATTAATGACTTTATTAATTATTTTTTTATATTGAAGGCGAATTTATTCAACCATTCTTCATATGTCGTTTATTCACATATTCATGTCTTTACGGTCTATATAAAGTATGTTAACTACTTGGAAGGGGGTTAGAAGGGTGGTTGGGTAATTCTATATCTCGTTCAGTGTATAGATCCTGCGAGAACCTGGTGCAAGTTTAGTACTACTCCATGGATTGGCCGGGAATGACTGGCTGACTGAGAGTAAGAAATCACTTGCACCCCTTATTCATAAACTACTATTAAAACTTTAAACCAACCCCGCGAAGACTGTATCCCTGCTGACTCAGACCAACGGGTTGAGGGTGACCGCTGCCTGGAAGAGGGTCCACCACATTTTGCATTAATAACTTACTTAATTATTTTTCAATATTCTGACCTAGTGGGATTGTTTCCTTGCTGACTCAAACCACTAGGTTGAGGGTTGCGTCGCCTTAAAAAAGGGGCATACTACTATAACTAAGATAATTTCTTAAAATACCAAAGTGCGGAAATCATTAAAAGGGTACATGAAAGATAAGTCGGATCCAAGTGATTCTTTCTTGTCTATTTATTTTTATTTTATTTTATTTTCTGTTTTTATATTTTTGTTAGTTTAAAAATCTTTTCCCAAGTTTGATTCGATTAGACGTTGACGATAAGCCGATATTAAAAGCTCTTGTGTCCTTGGACGACCTCGGTATCTTTCCATCACTATACTACGTCCGCGATGTGTATACTTGCCCTAGCGTGTGTGTAGAGTGATAGTAGAATATCGTGTTTTATAAATTTAAAACTTAAAATCGGCGAGTAAAAAGAGCTAAAAAATATAACCAAAAATACACTCACACCGACACACGTCAAAGATTATGTTTTATAGAAATGACCAGGAAAGGATCAGGGTTGTGTGTAAAGGTACCATACCTGATTTTGAACAAACCCAAAAAAATGGCCCAACTGATGATGGAAAGGTGGGCCCATGCAAGAAAAGTAAAAAGAATGGTGGTAGGTTAACAAAAGAAGATCCCAATAAATGTCCTTGCGTAGTGTATGTGTCCAGAATTAAAGATGAACCAACTTGGGTTATCAAAACCTATAACCTACAACACAGATGTTTTCAGATAAGATCTGTTAAGCACTTCACATCTGAATGGTTATCCAAGGAGATAATGCTGGATATTGAGTCAAACCCTAAAGTACCAATAAAGGCCATTCAAGATCAGTTCAGTTGAAGAGGAAATTTGAGATGGAAATGTCCAAAATGAAGGCATTTAGGGCAAAAAAACATGTTGCACAAAAGGTAATTGGTGATTACACCAACCAATACAGGCTGCTAAACGATTTATGGCCTTGAACTGCAGAGAACAAACCCTAACACAACTTTCAAAGTTGACCTTGAACCATCCAGTCTTTTTTCTCTGAAGATATTGTTTTCTATCCAAAATTTAGAGTTTTATAATACCCTTGTCAGATTTCGAACCATGTCAAGTTTTAAAGGCAAGTTATGGCCAATTCTTTCCAGCAAGTTATTGTTTTCCATACAAAATTTGGAGTTTTATAATACCCTTGTCAGATTTTGGACAACGTCAGGTTTTAAAGGCAAGTTATGGTCAATTTTCCTAATGCCCTACAATACATCACCTTTCAGTATTATGCCATGCCCCAACATTACAATATTCAAAACATAACTTAGCATTTCATATCTTAGAACATTCGTTCCAACATTACAATAATTAATTGACGCCTAATTCCCTAATTAATGGGAGGATCAATCCACACAAAAAACTTATACTTTAATATCTGCAAATACACGAATTCAATGAATTAATCTACAAATACACGAATTAGGGAATTAGGCGTCAAATACTTACCATTTGTGGGCATGTATAAAATCTTCGTTCAAGGTTTTTGGTGCTCTTCGATGTCTTCAGCAATGTTGCTCTACCACACTTGCATATAGCCATCCTGATTTCATGTAACACCTCGTAAAAATCATGTCCAATAATGTGTTGACACGTATACTAAACCCTAATGAAGTTAAACGTTGACTATTAGGGACTAATTTTGCGAAAAAAAATCAAAAACTTTGAATGTGGAAGGACTGAAAGTGTCAACATGCTTAAACTAAGTCTCTGAATAACCTTACACGGTATTCGTATTCTCATATTAAGCCACTTGTTGGATAATTGAAACCGTTTGCGTAATTAATTGAAAGTTTGCACGGTGAAGGGTTAAAAGCGTCAACATGTTTTATTATACCTCTGAGTGACCTTTTAATGAACCTGGAGCATTATGATATTTATCGTATTCTTGGGAATACATAATATTGGCCATTTAGGGCTTTAATACCGATAAACGATAATACGCACAAGTTTGTGTGTTAAAAGGGTTAAAAGTGTCAACATGTTAATTCTTACCTCTGAGTGACCTTTTAACAAACCCGAAGCATCATGATGTTTGATAATACTCTCGGGAATGCCCAATATGGGCTACATAGGGCTTTGAGCCAATAAAACGATAATACGCGCAAGTTTGTGCGTTATAGGGGCCAAAAGTGTCAACATCTAAAACTACACCTGTGAGTGACCATTTAAGTGAACTGGAGCATCGTAATGTTCAGTCATACACTCAGGAATGCCTAATATTGGCTATGTAAGGCTTTTATGCCATTTCGCGATAATACGAGCAAGTCCGCAAATTAAGGGGTTAAAAGCATCAACGCATAAATTCATACTTCTGAGAGACCTTTTAACGAACCGAGAAGTTTATGATGCTTGGTTATACTCTTAGGTGTGCCTAATATTGGCCTAGGATAGCTTTTTATCATAAAAACAACGACACGTGAGAGTTTGGAAGTACAGGGGCTAAATATGTCAACAGATGAAACTTAGAGTATACTGACCATGTCCTTACGGACCGTATACAAGGGACTATACGGTTCGTATGCTCTTGCCAGCTACAAAAAAATTCTTGTTCCCCACTCCAAGCATCCAAAAACCTTCAAAACGATTCTATAGGCTTGTATATGGTATTGTACAGGTAAGGGGCACTTATAATCATCCTAGAGAGCCCCATAACACTTGGCAATCATCTAAGAATCCTTCAGACACTATAAATAGGCCTTGATTTTCATGAATAACTTGCACCATTTCCTTTCTTTCCTTCTCTATCTCAAATCTGGAAGTTCCTGAGTTGATTGGGAGCATCCTTTGAGTCTATTCAGTCCATAGGACCACTTGTAAGTGTTCCTTTCATGACTAGTTCTTTTAGTTGGCTTTTATAGCCAAAAAGTCAAGTGTTTACGATAAACGCTTTGACTTTTAGTTAAACCTTAAATGGTCAAGCCATTGTTCGCAACGAACATGGCTACGTTATCGTAATTAGGTAGGTGTTAATCCCTCAAAAGGGCACCTCCTAAGAATCACGTTTGCTTGGTCAATAGACGAGTCAACATAATATTGTTTTAAAAAGTCAACGGGTCAGTTTTTGAAATAATTGCGATATGAGTTTAGAAGTATTCTAAAATACGTTTTATCATTTAAACAGCTTGGTAATAATTATTAGAACATGTGTAAACATGTTCGGCTCGTCAATTCCAGTTTTAGGGTCGGTTCGCAACCGAAAGTCGCAAAGTTTGACTTCTTCGTTGATTTTCGATTATGAACCGAATTAGATTAGTTTGCTACTAATTTTAGGCTCCATTATGATCTTAATATAATGTAGCATAACCCTATAAGGTTATATTACACAATCATACTAGAAATCTGAGATTTTGCACATGTTCCGTTAATATGTCGTATTTGACCGTTATGCCCTTTTTTAGCAAAAATAATGTTTTAGCCACCAATAAGCTTTCAAACAACTTAGGTACTGATATGTTAACATGTTTAACATATTTCGATGTTACGAACCTGATCATAAACTGAGTTTGCGTGAAATATCGTAATTTATGCTTTAAATCGACCAAAGTGCCCTTTAAGCGCATAGATCGGTTTTAAGCATAATTTCTCATAACAAACTCATTGCCTACTAATATAATATCATAATTAGGATAATTTGGGATGTCCATTCAGTTTACAAACTAAGTTTACGCATACGTTCTTGAATTACGTCCTTAAAATGACAATAATGCCCTTTTTGCACCTAAAATGATTTAAAAGCACAATTTTCGTACAAAACCTTCTTGTTACTGATATGATATATTAATTAACATATTTCGGTCATATAAACCTGGTCATAACATCAGTTTTCCTTAAACGTCGCACATATCGTCATTTAACGACTTTAACGTCGTTTTGGCGCGTAGTATGGTTTTAAACCATAACTACCAATCAAGACTTGTTACATAATGATTATATAAATCATTTTAAATGTTTTTACAGTAGGCATATCGTATAAACTCCGATTCCCAAATTAGCTTTCAAAACTATGTGTGAAATTACCAAAATGCCCCTACGGAGCATAGTTTGGTTTTAAACTATAAAACACACGTATATTTGATATCCTACTGATATTATATCTTAAATAAAGTGTTTTTATATAATTTTTATGGTTGTAACACCAGATTGTACACAAGTTTCCTTTATACATCGTAAAATGACCAAAACGCCCTTATGAGGCATAGTTTCATTTTAAAACCTTAACGGGCATACAAGTTGATATCCTACTAATATTACAACATGTTTAAAAGTATATTGGCATATGGAACTTGTTCATGACTTACCCAGTTACTCGTTATCGCTTATACGCGTACGGTTAGACTTGCGTAACTAGTTTACGTAAGTTTACCAAAACGAGTTAAACCTTATCATTTTTACTTCAAAATCTAGAATGTATTTAGTTTACCCATATTATAAAAGTATTCATACTTGTTGGGTCTAAATTACATTCTATTCCAGTCATCGCTTAATCTAGCGTATCGTACCGTTTCTAGTACTTTAAGTTAGCCGGTCTAGGTCTATGACCTAAATAAGACCCGTTAGCATTCTAAATTGGTTATATATTACCATCATTCCAGACTAGAGCCTCCCGGTAAAAGCTATCTGCATTTAGTTAGATTGGATATGGCTGAGTTATATAAATTTTGCGGTGAATCGAGTAATAGCTCTCGTAAATACTTTTAACTTATTTTCCCTTATACGGGCTTGGGATATGGTAAAATATTACCGCTTGGTCGGGTATGGAATCATTTAATCGGATTGTGATTAATAAATTTGATGTGTGTAAAATGCAACATATAAATCACATCAATTAAGGCATAAAACTAACCCTTTTTGAGTACTAATGTTGGAAAAATAGTGTTTTTGTCTTCCTTTTGTATTTTCAGGATTAAATGAGCTCAAAATCACAAAAGAAGCAAAAAGACAACTAATTCTACCATAAATACAAGAAAAGGAACAAAAGTAGACTGCCCGGACCCTCAACGGTACCTCCCAAAGCAAAGGAGAAGAAACAGAGTCTGAACACGCCCCGTGTCCAGCGAACACCAGCAGAAAAGACAAACCAGTAGAAGCTTCCATTGCCCACCACGGGGCCGTGTCCAGCGGGCACGGGGGCGTGGTGAAAGTACAGCAGGCGCATTAATTGTAATTCGCAATTACAATTAATGAAGAGAGAGAATGTCAGACGGGCACGGGGCCGTGTCCAGCGGACACGGGGCCGTGTCTAGCCTTCTGTTCAGCCTATAAATAGAGAAGCTTGGCTTCATTCTCTCTCATCCCTTGGCACACCACCTCTCTCACACTTCAGCCACCACCCACCACCACCATAACACCATCATCCACCACCATCATCCATTGTCCATCGTAGAGTGTGTGAGTCGTCTCGGGATCCAAGATTGATCGTAAGAGTTCTTGACAATCAAGGCCATGTTTGCCTAAGTCTCTTACATCACTTGGTGAAGACAAGTGTTTAGTATAATACTTTTTATTTTTAATCTTTTGCACTTTTTATTTGGTTTTGTATTAATGACTTTAATAACTAGTTACTTATGTTGAAGGTGATCTTTCCTTATCGTTTGTCCGTGGTGTCTTGGCATTATTTTACTGTCTATATAAAATAAAAGATTTTCACCATTCATATCTCCACGGTCTATATGGAGGTATGTTGGCTACCTGGTCGGGGGTTAAGGGAACGGTTTGGTAAGGGTCTTGCCCTTGTTCAGCGTTTAGAGGTCCTGCTTGGGACCTGGGTCAAATTTAGTAGGATCTCCTTCAATGCCCATAGGTATTGGATGGCGGGGATCCAAACTCTTTGACCCCCTCATAAGTTAACTACTATTAATACTATAACCCGGCTATTTAGGACTGTATCCCTGCTGACTCAGACTACTTAGCCGAGGGTAACGTCACCGCCAAAAGCGGGGCCTACCACAATTTGCATTAATAACTTAATTCATTATCTTTCAATAATCCGACCCTTTAGGATTGTATCCTTGCTGACTCAAACTACTGGGTTGAGGGTAACGTTGCCTTCAAAAGAGGGGCCTACTACAATAACTAAGATAATCTCTTAAACAAGTGCAAAAGTGCAAAAATAATCAAAGGTTATACTAATACACGTGTCGGATCCAAGTGATTCATCTTGTCTATCTGTTTTTATTTTATTTTTATTTTCAGCATTTAGTTAGTTTTTATTTTTCTTAGTTTAAAATATTTTTCTAACTTTTTGATTTGATTAGACGTTGAGGATAAACCGGTATTAAAAGCTCTTGTGTCCTTGGACGACCTCGGTATCTTACCAACACTATACTACGTCCACGATGGGTGCACTTGCCCATATGTGTGTTTAGTGTTAGTGAATATCGTGTTTTATAAATTTAAAACTTGGCTAAAAGTGTAAAAAAGGGGCTTAAATACTCATCAAAAATATAACACACTTCACGCACATCAAGTTTTTGGCGCCGTTGCCGGGGACACAAGGATTTTAAGAAAGCTTAAAATCGACGGCCTAATCAGTTTCTCAAAACTTTTTCAGAACGCGCGCATTTTTCTGCATTTTAGTTTAGTTTTGCATTTACAGTAGCCTGAACACGGGGCCGTGCTCACTGAACACGCCCCCGTGCTGCATATTTTTACTTAAATACCCAGATACAGAGTCTGACCACGGGGCCGTGTTCACTCAACACGCCCCCGTGTTCAACGTGACCAGTAAATTTAATTAAAACGCCCAGATACAGACCCTGAACACGGGGCCGTGTTCACTCAACACGGGGCCGTGTCCAGCTTCTGTTTCAGTCTTATTTTTGTTTTCTGGTCCCGAGACTCAGTTGTGGTCTGTTGAGTGATTCTTTTTGGATCAATACTCAAGAGGTTACAACTACACCTATGATGAGGATGATTATAGGGGTAATTATTGCACTAATTGTCGTAACGCACGCTCGGTTCAATATAATAACTCATATCAACCATCCAATTCATACAACCATTATGAGGAGCCCAGGTACGAGCCATCAACTTCATACACATCCTATGAAGACCAAAGGTATGAACCTACTCCCTCATACTCATATTTTGATGAACCAAGGTATGAACCTTCATACTCATACTTTGAAGATTCAAGATATGAGCCACCACCTTCATACTCTTATTATGAGGAACCATGGCGTGAACAACCCACCTCATATGAGTACTATGAAGAACAAAGTTTCGACCCTTATCCATCATATACTTACAATGAAGAACAATGGTGTGAACCATCTACTTCATATGAGTATTATGAGGAACCAAGGATCGAACAACCGGATTCAAGCTTTGAGGATCCAAATTCTTTTTCTCTCACCGAAGTAACTAATAGGATATTGGAACAACTTAAAACTATCGAACGTTATATAAAAGAATCTCGCGCAAGGGAAGAGGAATCCCGCGCAAGAGAAGAGCTAAAAAATGATAATAACGTAGAGGTAGTTGAAAGTGTAGAAATGGAAGAACAAGAAAGTGAAAAACCGACACATGAGTTAAACAACGAAAAAGGTGAGTCCAATAATGTCAAAATTCAAGAAGAGTCTAATTTTGAGGAAATTATTCTCTTATCACCTACTTTCGAAAATCATTGTTTAATAACCCCTCATGCCAAGTTTTTAAAAGAGTTAAACACTAGTGCTAAAATCAAAGACTTAGTAAGTGTTAAGTTAACTAATGATCAAACCTCGCTAATAAAAGAAGATCCTTTTGAAATTAACATTACACCGGTTCCATGTTTCTTTCAAAATTCATTTATTAGTAATATCACCATTGATAAAGATCTTTGTGTTAACATAATGCCTAACTACATTTTTGAAAAATTAAGTATTAGTGATTTTACTCCACTTCAAATACCCATTTTTCTATCCGATCGAAAAGTAATGAAATCAATCGGTGTAGTTGAAGATGTTTTGGTTCAAACAAATCAAATGGTAATCCCAACCGACTTCGTCATCCTAGATGACGCCCCCTTAGTCTTGGGAAAACCTTTTGTACAAACTCATAAAGCTTTGAAAAACCGGAAATTCAACAATCTACCTCTTCAATTAGGGGCATTCAAAAGGAGCATAGATCTTGAGCGCTCAATGAAATATCCTTTTGGTAACAATGACCCCCTAATTGAAGATGAAGCTGAACCACCCGATACAACCAACGAAGAAGACCACTTTGTCGAGGAAGAGATAGCCATAGAACAAACCTTTAAGATTCTTAATCTAGATGAGCCACAAAATAAGGTGTCTTCCAAAGACCCACCCGTTGAGCTCAAAGAACTTCCTAAAGGTTTGGAATATGCTTTTCTAGGCAAAGATGGTAGTTTACCTGTGATTATTTCATCTAAATTAAGTAATTTAGAAAAATAAAAATTAATAAGCCTACTTAAAAAACACAAAAACGCGATCGCTTGGAAGCTTGTAGATATTAAAGGAATAAGCCCTTCCATATGCACGCACAAAATTTTAATGAACGATGACTACAAAACGGTAATTCAACCACAACGAAGAGTGAACCCCAATGTTCAAGAAGTGGTTAAGAATGAAGTCATCAAACTACTCGACGCCGGACTAATCTACCCTATCTCTGATAGCCCGTGGGTAAGTCCCGTTCAAGTAGTCCCAAAGAAAGGAGGTATGACGGTAATAACTAACGAGAAAAATGAATTAATACAAACGAGAACCGTCACAGGATGGAGAGTTTGTATAGATTATAGGCGATTAAATGAAGCGACAAGGAAAGACCACTTCCCTTTACCCTTCATTGATCAAATGTTAGAAAGATTATCCGGTCATAAATTTTATTGTTTCTTAGATGGTTTTTCAGGTTACTTTCAAATACCAATAGCACCAGAAGACCAAGAGAAAACAACTTTCACATGTCCCTACGGAACTTTTGCATATCGACGCATGCCATTCGGTCTATGTAATGCGCCTGCAACATTTCAACGTTGTATGGTCGCCATTTTCCATGATATGATCGAAAAGACAATGGAAGTCTTCATGGACGACTTTTCCATCTTTGGAGACTCATATGACCAATGCCTCGATAATCTTGAACGAATGCTATCCCGATGTGAGGAAACTAACCTCGCCCTTAACTGGGAAAAATGCCATTTCATGGTAACAGAGGGAATAGTACTCGGTCACAAAATCTCAAGCGAAGGAATGGAAGTTGATCGAGCAAAAATAGAAACTATTTCTCGATTACCTCCTCCATCCTCCGTGCGAGCAATCAGAAGTTTCCTAGGACATGCCGGATTTTATAGAAGGTTTATCAAAGACTTTTCAAAAATTTCAAGACCTCTAACAAAATTACTTGAAAAAGATGCACCCTTCATCTTTGACAAGGAATGCAATCAAGCATTTCTAACCCTCAAGGAAATGCTAGTCAATGCACCCATCATGATAGCGCCAGATTGGAAATTTCCTTTCGAAATCATGTGTGATGCAAGTGACTTTGCTGTTGGAGCAGTCTTGGGACAAAGAAAAGAAAAGCATTTCCACCCAATTTATTATGCTAGTAAAACTCTTAATGACGCACAAGAAAATTATACAACTACAGAAAAAGAATTACTAGCAGTGGTATTTGCTTTTGATAAATTTCGTTCTTATCTTGTTCTTTCTAAAACAGTAGTCTATACAGACCATGCAGCCATCAGGTACCTCTTCAAGAAGCAAGACGCAAAACCCCGTTTGATCAGATGGATTCTACTCCTCCAAGAATTCGACATTGAAATCAAGGACAAAAGAGGAGCAGAAAACACTGCTGCAGATCATCTCTCGCGCTTAGAAGACCCAGCTTTGGAAACAACCAGAGACGAGCAAATCAACGAGAAATTTCCCACGGGATCCTTGGAAATGATGGAAAGTAGACAAGAACCATGGTATGCCGACTACGCTAATTTCTTAGCTAGCGGTATAGTCACCAAAGGATGGCCACATCATCAAAGAAAGAAATTCTTTGCTGATGTAAAGCATTACTTTTGGGAAGACCCCTATCTTTTCAAAATGTGTGCCGACCAGCTCATCCGAAGGTGTGTCCATGGTAATGAAGCACGAAGAATTCTCTGTCATTGTCATGAAGGTCCATACGGAGGACATCATGGTGCCGCAAGTACCGCACGAAAGGTATTTGATTCGGGATTTTACTGGCCAACCATTTACAAGGATGCACAAAACCTTGTAAAGACATGTGATGCCTGCCAGAGATCAGGTAATATTTCTTCCAAAAACGAAATGCCTCAAAACGGCATTCTCGTCTGTGAAATCTTTGATGTGTGGGGACTCGATTTCATGGGACCTTTCCCACCTTCAAAGGGAAACAAATATATACTTGTGGCAGTCGATTACTTGTCTAAATGGGCAGAGGCCGAGGCTCTTCCAACAAATGATGGGAGAGTAGTGGTAAAATTTCTGAAAAAACTGTTTTCTCGCTTCGGGACACCAAAGGCTTTAATAAGTGATAGAGGTACCCATTTTTGCAATCATCAACTCGAAAAAATATTAACAAGGTATGGGGTCTATCACCGGGTCTCAACAGCATATCACCCTCAAACAAATGGGCAAGCCGAAGTGACTAATCGAGGTTTAAAACGAATACTTGAAAAAACCGTAGGAATAAATAAAAAAGAATGGGCCGACAAGTTAGACGACGCTTTATGGGCTTTTCGAACTGCTTATAAAACCACTATAGGCACAACCCCATATAAACTCGTCTATGGAAAAAGTTGTCACTTGCCAGTAGAAATAGCTCACAAGGCCTACTGGGCAATAAAAAACGTAAACTTAGATTTAGAAAATGCAGGTAAAAATCGATTCTGTCAAATAAATGAATTAGACGAGCTAAGGAATTATGCATATTCTAACTCCGAAATTTATAAAGAAAGAATGAAAAATTTACATGATAAATATATTAAATCTAATGAATTTCGGGTTGGAGATCAAGTTCTATTGTTTAATTCACGACTTCGGTTATTTCCTGGTAAGCTAAAATCTAGGTGGTCAGGACCTTTTTCCGTCACCCATGTTTTTCCACACGGTGCAGTAGAAATTAAAACTCGAAATGGGACACCATTTAAAGTCAATGGCCAACGGCTGAAACTCTACCGAGGATCCATTGAGGATGAGGAAGAGGAGATCTCACTTCAAACGGTTAACGAATAGACTCATACCCGACATGTTACAGGTAAGTGTACGTTTAAAAACCGGTAAATCTTCTAACCATTTTTCGGAAATAAGGGGCATGCACACGAGCACATATAAAAAAAAAATTTAAAACTTTGCTCGGCACGGGGCCGTATCCGCTGGACACGGGGCCGTGTCGAGGCGACTGTCGGGATAAAACCCTCTTTTCCTATCAGTTACACCATTCCACACGCCCCGTTTAGCCGAAAACGCTCTGGTTTGAGGCGATTTTCTGCAGTTTTTCAACGTCACCACCGAATCTAACAACGTCAAGGTATGATTCTATCCTCCTTAGTAGTTAGATTAGTTACTTGCATGTAGTTAAAACATCAAAAATTGGGGAAAAATCTAGGGTTCTTCATGTTCATCCGGATCGAACTCAAAATTTTTGATGAAATTTGTTAGTAGTAGTTTAGATTAGAGTAGTAGAAAGTAAATAAGCATGTATTGTTGATAGATTTGTCCGATTTCCAACTAAAACACCAAACCCTTGTTCTTGAACCGAAAAACACGAAATTGAAAGGGTAAACGGTTTGTTTTGGGAAAAATGACACTTAGGGTTTCATTTTCGGGGGAAACCGCTACTATTGGGCTAAAAATTTTCAGGTTTTCGAAACCGGGACGAAAAATGAAATTTTTGGGTTACAGACGCCTGGACACGGGCCGTGTCCGCCGAACACGGGGCCGTGTCCAGCCCACTGTTTGAAGTATCACTCTGATTTTCCTTGTTTCGTACTAACTTTTTATGTATTCTTTTCAGATGGCTAAATTCACAAGGTTTAACGCAAATGAACTGGACGCTAGGGCACGATACGAGGTTCTACAAACAAGACCGGAAGAGTACCCAAGGCGGGCGTGTACTGACTTGCTAACCATGGTGAATCAACTTGACCGCTTCAACAACATTGTGAGGGGTCCACTGCATGTCGCGTTGACCACCCGACTACGGTCGGTGCATCAATGCACGATGGAGTTCTACAGCACCTTCCTTTTCAACTCGAGATGTGACCCGTTTGACCATGATGCAGTCACATTCCGATGTGGAGGGACCACATTCACAACCTCCATGGCACAGTTTGGAGCCATCATTGGGCTATATAGTGAAGAGGAAGCGGGGAATGAAGAGAATACTGGGGGATTACGAGACTTAGATGCAACTGAACGTCAAGCCGCATGGGCTCAAATAGGTGAAGGAATCTACAACCCAAGCAGCACCAAAAGCACCAAACTGAGGGACCCGCTTTACCGCTACATTCACAGGCTCCTCTCCTACTCGCTGAACCAACGCCACGACAGTAGTGGCGTTGTTGGGTTGAAAGATTTGGTTGTCCTTCACTGCATCCACAACCAGAAGCCTCTCGATGTTCCATACCTCCTACTGCGAAACATGCACCTAAACCGCCTTGCTCACGCTCCTACACCGATCTTCTTCGGAGGATGGGTGTACCGTCTTTTCAAGCACTTCACGAATATCCCAAGGTCCTTCGAAAGGAGTCCATGGTCGGGACGGGTCGATTACCACATTTGCCGATCCATGAACTTGCTTTATGAAGCGGAGGACGGGACGGTGAGCTTTCAGAGGACGCAAGGCTATGCATGGAACCCACTGTCACGGCCCCCGACCCGGTTTGACCCGTTTCAGGAGCCGCGGGACAGAAATCCTGCGGTATTTAATTTAGGCGACAGCGGAAGTCTTTTTAAAACAGGATCTTTAGTATTTAAAACTGCTCATTACATAATTTAGGGGTAAAACCCAGTAATTTACAATAATGTGATTTCCATGGAAATCTTTATTTTTAAAACATGTTCCTTTATTTATTTACACTGAGCCACTTTTCTAAGCTGGTAGTGCTTCCTGGCACTTTTCTTTGCTCACAATAGATTACCTGAAACATGTTTGAAAAAGGTTTTGTCAGCGGGGAAATACTGAGTGAGTTCATTCAGTTTTTAGGAAATGACCCATAGTTATTAATTACAGCATAAGAGCGATTACAATGGTTCATATCTTATTTTTATCTGGTGTTCTGT